>NC_081413.1:754514615-754841075 GCF_030272615.1 Cryptomeria japonica
ATGCATGAACTGTGAGAAACCCTTATCCTACAGCACCTTATATTCAGGTTTAAGATTTCCCAAATAATTGGCCAAATGCTTGTTGTATAGGTCCAACATGTTTGCATTCCCAAGCTCTTCAAGGTCACAATGAATGTAGGCCTTGATATCTTCATTGTGCAACACATCGTAGGGCATGGATGAGAATGCACCTTTCGGATCATCCTCAACCGATTTAAATGGATGTTTCTTAAAGATTGGATGAGCCCTATCCTTAGTTTCAACTACCAGAGGAGTTGCAATACCAGAAATTGAAGCCATTTCGAATCCTAGGGTTTGCGAAAACTGAAAATCTAAACAGATAAATACCTTGCTTCACAACCGAGCACTAAAATTCACTTAGAAGTTGTTGGCATCATCAAGTTGCTTTTCTCTCTCCTCTTCTCTTACTCGCTTGATCGCATTGTGATAAAAGAAGTCTTGAGATGCACTTTTATCCTTCAAAAACTTAATTTTTCACTGTAATAATTGTAGCAACCGATTATCATGATCTTCATGAAATTTCATACTAGAGCACATGATCCTTCATAAACTTCCAGATATCATCAACACATATGATTCAATCCTTCTACAATTTTCTGAAATTGATTGTAGACCACTGAAGAGGGGGTTCTTAGAATGTGCATGAAAAGTTCTGAAAGATCCCAAATGGATCCTTTTGTTGTTGCTGCTATAAATTCTTAATTAAACATACTATATTTTTGTAATTTTCTGGTAATCTTATAGAATAGACAGAAGTTGCAGAAAGGGGTTGTTTATTTTTGGGTTTTGATGTTATAAGTAAAGTAATTGATAAATAGCAACAGCTGTGAAATAAAATAGTAAACAATGTTCATATGTAAGAACACTTAAGCAATCTAAAAATATTGCAAATCATACCAGGCAAATAACCTAGTTTTGTACTCAGCAAGAATCCATACATTTATTTGGAGTTGTTATCAATCTAGATTGATCTCAGATGGAGGAAAATTACTAGCAACGAACAAGGAAGACCAAATAAGCTGAATACAACCCTTCAAGCCAACATACAAACAAGGCGTGGTTGCAAAGGAGGCGTAGAAGCTATTGCAAATCACATGCCAGTTGAAATAGACCAGTTGCCCTGTTGAAACCCCCAATATGCACGCTAAATCTTCAGGCCAAGAAGATGTGTCTTCTACCTTTGACAATCTCTGTGCAATTCTGGATAAATCTACTGTCAACTCCTGTTGAGGGCTACGTCCTAGCAAGTTCAGACCTGGGGTTTACGTCCCAGATCAAAATCACTCTTCCAGAGAAATTCCCAAATTCACAAGTTTCAAAATGATCAAAAGATGCTATCAATTAGGTTTTCATCTCCTTATAACTCCTTTCCCTTTGCAAGTCGAACCCTAAAGCATAATAAAGCTTGCACTTTATAATTAAAGTGACACTTTCCCAATTATGGCGTCAAATTATAGAAAAATATCACTTTATTGCGAATAAATAGCTTCAAGCATCCAAAAAGACTCCGAGGGGTGAGAATCATGTAGCAAAATTCAAGACCTTTCCAACAAGCTATAACACATAGGCATATCAAACCAGAAGAAGCCAAAAACCCTTTATTACTTCGAAATGGCTATATACATAGCCTTATTTTAATTTATTTAATCGTTAACTTAGGAAATATTTAAATATGTTAAAATATTTCCATAGATCTAATAATAGCCCAAAATAACCAACCAAACATGAATCTGACTTTGTCACCTGTCTGTGGATGATGCCGGACAAGATGGGCCAACTAGCAGTCCCATCCCTAAAATCTAGGGATGCCCTAGAAACTAGGAAACACACCCAATCTTCTTGAAACTGAAACCATGGTATGGTCCCATGGAACCTCAAATATGGAAACTACCACAACCTCCTAAAAAGTAGGGAATGTCCCTAAAATCAAGGAACTGCTCCCAATGGCCCACAAACTGCCTGAAACACCAACTCCGAATATTGAATACCCTATGTGAGTCTCTATCCACCACTACCAGTCTACGAGACCCCCATAATAGACTAACTCACATGTCTCTACTAGACAAACTAAAGAGGGGACATGACAGTCTTCCCCTCTCGGAGATGCTTGCCCACAAGCAACTGTAATGCTGGATGCTGCAAAATAGCCTCTCCCTCCCAAGTGGCGTCCTCTATAGGGAGACCCCTCCAGCGGACCAAGTACTCTTGAATTACCCTGCTTCTCATTTGGCATTCCCTCACCTCCATGATCTCCTCAAGAACCAAATTCAACTTACCTTCCTCATCCAAGGGAGGTAGATCAGGGGATGCTACAATATGTTGCCCCAATGCCTTTTTCAGATAGGACACGTGGAACACATTATGAATCCGACTGTCAGGTGGTATCTCAATCTCATAGGCAACCTCTCCAACATGTCTGAGTACCCTGTATGGCCCGTAAAATCAAGGCTTGAGCTTCTCAGCCCCACCCCTTTTAAGGGTGCTTTGTCAGTAAGGCTACAGACGTAGGAAAACCATGTCATCCACCTCAAATGCCTTCTCAGTCCTATGTCGATCAACGTAGATTTTTTGTTGATTTTGTGCATGCTGCAAATTCTCCCTGAGAGATGTCATAATATCCTGGTTCTCTTGTAACCAATCCTACGCCAAAGGAGCCCCGTTGTCACCTACAGCCAAATCTATAAAAGATAGTGCATCGTAGCCATAGAGGGCTCTCAAAGGAGTCATACCAATAGACATATGGTATGTAGTATTATAACAATACTTGCCCAAGTACAACCAACACACCCATGCCTTTTGTTGTCCTGACACATAGTTGCACAAATACCCCTCAACCCACTTATTAACTATCTCGGTCTGCCCATCTGTCTAGGGGTGGTAGCTAGTGTTGGGTGTCAACTCCATGCCTGGGAGCCTGAAAAGTTCTTGCCAGAAAGAACTCATGAACCTGCTATCCCTATCACTCACTATGGTCTTAGGGAGACCATGGAGCCTAAACACCTCTCTGAAAAATAGCTTGTCTACCTGAGATGCTGTGAAATCAACTACAATTGGAAAGAAGTGGGAATACTTAGTTAACCTATCCACCACAACATAGATACAATCTTTCCCTTGAACTCGAGGAAGACCTATAATGAAATCCATAGAGATCCCTGTCCACTTTTGTTCCGGTATAGGTAAGGGTTGCAACAACCTAGTAGGGAAAGTATGCTCCAACTTATTCTGCTGACAAGTCATACACTCGCGGACATGACATAGGACATCATCTTTGAGACCCTTCCAGGAGAATCTCTCCCGAACTACCTTGTAAGTCTTACCATACCCTGGGTGTCCTGCTGTAGGAGTATCATGGTAAGCATGCAAAATCTGTTCCTTCAACTGAGAACCAGGAACAAGATATACCCTGTTTTTGTAGTAGATGACATCACCAACCACATTGTACTTGTCATCCAGTACCAATCCATCCATGACCTCATAAGCATGCTGATCTTTGGAATACTCAACTAAAAGTTGAGACTTCCAATCTGCTGAAATCTCACTTAATGAGCATAGGGCAGCAAGTGATGGTCTTCTAGAAAGTGCATCAACAACAGTATTATTCTTTCCTTTAATGAATTCAATGTCAAAATCATAAGCCTGAATCTTGCTTACCCATTTTTGCTGAGGATCATTGAGCTCTGTCTGATCAAGGAAATATTTCAAACTATTGTGGTCAGTTCTTACCACGAGTATGCTGCCAATAAGATACTGTCTGAATTTGGATAATGCATGCATAATAGCCAACATTTCCTTATCATATGTAGAATACAACCTCTCATTATCTTGTAGCTTCCTACTCTCGTAAACAATGGGATCTCTATTTTGCACCAAAACTGCCCTTATGCCCATGCCTGAAGCATCACACTCAAGTACAAATAGCTGCAAGAAGTCGGGGAGTACCAAGACCAGGCAAGTGCTCATAACCTCCTTGAGATTGTCAAAGACCCCTTGTGCCTGTTATGTTCATCTGAAAGCCCCCTTCTTCGTGAGATCGGTCAAAGGTGCTACTAACTGTGAAAAACCTCTCACAAACCTCTTGTAAGCACATAAGCCAAGGAATCCACGTAACTCGGTGATATTCCTAGGGGAGGGCCAATCTCATATTGCCTGAATCTTCTCCTCATCCACTTTCACTCTGTCAGCATTGATCGCATGCCCCAAATATAAGATCTTTGTAAGTCCAAATTCACATTTGGACAACTTAGCAAATAGAGACTGACTCTCCATAATGCTAAGTACCTCCTCAAGGTGCCTAATATGATCCTCCCATGTATGGTTGTAAATCAATATATCATCAAAAAATACTAGAACCGATTTCCTCAACTGCTTGTTGAAGATATGGTGACTGAAAAGTAGTTGGTGCATTGGTAAGGTCAAAAGGCATCACCAAGAACTCATAATGCCCATAATGACAGCAAAAGGCAGTCTTGTGTACGTCCTCGGCTCGTACATGAATCTGATGATAGCTTGAACGAAGATCAATCTTGGAGAAGTAGATGGCTCCATGAAGCTCATCCAACAACTCATCAATGTGTGGAATAGGATATCTGTTCTTGATTGTCTTCTTGTTCAATGCCCTATAATCTATACACATCCACAGTGTCCCATCCTTCTTCTTCACAAGCACCACAAAAGAAGCAAAGGGACTAGACCTAGGGTGAATGAAGCCCATGTCCAACAGCTCATGAATAGTCTTCTCAATCTCATCCTTATATACTCTAGGATGACGATATGGAGTGGTAATTACTGGCTTAGCTCCATCCTCCATCTCTATCCCATGCTCAAACCCACTATCCGGAGGTACACAAGGAGGTATGTCACCAAAAAATCTGCCATGTCGGTCCATAATCGACTGAATATCAACATGAAATGCCTTGCCATCCTGAGGTGTAGGTGTCTTAGACTTCACAAAACAACGTGTAGCCCAAATCACATCATCATATCTAATGATAGACTCCATCCTATGCAAAGACACCTCTTTAGGCCCACCATCTGAAGCTGCCCTCAAAATGACCTTCTTCCTTCCAGACAAGAACTCTAACTACATGTGATGGTGATCAATAATATATCTCCCAATACCCTGTAACCACTGCATGCCTAAAATCACATCATAGTCCTCCAAGGGTAGCACATAGAAGTCATCTGTCAAGGTATAATCCCCCATTTGAATGCTAAGTTGTGGAATCCACTTAGTACAGCCCAAAACTGCACCATCTGCAACCTTCACTCTAAAACCATCAAACACCTCAGACTGTAACCCACGCCTCGCAACTAACTTCTGATCAATAAAGTTGTGCGTGGCCCCTGTATCTATTAAGATCATGACTCATTGGCCCTGCACTGTACCTTTCAACCGAAAGGCATGAAATCTAGGATAACTAGAAAAGGTGGCCATAGTCACTTTGGTTGTCGTCAAAGGCTCAGGGATATCTATCTCCAACTGCGGCTGCTCCTGCCTAGTCTCCTTTGTATTGTCCTCAGTGTCAGTGTATGGTATCTCCTCATCCCCAAACTCAGATGTTACCTCAATCAAATGAACCTTGCCCTTGCCCATACAACGGTTCCTGGGCTCCCAAGGCTCTTTGCAGGAAAAGCATAGTTTCCTCCTTCTCAGATCATTCTATGTCTCCTAGTCCATCCTGGGAGGTCTAGTTGTTTGTCCATCTCTAAACTGTGAGGTATTGGCCTTTTGTGGAGGTCGTGAGTCCCTAAACAGCTTCTTATCTGTTTGATAAGAAGTAGGAGTGGTGTCTAATCTCAATGTCACATCTATGGCATCCTTAAGAGTGGTCAGCTTGAAAGCACGTACCCATCCCTTAAGCCTATCTTGTAGCCCCTTAATGAATAACATCACACTACGCCTCTGAGGAATATCAGGTACCATAACCACAATTTGCTGGAACTCATTAACATACGCCTTTGCATGCTCAGTCTATCTCAGATGTGCCAACTCCCTATAATAGAGCTCTATGTCCTTATGGTCAAACCTAGAAATGAGGCACTCAGTGAACTCTGTATAGGAGTGGACCATGGCATGGTCCTGGGTGACCAACCCGTGGTGCCACCAGTCATAGGCAACCCCATCTAAATGCAAGACAGCAAACTGAATAGCATCACACTCAAGCATGGGTCTCAGTGATAGATATATATCCAACTTGTGCACCCACGCTCGTACACTCGTACCACTAGTCCCATCAAATGTAGCCAGTGTGATCTTCCTAGTAGCTCTACTGAGGTCATAGTTCTATTGTTGACGCCTATAGCCTCGGTCTCCTCTAAACCTGGTGGTGTCTCTATGATGTGCACAATATTGAGGAAAAGGAAAAGCATCCTAACCTCTAGGGGTAGGGCTCTCCACTCAGCTGTAGCCACCCTGACCGAATCCTAAAATTCCACCTCTGGTGGCTCTACCTGTATCGGCTACTCTATCCCTAACTAGTGTATGATGTCTCTCACGCCTAGGGGAATGATGAGAGCTCCCAAATGATGTATGAGATCCATGACTATGTTGGCTTCCAGCCACAGACACTGATCTACTCTGTCTGCCTCTGTGTCTATCCACTTCAAACCGCTCCAGGGTAACCTGTGTTCTATCTAAGGTCTGAACAATCCTAGACTGGGTAGTGATGAGGGTCCTCATCATCTCTCTCTCTCTTGTTTGTCTTCCTCAGCTTGATTTACTCTGGCGCCCACCTGTTCATCTGCCATAATAGGTTCTTATTCTCTTCCACACTCATGCTCGTACTGAGCTCTTCTGCGGGTATAATATCTATATATGTCACTTCTTCCTAGATGCATAGAAAAAAGAAAGCTTAACACCACAAGCTGACAGGAAAATAGCTCTAATACCACTAAAAGATCCCAAATGGATCCTTTTGTTGTTGTTGTTGTAAATTCTTAATTAAACATACTATATTTTTGTAATTTTCCGGTGATCTTATAGAATAGACAGAAGTTGCAGAAAGGGATTGTTTCTCTTTGGGTTTTGATGTTATAAGTAAAGTAATTGATAAATAGCAACAACTGTGAAATAAAACAGTAAACAATGTTCATATGTAAGAACACTTAAGCAATTTGAAAATACTGCAAATCATACCAGGCAAATAACCTAGTTTTGTATTCAGCGAGAATCCATACATTTATTTGGAGTTGTTCTCAATCTGGATTGATGCTAGATGCAGGAATATTACTGGAAATGAACAAGGAAGACCAAATAAGTTGAATACAACCCTTCAAGCCAACATACAAACAAGGCATGGTTGCAAAGGAGGCGTGGAAGCTGCTGCGAATCACATGCCAGTTGAAATAGACCAACCGCCCCGTTGAGACCCCCAATATGCATGTTGAATCTTCAGGACAAGAAGATGTGTCTTCTACCTCTGACAATCTCTATGCAATCCTGGATAAATCCACTGTCAACTCCTACTAAGGGCTACGTCCCAGCAAGTTCAAACCTAGGGTTTACATCCCAGACCAAAATAACTCTTCCAAAGCAATTCCCAAATTCACAAGTTTCAAAATGATCAAAAGATGCTATCAATTAGGTTTTCATCTCCTTATAACTCCTTTCCCTTTGCAAGTCGGCACCTAAAGAATAATAAAGCTTGCGCTTTATAATTAAAGTGACACTTTCCCAATTATGGCGTCAAACTATAGAAAAATATCACTTTATTATGAATAAATAGCTTCAAGCATCTAAAAAGACTTCGGGAGGTGATAATCATGTAGCAAAGTTCAAGACCTTTCCAACAAGCTATAACACATAGGCATATCAAACCAGATGAAGCCAAAAACCCCTTATTACTCTGAAATGGCTATATACATAGCCTTATTTTAATTTATTTAATCGCTAACTTAGGAAATATTTAAATATATTAAAATATTTTCATAGATCCAATAATAGCCCAAAATAACCAACCAAACATGAATCTGACTTTGTCACCTGTCTGTGACTGATGCCGGACAAGATGGGCCAACTAGCAATCACATCCCTAAAATCTAGGGAAGCTCCTAGAAACTAGGAAACACACCCAATCTTCCTGAAACTGAAACCATGGTATGGTCCCATGGAACCTCAAATATGGAAACTGCCACAACCTCCTAAAAAGTAGGGAATCTCCCTAAAATCAAGGAACTACTCCCAACGGCCCAGAAACTGCCTAAAACACCAAGTCCAAATATTGAATACCCTGTGTGAGTCTCTATCCACCACTGCCAACCTACGAGACCCCCATAATGGGCTAACTCACATGTCTCTACTAGACAAACTAAAGAGGGGACATGACAAGTTCCCCCTAAGGCATAAAGCCCTAGTTAACAGTTGAAGATCCTACACCAGATTCGAGTGCAAACCCGTTGTCAACTCTAGTTTCATCCTTTCTCACCCACATCTTCTCATGCTTCTCCTTGATCTCTTCTACTTTCACTTTTCCTCTCTCATCTAATTTGTTCTTGTCTACTAGAGCATTGTTCTTGCTTTTGCAGTACTTTACAATGTGACCAGTTTTGTTGCATGCTCGACAAACAACATTATTCTCCATAGGTCTGAAGTTCATCTAATTTGGTCTTCTCCTGCACTGATTAGAGATGTGTCCAAACATTCCACAAGCATAGCATCTCTTGTTTTGAAATTTATTCACTACTGCTCTACACACATTTGACTTGTGTCCAAAATTATTACATATGAAACACTGACCAATAAAGGTAGGAACATTGTTCATGTTATTTACTCTATTATTCATCCTACTTCTGCACTGACTAGCCATATGACCAAATTTATTGCAAGTAAAACATCTACCATTGAATACATGAGCATTAGGTTGTCTTACTAGAGGATTCTTTCTCTTCATCTGATTAGGTTTTGAATTGCCTTGTCCAGATCTAGAGGATTCACCTTTCTCAAATCCTAGACCTCACATGTCCTTTCCATGTCTCTGACTTTCCAACATCTCATCAAACCTTGCTAAACTAGCTTTTAATTTGTCTTTGTAGTCATTGGCGGTAGCAATTTCAACCCTCAAGGTAGTAATCTGTCTTTCAAGTTCATGACCATTATTCCTTGATTGTGTCAACCCAAGCTTCAACTGATTATTCTCATAGGTAAGCCTGAAGCATCCATCAGCTCTTGCCTTCAATGATTGTGCCAGATTCTCTTCATTCTTCTTTCGGTCCTCAATTTCCTTAGTCAATCTCATCATAATGGATTGCATCTCATTCTTCAAAGTAGCATTCTCTCTCTCAATCTTGTCATCCTCATCAACTTTATCCTGGTATTCCATGATCTGATCTTCTTTCTCCTTCAACTTGTCCATTAATTCCTTCCTCTTTTCTCTATAGATACTTTCTTGATCCTTCAACTCACTAATGAATTCATTAGCAGCATTCAGGTTCTTCTTCAAGGTACAGATCTCATTTCTAGCTGCATCAAGATCCTCAAGTGCCACATTGAGTTGTCTCTGAAAACTGGAATCCATAGAATCAATCTCCCAGATCTTCCTCAAGTGGTTAAGCTTCCTTAGAGGAACTAGGCTCTGATACCAATTGTTAGAATCAGAGATCACTGAGAGGGGGGTGAATTGGTGATCTACCAAAAATCAAATCCACAAACTTATTTTTATCCACCAGCATAACAAAAAAAGAACATAAACATGCAACAAAGAATCCACAACACCAGAATTTTTATGTGGAAACCCAAAAAGGTAAAAACCACGGTGGAGCTAGAACCCACAATATTCATATACTATGGCCAGGAGTACATAAATATTACATAGATTGGGAATGCACTTGCATTCAAACTCACTTCTTAGAGCTCACTGCTCAAATATTGTTGCTTGGAAGTCTATAACCTTCAGGGAAGCCTCAATGACTTACAATTTGGTTATAATGAGAAAATACAATGAAATGAACTCTCAAGTAGCATCTGACTATGTAAGAATGAGTTCTGACTAAGCATTGAATCTATGATTGTCTTCCCTCTTCTAAACACGTTGTTACTATCTCGGTCAGCTACCAAATTATCTATGAATCAAATGTGCACATGAAATTGCGCTCAATCACACCAAAATTGATCGCCACACCTCTAAAGAACCAAAAATAATCACCAATTCGATCTTATATATTCGATCTTAACATAAAAGCAATCTCCTTCAAGTCAGCTTCAAGAAGTGTAATGTGTAGCTTCAAGTTGGCTTCAATCTCAAATAGAATATAGCACCAGACCAAAAGATTATAATCATGCGCTTCCTAAGGATCTTCCCATTCACTGAGATCATAAAATAATCACCAAAATCACTGCAATCATCAAAAATCATTCATGACCAAAACATTACCGAGATACCCTGTTTTACCAATTAATTACCTATCGGTTAACTCTAGCTTCCAAATAAGATGAATCACGACCGCCAAATTGAATCTCCAAGAAGAGTTGTCATCAATGACAACCCTCGACCATAAATCAAGCATTGAAGATCACTAGATGAGTGTCAATTTCCAGCACTATCCTTTACTGGTCTCTCTTCTACAAGAAGGTTCTGAATGTTGACCACTTCTTTATGTTCTTTTTCTTTCTCTACAATAGCTTCCTGCAACTGAGCTTGAATTTGAGCCATATCAGAAGAAGAGGATTGGATATGCAACAATTCTTGTATTTTATCATATAACTCCTGGAATATTGTTTTCTTAGCAGACTACTCTTCTCATAGCTGGCCCTCGGAGATTTTTAATGCATTTTGGAGTTTATCTCTCTCACCCTTTTCTTGAAGTATTGTAGACTATAGGCAAGTCATCTCTGATTCTTTGGCCTTCCCTTCCTTCATTAGTTTCTCATTTGTAGCATTTATTTTCTCTAGCTCAACCATGAGCTTCTTTAGGCGACGGGTACGCTTTAGATAGTTTGAAGAGACCACCTTCTATGATTCCTCCATGATCTCTACCCAATCTTGAGGTTGGGCTCTACTTAGATCAATTATAATGGCATGCATAGATCAGTCTTCGAGCCTCATTTGATTGGTTGCTTTGACGACATTCGGTGTCATGGTTGCAAACACTAAATTCTAATGATCCTCCCTGAAGATAGCCTAAATACAAGGCTCTGCGGGCTTTTGGGAATCTTTAACCTTCCTCTTCTATGGCCTTTGAGCTCACACAAGCTTTCCTAAATCCGCCTATTGATAGAAATTTGATGGGGAAGGGATCACTTGCCCTATGAAAGGATCTCCTGCAGGAGGGATGAAAGGAACAGGAGCCATACTAGCTTGCAATTGGGTTGGAGTTGTCAAAGAGAGTGCAGTTGGGGAAAAAAGAGGGATCCTGGACAAAACACTGATGGGTGAGGAGAAGTGCGACCCAACACTTGATGAGGTGGCAGGTGAAAAACTTGCAAACCCAAGGACACATGAACCAGAAGATATCTCAATTGGTTGTCTTAGGGTCTGAATAGAGTGGGTCATGTTAACTGTGGTGTTGATAGTGACAATGTTAGGTGGGGAAGGCACAAATGGGCTAGCAGAGACTGCAATCGATTTGTCTTGCAAAGGAGGCATGGAAGATGCAGTTACCTTGGGATTACTTAGCACAGTAGAAGGGTTGATTAAGGATGATGCCAACACAGAAACCAGAGATTGAGAAGAAATAAGAGGGGTAGAAAAAAAAAGTACCTGTGTTGGAGAGGTTGTTGATGCAAGTGGGGCTTGTGTTGGTATAGGGGCTTGAGTTTGCAAACTCTCAGGAACATTAGAAGTGTTATTTTGCTTCTTCTGAGAGGTCATGACCTCCTCTAGAGAATATTGTTGCTTTGGGGCTTGACTCGGCTGCTTTCTTGAAGTCTAAGATCTAGGCCTTCCGACAGGCTTCTCTATAGCTTGAGAAGTGGTATCAGGCGTGGAGCCCAGGACAATGATCCTGATTTGCCTTCATTTCCCTCTAGGCACCTCAACCACTTCTGCAACAACTCCTTAATCAGTGGCACCTAAAGGAGGATCACAATCCTCATCTTTGTCACTATTATATTTCCACCACTCTCGCTCGAAATCATCATTGCTGGGAAGTTTTCCTAATCCCACTTTGTTTTCTTTGATCTCTTTACTATATCTCTGAAAGGTCTGCCTCTTATCTTCGGGCCAATTCTCTTCCTGCATCTTTTTGTATAAATGGAGTGGTAATTTCTTGGTCGAGTTGCATACTTTTCTTTCACCTTATAGAAGGATATCTAGGGTGATCTTTCTTCCTTGGGAATGAGATGTAGATTCACATATATAGTCAAGCTATCTTCTTGCGGGTTTCTCCATGAGTCCCAAGCAGGGTCGCATGGTATATGCACTATTGGGTTCTTTCTTGAAGCTAGACATTTGTCTAGGTCATAATTTCATTTATCATCAATAACCACAAGGCCTAATTGAACCATCTTTGAAGTGAGTATGCTTTCTACATCTTTTGACGACAACAATGGGTCCAATTATTGCATTGTCCTTAAAAATGGCAACCCCATGCTTTCTTGAACCTATTCGTTATTCAATAATAATCAGCTGCTTGAATATTTCTAGAGCCAAAGTGCGAGCCGGAACGGATTACAAGAGGTGAAAAGGTCCTTCAATGAACCCATGAGTTCTGATGAAAGAAAAATCAGACCCTAGATACCAATCACACGAGAGACTATTGGATCTCATATAGGCGATTTGTGTTTTTAAAAAGTGTGTGATTGAATCTATATCTATCTTAATCAAATCCTGCATTGCAGGGGCCAAGAAGGCATCTGAAAATGCATAAGCATCGTGTGTGGCAGATAGTAAGGGGGACCACACTGTTACCAGATTCTTTCTATTCTTATTGTCATACATTGAAAGCTCCATGAATTCTTTAAAGAATTCAGGGTTCTGGTGCAGAAACATGTGGAAGAGAAAAGAGGTGCACCTGAACTTGTGATGACTTTTGAATTTCGTGAGCTACTCCACCATCTCATGTACCAAGACATCCTCGAAGTCAAAATGGAAAACCTCCTTCTGGTTGTGGATCTTGAACAGGAAACCCATTTGAAATGGGTGAATATCTCGATCATCATTCAGACCGAAAATGTATGCCAGCATAGATGCAACATCTTTCACATCTTGTTGTTTGAAGATGCCATAAATGATTGGGAATTGAGGAAGCTTGACGGTATCTGGATCTCTCTGCATCAAGTCATTACAAAAACTAACAATGAAATCTCTATTTCTCCAATAAAACTCTAGGGCCTTTTTCTTAAATATCACTATATTATTGTCAATCTGAGGAATACACAACATGTCCCTAATGGATTGAACACTTATCACTATCCTTAGTTATTCTCCCTTAATTATAGGTGGTTCTAGAGTAAAGTTCTTGGCGCATTCATTGATAAAATTAGGTCAAAGAGGCACCATAGGAACCATGTACTGCAGGAGGCCAAAGTGCCAAAGTTGAAAAGCAGGCCTACCTAAACCACCCTTCCTCCATCTCTGATAGGCAGCGTCTTAGAGGGTTTTTGGCTGAATGCGAAGATCTGGGTCAAAAAAATCTTCGAACCTATCTACAACCACAGTTGTGTCTTTGACATGGCCCTTTTCTTTTGGTTTTGTGAAAGGACGGTCGAGCTTCAGAGACATGGCATGGGTAGAAAAAGAGGCCTCTCAAAAAATGTCAACATACTGGCTGTTGAGAGAGGTACTAGAAACTCCTATGGATGATGCCATTTTTCTGTGTTTTCTTTGGGTTTGCACTTAGAAGCTGGAAAAACTATTCTTATTTCACTTTGTTGTTGCATGTGCTTTCATTCTTGATAAAACTATATTCATAGAGATGGGGTCCTTGAAAATCGCACTGTAGAGTTAACTTGGTGAAATGACCAACTCACACATACATGTGAGATTAATTCGTGTGTCACGCGCCTTACTACCAACTCACTGAAAAGTGAGGCAATTATTCCCTTTAACGCTACCATTTGAAAACTTTTTGCACTAGCCCATACAATCTTCTTGGTTGAAGGGCTCCCCACTTTATGACATATTTATGAAATCCTATCGAATATATCGATGTGAGAGATTACCTAAGGTTTGCCTCAAAAGGAAATATCACATACGAACGCATGGCTACAACTTGTAATTCGCATATCCTCCAAAAATACTGTGCAGGAGGGATGATTAAGGTTGATATGTACGGTAATAAACCTCATTAATCACCAACTTGTGCTAATGCAAGAGCCATTGATACTTGGCATAATATTTTCTATAAATACTGCTTGAGAAAGTAGTTTTGATCATATTGAGAATCAATCCTTAGCGGTTTAGGATAGGATTGAGTAGATTCTTAGAATAAGAGTAATGGATACCCCTGTTAGGCTAGTGAGCACATGCAGTCAAGTTGCTTTTCTAGGAAATATCTCAGACCAGCGTCTATAGAGGATGACGGACCATACTAACCCTATAGTCATAGCCACCATTAAGTGGGTCTTGCGGGAAGACTTTGTAGGTTCTGAGGATCGCTACCATGTAAATACAAACATTACCTCCTGCTTTGTAGCTTCTCTACTTGACATTGTTGTGCCTAAACACCTTGTTCTGCATCTCATGGACTAGCTTTTCCATGATAAGTACTTAGGGGGGTTGGATGAGGTAGTCCATTATGCAAACCCCATTTGGGTTATTCCAACTGCTTTGGACTTGAGGCGCTTCATCAATGATGATGAGGTAGTCCCATGGTTGCCTTTGGTTTCTGGTTTTAAAACCATGTCTATAATGACACGCCGCTACCGAATGTGATGAGCAATTGATTTTCTATTGAAGATACACATGTTGATTGAGACAATTGGAGTAGTGTGGCACTCAGATTTTTGGGACTGCATCTTTCCAAGAATTCAGACCCCTAAGAACCCTCCAATCCTCCAGGTGGTTTTGCGCTTCTCTGATTTGGACTCATATTCAGATTTTGATCTTGGGGACAGATACAATGATGAAGATGATGATGATGATGCAGACTTTGACGAACATGAGATCGAGTCCAAAGATGATGACTAAACAAGACAATTTTCTACAGCAGCCTTTCTCTCTCTCTTTGCATTTTGTCCGAATGATATGAGGGCCTAAGAGCCTCTCTCAAAATGTATATATGTAAAGAAATCGATATATAATATAAAAAGTTTTGTTTTTTGACTTAACATGGCTCCTTGGACTCAAAATGCTTGTTAAATCTTAGTTTTTCTTTGCTTGGGCTAAAAAACAACTCCTAACTAAGAGCTTAAAGAAAAATGCCTAGGACAATAGGACCTCTAAAAAGTAGGAAGAAAATTATCTATAATATTTACACACAAAAATAAGGAAGAGCCTTAATAAAAAACTTTGAGGTGGATCTCGTTGACTGGGATCTCTAAAAACTCACCTTGCGAGTCTTCTAACACGAAAGCATTAAAGCCTTTGCATTCAATAATGTGGAACAAACCCTCGTACAATTTGTCGAATTTGGTGTCATGTCTCAACTTTGCATCGTGTTCATTATGTTTTAGGACAAGGTCTCCCTATTTAAAACTAGGGTCTGAGCTTTTTCTTTCAAACCATTTCTTGAGAATTTGCTGGTGGTTTTGGAGGGATTCGAAAGTTGCCTCTCTTTCTTCTTATAGTTCCAAGAGCTCTGCCAACCTCAATTCCATAGGCTCATTTTCCTCCAACTCAAGGGATTTCAGGAGTTGTAGGGATGGAATCTCTAATGAGAGTGGAAAATGTTCCTCTCTCCCATATACGAGCTTGTATGGGGATTTCTTCAACACTTGTTTAAGGGTCACCCTATCCGCCTACAGTGCACTCTTCAAATGATAATGCCATTCTCTTTCATGTTCCACTCCAATTCTCTTGATAAGATGGATCAGGTTCTTATTTGTAAATGACCAAACCATTACCTTGCTGGTAGTATTTCAAGGAGGTCTTTAACTAGATGCCATTATCTAGAGCGAACTGGGTGACCTTGGATCTGGTGAATGCTCTAGCATTGTCTGATATGATGGTCTTTAGCGGACCAAACCATGTAACTAGCTCCTCAAGGAAACCCAAAATTTTAGTTTCGGTGGAATTTTTTAATGGCATTGTCTTTGCCCAGTGGGTGAAATAATTTGTGGTCATGAGGATCCATTTGTGATCAGTGAAGGACATCGAATTGTTCATTCCTATAAAGTCTAGCCCCCATTGAGTGAAAGGATCATCTACCACTATAGGCCTAAGTGGCATGGTTGCATTTATACATTTTCCAATGTAGAATTAACACTCTTTGCATCCCCAGATCAGGACATGTGCATCTTTGAATAACGAGGGTCAATAATAGCCTACGTGGACAATTTTCATAGCAATAGTCTGCGCCAAGAAATGACCTCCCACGAGGCTGCTATGGAACTCGTGCAGGAGTTTTTTGACCTACTGCCTATCCACACAACAAAGTAAAACTCTATAAAAATTTCATTTGAATAGGACACCTTCCAACAACCGATAGCTACTATTCTGGAGCCTGTAAAATATCTTCTTCCATGCAGGGAGATTTGAAGGAAAACCTCCAGTTTGCATAAAAAATTTACAATCAGTGATCCAACCCTCTTCTTTTGGCTCTATATGTATTAACACAGTCTCGTCTTGAGCCTCTACCAGACCTTCAGGTTCCTAAGTTAAGTAATCGCAAAGACCCTTTCCTCATATCACCTTGGTGGGCCTGACATCAATGTCATACTCAAGGATCTTAGTATAATGGGGTGAAAAGTGAATGATGGAGAGATCAAGAAGAAAGCTATTCTTCCCTCTGAGGAGAGATGAAAGATTCACTATGGATTTACCTTCAAAATATTTATCCATGTTATATTTAAAAGAGGGGGGAATTCACTAGATCCAATCTAGGAGAGAGATTGAATACTAAATGAATTGATAATGGTGTGAAATGACAAGTTAACCCCTCTTTTAGAATGAGTAATGGTTGAATTATGTGTTTTGAGACTAAGTGTAAACGTAGTAAAGAACTAATTATAACTTGAAATGGAAGCATGGGATGAAGCTGTGCACCTGGATCTGCCTATAATATGTCGAGACGAAGTTAACCTATGAATTTGAGGAAAATTTGTCGGGATCGTGCTAAAAGTGCACACATTCCTCTGAAAAATCCGTGAAACGAAAAGGGTTTTTCCACCTCTATTAATGGAGTCCAAATATGCAAATATAGTTGCACACCTGCAACATACACACAGAAAAGAGAGGAAAAGGGGTTGGGATTGAGGGTTTGCCTTCAGGTCAAACCCCAGTTTTGGAATTAACCAAATGATGAAAGAAAGTACTTGCAAATAAATGTAAATGCCAGACTGGAATGTAAATCACCTCAAGGGAGGTTGTAGATAGAATTGCTTGTGTGAAATTGAATGTTGAAAGGGATTGTTATGCCTAGCATATATTTTTCCTCGTTAGTCTCCTTGAGTCAAAATTTGGGTCCCCTTTGTTTTCTCTTTGCTTTCCTTTCGGTTTTTGACCTTGGAACTTTGGAGTCCCTAGGTCCCTTTGCTTTCCTTTTGGTTTTTGACCTCGGAACTCCAGAGTCCCAGAGTCCCAAGGTAGGGGCTCCTTTTTCTTGCTTCGGAACCCCAGACCCCCAAAGTTCCGGGGTAGGGTGTTCTTTTTCTTTTGTCAAGCTCGGAACCTCTAGACCCCAGAGTCCCGAGGTCGTGTTTAAGGCTTTCATACGGACGGACTTGGGGGGAGCTATAAATAGAGATGATGGACTTTTAAAGTTCATTTGTGCATCCACAGCTCCTCCTCCCTAGCTCCAAGTCATGAACCTTTGGACCTCCAAGTTTTCCTTGGCATTTTCGGGCATTTCAATTCACTAGGTTGGTGATTTTTCTTGCTCATGTTGGTGGTTTCTAGATTAGATTTTTCTTTCCTCATTTTTTTGTGATTGTTGGTTTTTGTTTGTTTTTTTGCGTGCTTTTATTTTCACGTGCCTAGTTTATAACCCCGGACCCCCGGAGTTCCAAGTAGTTGGTTTTTATGCCCCTAGAATCCCAGAGTTTTAGGTGGATATTTGACCTAACCCCGGACCCCCAGAGTTTTGAGTAGCTCTTAACCCCAGAACCCTAGAGTTTCGGGTGTCTTCCACTTAGGCATAAGCCTAAAACCCCGAAGTTTTGGGCCTTCTTCACTTATGCCTATCCCGGGACCCTGGGACCCCAAAGTCCCGAGGTAAATCAACTTTTATGCGTGTTATCAAAAACTGAGGATTTGTGTTCTGCTTGTAGGTTCAAGTGGTTAGATGGACTCATCCTCCAACAAAAGAGGCAAAGAAATTGATAGAATCCCAGCCACCATGAAATACCATTATCAAGGACAGGTCTATGTTTCAAAGCTAGAGGATCAAATCAGATGGGTTACGGATACTGAAATTGGCCATATAGAAATTGAAGATATCAAAGCTCAATTGGACAAACCTAGTCTAGAGGCCCTCTACCGGAGAATCAAGAGGTCCGACCTAGTTGAAGCTAATGTCTTCCCACAATCAGTACAGGCACCAGAGTTCATAATGACCATTGCCCCGTTTTATAACCCAGAAACTAGAAAGTGCACAGATACACAAGGAAAGACAGTCATAGACTTATCTCCAAATATGCTTGGGTTCGTCTTTGGAATCCCAACCAGGGAGGAGGTATTTTTGTTAACCGAAGAAGAGGCCTTAAAGGCATGGAATGGCAAAATATCAGCTAGTAAGAGGCACATGAATACAAACTGGTTAGAAGAAGAAAGAAAGACAGGACTCAAGGCAACCGAGATCCTAAGGGCGGATTTCAAAGAGACTTAATCATTATACTCAGCAGGGCCTTTGGCAAGCCGGATTGCAAGCAATTTCATCCCTAGATGTTCCAATTCATGAGCACTATTTTAATAGGAAAACAATACTTTGATTGGCCCGGATCCTCTCTAACAATATCTCTAAGCAGATGAAAGAAATTCAGCATACTCAAAAGTTCTTTTTCACGTCATATGTCATCTGGGTAGCCGCTAGAGCTGGAAAGTTTCCAGGGCTACAAGTAGAAGGTCAATTGGGAGAGGAGGAAGGATAGAAGAAGATATGGAAGTATTATGCTTAGCTCACTCTAGCCAATGCAAAGACTCATTTTAAAAGAGTTAATGATGCCTTCGTCTTCCCAATAATAATCAAATTGACAAGAGATGCAGGATATCAGATTAGCCCGAAGGCCATGGCTATCATCCGAGAATGGGCATGTTGGTTTATCCAAAACCCACGCTCTACTTACATCAGGGTTAGTGGATTCACAGGAAACCCAATGTTGCTGCCCTGATACTGCAATGATAGGATAATTTTGCTAGAGTATGTGAGGCGGCTTGTGGGCCTCCAGTCACTTTTTTCATCAAAACACAAAGCAAGTATCGATTTCTCAGTATCTATTGGATACTTTGCATGTTCCAAAATACAAGTAGCAAAGTTAGCAGAACAAGAGCTTCAAGATTTGAACTTGAAAGAGTATGATCATGCTAGGGAGTTCTATGATCCCTACGGAAACTTAAACAAGCTATGCCTAAGGCATATGAGGGGCACAGACACAACTTGGAGGAATTTTGGGCCAACTTTCAAGACAGTTTTGAGGTTAGGGAGAAGAACTATAACATGTTATCTGTGCCACAGGTAAGAGATTTCAAAATCGAGACTAACCTCCCTAAAGACCTTAGGGATGATGGTGACTTACTTGATCCATCTTATAGGGAATCAGGGATAGATAAAAGGCCCCTCTCCCCAATAAAATGGTCTGCAAGTGAAGACACAAATATGGAGAAGATCTCCCAAGTGGTTATCAACAGGACCAAGCAATGGTTACGCCAAAGGGTAAGGCCCAGTGTCTCAAAGGCGAAACAGGAGGAATCCACTTTAGGGGTACCTCATTCAAGGGGCCATAAGGAGTACGCTCGAAAGACAAGGTCAGCCTCAAGGCAAAATACGTCCACTGATTCAAGTGAAGAAGACAAACCTCAAGAAAGCACTGAGGACTTACTGAGGGAGTTTGAATTATTAAAGAAGGTTGCAGACCTGGGAGTGACCGATGGATTGGGAGTGGTACCACTTGCCAAAGTTCTCCCATCGAGGATGGCTATAGGAAACACTGAAGGATAGGGTACCCAAGAACAAGAAGAAAATATATAAATTACTGAGGAGATACTCACTCAGCCACCTTCAATAGATGCCACAAATGCTCCAGGCACCAGTGCCCCTACACCACCACTAGTCAATATATCCACAGGGCAGCCCGGAGTGCAAGGCTTCAAGTCTACCACTAAAGGAATAAAATTTAGAAACATCGAGTCTGATTCGGATCAAGAGGAAGATGATCTTGAGCAACAATGGCCGCTAGAAAGCAAACAAGAAGGGGATGAGGCAGGAGACCTCTTGAATGAAAGACTAGTGCTAACCCCTCAAGATCAAGAGGACCTTCTTAAGGATATAGCAATTGGGCAAGGGGAAACAGAGGTAGGTGACGAAGAAATGGCATTTAATGAGGAGGTCGGTGGCAAACTAGGAGAGTTACATAAGCAACAAGCTCCTCTCCAAACCAATTTAGCTCATCAAGTTATACCACCTCAAGACCCTGGGCAAACGGAAGAAGGGTAAGAGGTAGAGCAGAGGAGCAGATAGAGGTTCATGTTATAACTATGAATATAGTGTCACATCAAGGTCACAAGGATGAAGATATACTGCAATGGCTGGAATTTACCTTTGGGAAGAAAAATAGAAAAGGAGAGCTCCCTAAGGTCACTCTGTAATAAGTAATCACCGAGGAGCCACCAAAGGCTAAGAAGATAAAAACTCTTCATCACCTATCAAAAACTAGTTCTGGTGAAGTGATTGCAGATTTGGCAATTCCATCTCAGGCCAAGGGACAAGCTTCTCCCAAATACCAAATATCACAGATAAATTTGGGAAAACAAACCAAGTGGGGGGAGTTAGATACTTTGGAGTTAGCCACAAGCGTCGTCAGAGAACGTGTAGAGAAGGAGCATACTTCCAACGTGGAACTCAAAGCACAACTAGGACAATATAAGCAGCTACTAATTGAAATGAGAAAACCCCTGGACTCATGCAGAACTGATGACTTGCCTTCTACCTCATCGCTGCCAGAAGAAGAAGTAAAAGCGTTAATGGAGGTGAGGCGGGTGGCAGCTGCAACCAAGTCATGGGCTCAAGTAAATATGGCCAAAATAAGATTATTTTTGCAAGATACTATGGGGATGTATAGGTAGGCGGTATAGGTAGGCGGAGCTTTGGCTTCCTGTTCCACACAATGGGAACGGAAGTCAAACATTTTCACCAAACAATTCCAATTTTTGAAGAAGATATTGCAGCTAGGGGAAGAGACGATGATAAAGGAGGACCTCTGAGGGGGTGACAGCTATAAAAACTTACAGTCTTATGTATACATCTTGGAGCTGAAGATTGAAATGTTTTAGCAATATATCAAGGATATGACTTAGATTCGGGACCCTCTCCTTAGAGAAATTTTGTCATACGATAATTTTGTAAAGAATATGCTAGGACCTTTTGGCCTTAGATTAGTTGATACAGGAATAATGGACCAACGGAAAGTTTTGAATCAGTGGGATGCATATGAGGCACAACACTTAGGACCCGCGGCCCAGTTTGATGTCACCCTTATGGACAAGTACACGTATCTGATTACTCAGTGTCAAGAGGTGGCACACATAGTGAAGCAGTTAGAGGAGGGGAGAACGCATGCAGATGAAGTTTTGAAGAAGTATAAATTTAGAGTTAAGCATGTAGCAGGTCCTCTGGTTCAAGAAGTTGCATGTATAGTTGATAATTATAAATCTTTTATCAAGAAATAAAGGATAAGCACACAATTGCTAAAGATGGCAAAGCTTTTTTTATATAAATCCTTAAATCTTGTATTTTTAATTGCGGCTCCTACTCGAGTTCCAATTTTGAGAGAAATTCTACATGATTACAAAAATGTGGCTCACCTAGTAGGGTTTTCGTAGTTGTTAAGTGGAGTGTCAAGGCAGAAACTTGCAAGTTAACTGTGACTCCTAGTTTTAGTTCTTAATTTAGGGTAGGGTTGTTTCCTAGATAGTAGGGTAAAGAACTTCTATAAATTGAGAAGTTGGATTCATTTGTAAGGGTCCCAAATTGATTAGTTGTGGCCTACTTAGAGATTTTTAGAATATTTTTTAGATTGTTAAGAAGTTTGAGTTATTTTTGTTATACATTCATGGAGATTAATATGAAAAGCATCTTGTAGATTGCCTAATCTACGTTCATAGTCTACCAAATTTTTCTATGTAATTTGGTAACATCTATTATTTGGAGTTAGCAACGTGGTTTAATCTTTTTGTCTTTCACTTTATGAATCATATTGCGCACATCAGTGGTGTATGAGAATTATTGTGATAGGCCATATTGTTGATGATTTTATTTCCATAGATTTGTGAAATTGATGATTTTGCAGGTTTTCTGGAGGTCCGTTGTTGAATGCTAACTTGGATAATATTTGATAATTGCTTAGATTACAGGGAACTAATTGACTATTTCATTAAGTTGTTATTATATTGGTCTTTAATGTTATTTTCTTGTTTCCCTTTACGCTTCGCATTTTATTTCCTAGAGAATCTTAAACCATAAAAATACAAAAAGAAAGGAAGTGCAGTTATCCATAACCAACAAGATTTAGTTCTAACCAGCGGGCCCCTTTACAGGTATAACCACATCAACCCTTGGGTTGCCCATCATCGTCGAGACCCAACTATAGAGACCTTGGAGTAGTGAGTTTTTCCGAACTCATTACTTTTCAGGAGAGGTGGTGAGTGTTCACACTGGCTACCTAACTGTTGGCAGGGGTATCAAAAATAATCGTCAATAGGGATATCCTCTTCAATGGTTGAATCCTTGACTTGAATGCAACACCTAGCCTTGAAGGGAGACTTGAGAATGCTCAATGCTTGAAAGGGATGCTTGAATGCTTGAATGCTCTTTAATGCTTAATTGCTTGAACTTGTGATACATGAAACTTCCAACTTATGCAAATGGGAAGGCAAATGCAACTTATATATTTGTCAATTAGGGTTAGTTGACTGATTTTTTGTCATAGGCCGACACAAGGAAAGTTTTCCCGCTTAAAATGTAAAGACCAATGCAAAGATTGGAGAGAGGGGGCCTGAAAATAGGGCAGGGAAAAGGGTGCCACGCCCTTGTCCTGCCCTTATCTCAGGATAGGAAGAAGGTTCAAGTAGTGAAAGGGGCAGAAAAAGTGTACTTTTTAGGTATTGAGAAAGTCTCAGGTCTCCGATCAAGCTTGGGAATTTGATTTGCCAACGTGAAGACCCTAATGTGGTCAAAAATTGCAAGGGTCATAATTTTATGACACTAAATTTAGCCCCCACTTTAGCAGGAGTACAAGTGTATGCCAATACTATCGGTAAAGTACAAGGAAACAAGATTGAAAGACTTCTACCATGTCAAGGAGGAAAGATACACCAAGCCCCTAGTGGACTTAGGATCTTAGGACATCAATTGACAAAATAAAAGTGAAGATCAAGAATGGAAAACCATGACTGCAAGTAGCAAGGTTCCCCTCACTATGAGTCATGACAAAGCAAGGATACAAAAAATTACAAAGCAAAGCCCAATCCACAAAGTAACTTTAAGTATCAAGAAGGAAAATATGAGTGGAGTGTATGCCCCCACGTTAAAGCAATCACACACGCCTTATCGGGAGTGATTGCTTTAAGGTAGGATACACCCAAGAGAAAAAGAGAGAGGGAGCACGTTATCGCAAGGATTTATCCCCCAATCGAGGAATAACCCCAAGGATAATGAACACAAAACATGAGGTAGTTCCACTTTCCTCGAGGTCAGTATGCTATATGATAACTCATGTATATCATATATGTATGTGCATATAATAATCGTCATTCCCCAAAGAAAGGACACTATCTTGGAAGAAAGGGAATAGAGGGTGTCTTTTTTAGTCAACATGAAAGAGACAAAAAGATATCTCAATGCTTTGTATCATCTGCAAGTAGACATTAAGGAAAAAAATAGAAGAACAGGGATACACATAGAAGAATTGTTACAAAGAGCAAGAGAGGAGAGAAGGAGAAAATCTACAGTGCTAATGTTGCTAATCTAGCATGTCATCCACCTCCCGATCTTGCTAATCACTATTTCGGGAAGGTGAGCAACATGCCAAAGGAGAGAAATCGAGCACAACAGATGGAGCTATCACAAGATCCAAACAAGGACTATGCTCATGTGCTAAGTCACTTTGTTCAATTCTAGGAGCTAGGATTAGGGTTTTTAAAAATTTAGCTGATAAATGCTTGTCCACATCAACATATTCATAGTCACTATCAGAAGCATTAGGAGTTGTATTGCCATTATGAATAACATATTCACTCATTTCTTCATCAAGATTTATAGAAAGAGGAGAGAGAACATAAATAGGAGTAAAACCATCACATGTTTCTTGCAATTTACGATTTGGAGATGTAGGTTAAACATATTGCTTAGGAGAAAAGGGAATCATGTCAATTGTTGGAGTCTTGGGAGATTGAATGTTTTGAGGAACAGCTTCATGAGCTTGAGCACGATGCCTTCATCAGCGGTCTCTCGCACAACAATTTCATCGAGTCTTAGCAGAAGACTGAGAAGAAGGAGGAACATTTGTTGAAGGAGGAATAATCTCCTCTTTGATAATTGAAAGTGTAGGTTGAGGTCTTTTAGGTTGGACAAGAGGAGAGGTGGGCCTCTTCTCTCTATAAGAGGAAGGAGGTGTAACTGTGCCATATAAAGGAGGAATATTAGGTGTAGGAAGGAGACCAAGTCAATCATGGGGAGGTGGTACATGTCTAACCTTAGAAGAAAAATTGTTGTTCTTTTGAGGAGAAGGCATAGTTACATCCATAGGAATAGGTTGAGGAAGATTAGTCCTATCTATTAGGGGAAGGATTTTATCTTCAAGAAAGATGGGAATGTCAATTGTTGGGTATCCAGGTTGACTTAAGGATAATATCATATCTTTCTTCCATTTTTGATAAGATTGGAAAAGAGCATCGCTGCTTTGTGGAAGAGATTGAAATTGCTTAGGCCAAAAGAAATCAATAGGAACACTAGGGCTTCTTTCGGATGGTCGAAATAAGCTATGGTTAACAGTTATGATTTATTCATTGTGGGGGAATTTCAAACACTTATGGATTGGAGAAGCAATAGCCTTCATGGAAGATAGCCAAGGATAGCCCAACTTCACACGAAATTGCTCAAAAGAAGGAATGATAACAAAGTCGACATCCATAGATTTAGCATGAACTTCAACAGGAAGGGTGATAGAACCAATGGTAGGACGAGAGAATCCATCAAACAACTTTACAACCACATTAGAGTCATCATAAGTCAGTTTATGCAAACGTAAAGTGAAAAGATACTCCTCAGTGATGACATTAACCATGCAAGAGGGATCGATAAGCACACCACGACAAGGCACATCCTGAATCTTCACAACTATGTATAGAGGCCCATTAGGTGCTCTAATGGTCTCACTACGGTCAAATGCGATACATAAGTCCTTAGGTTTCCTTTGTTTCTCTACCATATTCACCAAATTTTGAACTGTAGTAGTCATATCAGAAGGAAAGAAAGAGGTATGTTTAGTCTCAATCACGTTAGAGGTATGAGAAGGTAAAGGATCAGTAAAAATCTTAAGATTTTGATTAGGAGGGGATACTGATTCGTTTCCTTTATTATTCACACCTGCCACAGATATAGTATTATTATCAATGAAATATTGAATCTTACTTTTCAATGCAAAACATTTCTCAGTGTCATGACCTGGTTGACGATGAAATTGACAAAAAGAATTATTATCAAAGTAGGGTGAGGTTGCCTTAGAAGAGTCAACTAGTTTTATGGGAAGAAGTTTAATAACATTTCTTTGTAAAAACTGAGACATAATGTTATGTAAAGATTCATTCAAAGGAGTAAATTGTCTTTATCTTTTAAAAAAATTAGAAATAGGAGGCACACCTATTGTAGAATTCACATTGTTATTGTTGATGTTGTCATTGATGTTGTCATTGAATTTGATGAATCCTTTGCTTGGTTTGAACTTCACAAATGGTTGTTGAGCACTGCCACCCTTATCACTTGGAGCCATAGGAGTGGATTGCTCCAGTTGACTCACAATCAGTTGATAATTGTGAAGTGTTGCACACAACTGCGGAAAGGAAGTAAACTCAGAAAGGAGAAGTTTGTCTGTAATATCTTTTTGCAAATTAAAAATAAAAATTCTTTGAATATCATTATCAGGCACTTGAAAAGAAATTTGAGAACACAAATGCTTATATCTATCAATGAAATTAGTCACTTTTTCTTTAACACCTTGTTTACAATGCATTAAATCAGTCAAAGTGATCTCAGGACCCATGTTGTTTTGAAATTGTTGAATAAAAACATTTTCTATTTGTTGAAAAGAAGTAATAGAATAGGAAGGTAAAGAGAAATACCATTGTAAAGCCTTATATCTCAATGCTCTAGTAAATAATTTTGCAAGCAATCTTTGATCATAAGCAAAGTCAGTACACAAATTTTGGAGTGTCTTGACATGTGTTAAAGGATCACCTTTTCCATTATAGAGTTCCAATTGAGGGACTTCAAAATGTTTAGGAGGGACGGCTCTAACAATATCAAGAGAAAGTGGGCTCGCAACATCAAACTTGGGCACACTAAACTTGGATTGACTCATAGAAGCGATTTGTTGCTGTAATAATGACATGGTTTGAGCAAGATTGTTAATGGTCACTTCGATAGAAGGATTGATGTTAGACATGGTTGATTGAGAAGGTTGTGTGATGTTATTGAAGGAATGAATTGATTGAGAATAAGGTGGTGGGACATTATGATAAGTAGGCATAGGTGATGATTGAGTAGGAAATGGGACACTTAAAGGAGGAATAAAATTGTTGAATGAATTGCCCCCTTGTGTCACATGATAAATACTAAGAGGGGGGGTGAATTAGTATACCAAAAAATATTTAACTCAAACACTTAAATAGTTTAGCAGATAACCGGTATGACATATTAACAAATAAACCTATTAAGATAAATGCAAACCAAATAGAAAACAAAGCATTCACCCACAAGAGAACAATCACCATAACACAAGAAGTTTTGACATGGAAACCCAAATGGGAAAAACCACGATGAGCAGAAACTCACAAGTAACTATCTGCAGAATAGAAACCAGACCGATTAAGGTCATACAATGTTCTTCACCAAAACAGATCCTGTTAGGAATCTAGATCTTTGTTAGGAGATAAGTCTTGTTAAAGACTACCTTGTGAGAGGATTTTAGATTCACAGTTGTGAACCACCTTTTTAGAGGATTTACAAAGGCTTTGATAGGCCTACCTGGTTAAGGGTTTCAGACTTGTCGAATATGTGAGTAATCAACAAGTGAATGATCTAGATACTTAGCACAATATGCTTGGTTAGATCCTTGATAGCTCATTGTTAATGCATTTTAGCATTACTTCAGTCTTCGATATCTCCACACTCCTACTCTTCACACAGACCTAATCTCCTCTTCTATGATCACACATACAAAACCCTCATCATCTCCTAAAACCCTAGACATGATGTCCTTATAAAGGAGTCTGATTTCATGTTGGTCAAATAGGACTACATTACAAGTTCCTAGGTTTAGTGCATCTAGACACATTTGGTAACATGGCACAAAATCACTGCCAAAGTGTCGGTGGAAGATGACTCATCACAGAAATACCGGTTGGTAACTCATCATAGAGTAATACCGGTTCATACAATTTACCGATTATTGGTTGTCAAAAATGAAGACTGGAAAAATGTTAACTGTCGCTTTGTTCCTTCATACCACTTGAGATCCTCGAACCACTTGAGGTCTTCATACCGCTTTGGGTCTTCAGTCAGTTTGTGATTGGTAAACATCTTTTTCAAAACACTGATAGTCTAAAGACTATAATACATAATACCAGTTGGAACAAATACCGGTTGAGCATAACTCATACATCAAGAAAGTGTACACAAAGCAAGTGTGTTTCCATCAATGACAATCACAACATCATCAAAATGCCAACAATCTCCCCCTTTGGCATTGATGGCAACACTTAGGAAAATTTTGACATCTAATTGTTTTTACAACAAAAATATGCCATATGCAAAATTACTCCCCCTAAGCATATACACTATCCCTTTTGCAGAAATTACAATGTATACTACTCCCTTAAAGTGGTAACATGAAAGTATACATAACATTCACCAAAATTTTAAATACTACTCCCCCTTTGCCAACAATGACAAAGTACTTCAAAATAACTCTTGTTTCTCATTATCATTAAAATTGAGTAAATGTTTATGACAATAAAGAATGAAACTTGTCAAAAATTGATTTAAAATCCTGCAAAAAAGTCTTCATGTCTAATGACCATGACTCAAGTAATGAGGTAGCAACCTCACTTTCGGTCTGCATCTGATATACCTGTTCTTCCATGGCATCAATGGTACTCGTCTCTTGAGTTACCATTGGGCTTCCAGATTGAGAAAGCAATTCTAAAGAATTTGTAGTTTGGGAAATAAGACCAGTTGAAGTAGCTCTGATTCATCTGCAGACTAGAGATCAATAGGACTAGCAATGTCAACCGGTTTGGCTTGACCGTCGATTGCCTTGGGAGTCTCTGCTTGTTTGGCTTGTTCTACTTCCTTCTCCTTTGCTGCTCTTTTCTTGTCTTCTACTTTCTTCTTCGCTTCTTTCCTCTTCTCCTCTTCTTGTTTCCTCTTGTCTTCTGCTTTCTTTTTCTCCACCTCTTTCTTTTTCTCTACCTCTTTCTCTTTCTCTTCCACTTTCTTTTTCTCTACCTCTTTCTTCGCTTTCTCCTTATCAGCCTTTTCTTTGTCCAGTTTTTCCTTTTCTGCTTTTTCCTTATCAACCTTTTCCTTCTCTGCGTCTAGAGTGACATCTTCACCATCCAATGCATCAACATCAATAGTGTCCACCTATTTTGTAACTCTTTCTCCTTCACCATCAAATACCTCATCCGGTTTGGCTGAGGATTGGTCAGGTTCTTGTTCGGCCTTCTTGTTGGCCTCTGACACTTGATGTAACCAGACAATAGCTTTGGCATGTAGATGCATCTCCTTCTCTACTTCAGAGGTTCTACCTTCTAGCAGCCTGAGTCTTCTTCTTCTCATAAAGAAGAGACCTTTATTCTTGTCCATAATTTCAAATAATTCAGAATTGGAGGCATCAGGAAAATACTGAGCAAAGATTTTATCCCTTATTTCATGTTCTTTCTCAATGGCAATGCGCCATTTATTGTCCAAATAATTGTACAAAGAATCAAGTGTCACCGATCTAATTTCAGATGGCGGCTAGTCATTCATACACATATATTTTATCATTTCCTGTTCTACTTCTTCCTTCTCATTATCAGAAAAATCATCAAAATACTCTTTTAGGTCATCAAGCATCTTTCTCTTAATGTTATTTACAATCCTTTGACAATGTGTCAGAGGTTTACAAGAAGAGATGTCTATATTTACTAGTGTTGATGATGTAGGTGCAGTATCAATAGACTTAGCCTTCTTGCTTGATTGTCAGGTTTTCTTAGGCTGCACTTCCTGTTCGGTATCCTCTGACTCTGGTGAGTTGTTTTTGGTCTTTCACTTCCTCTCAAATACTTTAGCGGGTGCAACTTCCAGTTTCTTCTTGGCAAGTGACCGCTTGGTCACTTTTGGGTTGGCTGAGGTAACCAGTGCCAATACCGATGGCACTGCCTTTCCCTTTTTCACTGAAGGTTCTTCAACCGATGTTACCCTTTCCAAGTAGGTGTTGGTTCACTTTTTCTTTGCATCTAAAGGAGAGGCAATCAAGGTAGAGGCATACCCATCCAACATGTCATACATTACATCATACCCTATAGGTTCTACTTTTTCTTTTCTGGGCTCTACCGCTTCCATTATACATTCATCTACTTTTATGGTAAAGCAGATGTCCTCTTCATATTTTTTAAAAATATCTCCAGATATCCTCATCCTTTGACTCATCTTCCACTTGAATTCATCAAAGTATTTATTCAAGACCTTAGGATATCCAGTTCCTACCACTTGGAGACTTTCCCTAATTTGCTTAGTAACCGGTTGGTCAGTAGGGCATTGAATATCACCAACTCCTAGGAAATAGCCTTGGAAGTAGAAAAATAGGCCAACCAAAAGTTGTCCAAATCTGAACCTCAGAGCACTGTCCTGTTTGATGGACTTTAGGTTTAGTAGAAGTTGTTTTTGCAAACAAGTACACAAATCAAATGAGGCATCTTCCTTGATCATTCTGTATGCAGCATTCACCGTAGCAGCATGGACAGAGTTTATTCGGCTAGCATAAAACACTCGGTAGCCGATCACCATGCAGGCATACTTAACCAAGTCATATTTGATGGGTTGACAGTCATTTCCTATTGGTCGCTCAAGGAATCGGTGAGCTTAGTCATTTCAGTATTGTGATGACCTTCCTTAGGGTTGGCACCTCACCAATGTTGCAGAAACCGGTGATGACATGAATTGCTTCAGGTGTTATGTCATGCATCCTCTCGAGATACATTTTGTCACCATGTACTCTACTCAAGATGATGCAGATGTGTCTTCAGTGAACTCTTCAAGAAAATAAACAACATTATGTAGTTTCTTCCTCTCTAGGATGCTGTATTCTAGTTTGATTTCTTGTCATCCCCATAGAACAAACCTAGCTGGGAATGAATCGCTAGGGATCCTAGGTCTTCTAATTTACAGTCAATGTACCCTGAAATATCTTCTTCAATAATGACTCCGACAGGTATTTGGGAAAGGGCATTGTATTTCATTTTCCTTTGAATAAATTCAATTGAGTCCATGGGTACACTAGAACTGGAGTGCGATGCAGAATCCATGATTAACAAGAATTTTGAGAAATACCTTCACAATTTTGAAATTTAGGGTTTGCTAATGCAGCTCACACCACACCACTTCGGTTTCTTGATTACCGCTTTGATGTTCTTCACCTGATAGATTGAAAATGATCTCTGGATTCTTCTGCAAGATTTTGAATTCACTTTGAATCGCTTGACGAATTGCTCCTTATCACTCTACACTTGAAAAATTCTTCGCTCGCAAATAGATAAGTGAAAATGGTGTCAAAATTCTCTTTTAAATGATCTTTCACCTACCATAATAAATGCTCCACCGCTAGGGTACAAACCCTAATTTTGCCTTTTACCGCTTCAAAATCTTCTGTCGATTAACAGGTAATGTATACCGGTTAAGGTCTTTACCGATATAAACTAGGGGTTCAAATATTTCACCGATATGCTCCCCCTAAGCTTTTCTAAAGCTCAGTTTGCTGGTTCAGAGACTTCCACATGGTGCAAAAACCAGTTCATCTTGTGACACTTCTTTAGATTTCTTTTTCAATGTTTTATTCATTCTCGCTTGAACAGTTTCAACATCAATCTTCCCTTCTGGAGTGATCGGTATATCATCTGATAGGTTCTTTCTTATTCTGCAGGTTCTGGCAAGGTGTCCCAGTTTGTTGCAATGATAGCATACCATTCCAGGTGTTCTCCATGGTCCATTGTTCATTCTACCAATCTTCCTTCTGCATGTTGCAGCAGTATGACCGCTACCATGATAGATCAAACAGGTTGCTCTCCAACCAGTTGCCGCTTGATAGCCACCACCACTTGACTGATGGTCATGGGCATTGTATCGGTTTGGATTCCGGTTCACAATGGGTTTCGAGATAACTCCTTGAGTCCTTGGAGGGTATCTCCCAGTGTTGCGCAAAACAAACTTGCATTCAAATGCTCTATTCCCAAACTTGTTGCATGCATAACATTTTCCATTGAATCTATTGGATCTAGGCTTATTGTTTAGAAAATAAGGAAAATTATTGTAGGCCTTATTTCTACACACATTAGCAGTATGTCCTTCCTTGAGACAATTAAAGCAAACAAGTTTAAACTTTTGCTTACCTTTATCCTTTGATGTTGTTTGCTTCTTTGATGCTACATCTTTTGTTCCAGAGGTCTCACCTTCCTCATAACTGGAAAAACCAAGTCCAATGGTATTCTTTATTGGTTTTGTTGATTCAAGCTTTTTCTCTAGCTTAGCAGTACTCTGATTGAATTTGGCAAGCATCTCCTTTGTCTTAGTAAGTTCTTTGGAGATAGCATTAGATTCCTTCAAGGTTGCATTCTCATAAATAGTCATGTTTAGTTCACCTTGCATTTCTTCTTTTTCCAGTTTACTCTCTTGGAGATGAGCGGTAAGGGCACTGATTTCTTGCTTCAGCTTAGAGATCTCATGATCTTTGTCTTTTACCAGATCTTTAGCTTTCCTTCGATTCTCAAGCTCTTGACACATTCTGATAGTCAATCCTTCCAGTTCCCTTCTCAGGTTGGCATTGGATTCATTTAGTTTTTCAACTTCTTCAACTAGGGCATCCATGTTTTCTTCATCAGAAGAACTATTTTCAGTAAGCTCAATTAGTTTCTTAGCATGCTCTCTTCTTTTTGCCAGAGAGTTTTTATACTTGACTTTGAGTTCATCATAGGCTTTCTCAGTCTGAGTGAGATGATGAGTAAGTTCCCTCACAGTGTATTCCCCCATATCTCCTTCCAAGTGGTTAGACTTATAGAAAGGTTGGCTCTGATACCAATTGATGAATACTAAGAGGGGGGGTGAATTAGTATACCAAAAAACACTAAACTCAAACACTTAAATAGTTTAGCAGATAACCGATATGACATATTTACAAATAAACCGGTTAAGATAAATGCAAACCAAATATAAAACAGAGCATTCACCCACAAGAGCACAATCACTATAACACAAGAAGTATTGACATGGAAACCCAAATGGGAAAAACCACAGTGAGCAGAAACTCACAAGTAACTATCTGCAGAATAGAAACCAGACCGGTTAAGTTTATACAATGTTCTTCACCAGAACAAATCCTGTTAGGAATCTAGATCTCTGTTAGGAGATAAGTCCTATTAAAGACTACCTTGTGAGAGGATTTTAGATTCATAGTTGTGAACCACCTTGTTAGAGGATTTACAAAGGCTTTGCTAGGCCTACCTGGTTAAGGGTTTCAAACTTGTCGAAGATGTGAGTAATCAATAAGTGAATGATCTAGATACTGAGCACAGTATGCTTGGTTAGATCCTTGATAGCTCATTATTAATGCATTTCAGCATTACTTCGGTCTTCCATATCTCCACACTCCTACTCTTCACACAGACCTAATCTTCTCTTCTATGTTCGCACATACAAAACCCTCATCGTCTCCTAAAACCCTAGACATGATGTCCTTATAAAGGAGTCTGATTTCATGTCGGTCAAATAGGATTACATTACAAGTTCCTAGGTTCAGTGCATCTAGACACATTTGGTAACATGGTACAAAATCACCACCAAAGTGTCGGTGGAAGATAACTCATCACAGAAATATTGGTTGGTAACTCATCACAAAGTAATATCGGTTCATACAATTTACTGATTACCGGTTGTCAAAAATGAAGACTAGAAAAATGTTAACTACCGCTTTGTTCCTTCGTACCACTTGAGATCCTCGAACCCCTTGAGGTCTTCATACCGCTTTGGGTCTTCAGTCAGTTTGTGACTGGTAAACATCTTCTGCAAAACACCGATAGTTTAAAGACTATAATAGATAATACCGGTTGGAACAAATACTGGTTGAGCATAACTCATACACCAAGAAAGTGTACACAAAGAAAGTGTGTGTCCATCAATGACAATCACAACATCATCAAAATGCCAACATCACATTGATTGGTTGAGGGATAACAAGAATGCTTATTGAAGACATAGGTAAAGATGGAGGATTAAATGAAGAAGAGGGATTTCCCCCATGACTAATGGTTGTAGGTATGACATGTTGAGTTGATGTAGTCATGATATTTGAAGGGAAAATAAGAATACTAGCCATAGGATTAGTCAAAGAAATAGAAGGATTGAATTGTGTTGAAGGTTGTGAATAACCTAGGGTTTCGACATAACTCTTTATAGGCATAACATTGGAATCAACAATATGAGCAATGCCACGCAATATATCAATTCCATTCTTATCACTTTGAATCATGCATTTAAGGCCTTCAATTAATGGAAGAGATTCACTATTAGGGTACTCTTGGGACATCCATTGTTGAAAGTTATCAAATTGATTGTCCAATTTTGAAAGTTGATCTATGGAAACTCTAGTCAAAGCTTCTTCTTGTTCATCATGGGATTCATCAATTGGATAGATAGGGACATGATTAGGATGCGAAGAATTACCATTTTCCTCATTAAAGAAGTCACCCAAATTATGCTCCATCTCCTTGGTAATTAAACCTTGGAAAGCCTTAATTTTAATACTTTGTCTAACGGGGATAGTATAGGTACGGCGGGTACTTCAAGCACAAAAATTTGAAATTTCGGGAAAAAACTCATGCACTAGAGGGAAAATTTGAAATTTTGGATTTGAATTTTGAATTATAGGAACAAAGTGCACAAAAATTGAACAATGCAAAATTTGAGAAAATAATGATTAAACAATTTGAACTTTGTTGAAAGAAAAAAATGACATAATTTCCAACAATAATTTTATGATAAATGAAATGAAATTGGAATTTAAAATTAGGGTCAATGGGATACCACTTAATTTTAAAATTGATAAAATCAGGGCAAATTATAATTAACCCCTTAATTTTTTTTAAATTCGTGAAATTTGAGATGTTGAATTTTGAAGGTATTTTTTTATTTTAGAGAGATCAAAAATTGTCAAAATCAGCCAATCTTCTGGATTTAAGCTATTAAATATAGTCATAACAGTCTCCCAAAATTTCGGGAAAAAAGTCGGGGATCGTGTTGAAAGAGGACATGGTCCGACCAATTTTTTTGAAATTTTCAAGGATGAAAGTTATGATGATTTTAAAGATAACCCCCAAAAATTGGTGGATTTTACGATCTCTAGATAGGCTAAATTAAGGTTTGAATGTGAAAATAGGACCCTATTAGGGTTTTGAAAAAAAATGAGGAATTGAATTGCAATTTTGAAAAAGGTCAAACCTAATGGATAGGAACACCTTGAAAAATGTTTAAAAATTTGAAATTGATTGAAATTGACTGAAATTGACACAAAATCCAATTAAATTTAAAAATTAGGGTTTTAGGATCTAACCACTTAATGTTTGAAATTTTGAATTTTGAAAAAGGAGGGAAATTGAAAATTTGAATTTTACGAAAGAGGATAAGTCTGAAAACAGTCACAAATCTGAAAATTAAATGGAAATTCAATTTTTGCACAATTTCAAGATGTGTTTTGAAAATTAGGGTTTTGACAATTAACCTCTTAATTTTGTGAATTTGATTTGCAAATTGAACAAGACAATGAAGAAATTGAATTTGACAAACAAAGCAATTTTTAGATCTAAGACAATAGCAAGCAATTTTTTACAAAACACAAGTTCAATTTCAATTTTAAAAACTCGGGTTTTGAATGAATTAACCACTAAGTTTGCAGAAAAATTAAACTTATAAATAAAAACTATGCAATGATTTTCAGAATAAAGCATGCAAGACATCGGGTTCACCAAAATGTAATGGGTTGAAAAGTGAATGATGGAGAGATCAAGAGGAAATATTTTCTTCCCTCCGAGGAGAGATGAAAGTTTCACTGTGGATTTCCCTTCAAACACTTTATCCACATTACATTTAAAAGGGGGGGGAATTCATTAGATCCAATCTAGGAGAGAGATTGAATATTAAATGAATTGATAATGGTATGAAATGACAAGTTAACCCCTCTTTTAGAATGAGTAATGGTTGAATTATGTGTTTTGGGACTAAGTGTAAAAGTAGTAAAGAACTTATTATAACTTGAAATGGAAGCATGGGATGAAGCTGTGCACTTGGATCTGGCTATAATATGTCAAGACGAAGCTGCCCTGCAAATTTGAGGAAAAGTTGTCAGGATCATGCTGAAAGTGCACACGGTCCTCCGAAAAATATGCGAAACAAAAGGGTTTTTCCACCTCTGTAAATGGAGTCCAAATCTGCAAATACAGCTACACACCTACAACCTACACACATAAAAGAGAGGAAAAGGGTTGGGATTGGGGATTTGCCTTTAGGTCAAACCCCAATTTTGGAATTAACCAAATGATAAAAGAAAGTACTTGCACAAGTAAATGTAAATGACAGATTGAAATGTAAATCACCTCAAGGGAGGTTGTAGATAGAATTGCTTGTGTGAAATTGAATGTTGAAAGGGATCTCCTCTTCAATGGTTGAATCCTTGACTTGAATGCAACACCTAGCCTTGAAGGGAGACTTGACAATGCTCAATGCTTGAAAGAGATGCTTGAATGCTTGAATAATCTTGAATGCTTGATTGCTTAAACTTGTGATCCATAAAACTTCCAACTTATGAAAATGGGAAGGAAAATGCAACTTATATATTCATCAATTAGGGTTAATTGACTGATTTTTTGTCATTGGCCGACATAGGCAAAGTTTTCCCGCTGAAAATGAAAAGACCAATGCAAAGATAGGACAGAGGGGGGCCCAAAATAGGACAAGGATAGGGTCGCCACATTTTGTAGGGGGGATAGGGGCACCACGCCTCTGTCCTGCCCTTATCTCAGGATAGGAAGCAGGTTCAAGTAGTGTGAGGGCAGAAAAAGTGCAGTTTTCGGGGATTGAGCAAGTCTCGGGTCTCCGATCAGGCTTGGGAATTCAATTTGCCAATGTGAAGACCCTAATGTGGTCAAAAATTACAAGGCTCGCAATTTTATGACACTACACTTAGTAATCCAATTGGCTCTCTTTTATGTGATTTCTCCTTCCATGATGTACTTGCGGACCGCGAGATGAGCCACATAGATGGTCGTCTTGTTACAGGCAATGAATGTCTGAACTTCTTCAAGCCTTTTACAATGGAAAAGGCTTGTTTTCCACAAAATTATATTTGATTTCATATGCCTTCAGCATTTTAGAATGGAAAGCAATTGGATGCTCGCCTTTATACTCTGCATCCTTCTGGGTTAACACGATAGCTATACTGAAATTGTTGGCATAAACATACCTTATAAAATCCTTGGACATGTCCGGATTAGCCAAAACAAGAGAGGACGAGATAGCCTCTTTAATATTTTTAAATGATTTCTTGGCCTCTAGAGTCCATTTGAAATGCATATCTTTTTTAAGCATGAGGATGATAGGCCTTACCATTCCAATGAAATCCAAAATGAATCTGCTGATGAAGTTGATCTTCCCCAAAAAAGACTAGACACCCTTTTTGTTTACTGGCAAGGAAATCTCTTTGATGGATTTGACATGATCGGGGTCGATCGACACGCCTTATTTGGATACCACATGTCCTAGCAGTTTCCCTTGAGTCACCCCAAAGATGCATTTCTTGGGGTGGAGGAAGACTCCAAATTCCAGGCATTTCTGGAAAACCGAATCTAGATGATCGAACTGATCCTCCTTGTGTTTTGAAAACACAGTTAAGTCATCTAGGTAAATCGGGATTATCTTGTTTATCATTTCTTGGAAGGCTATATCCATGGGCCTTTGAAAAGTAACAGCAACATTAGGCATCTTCTTATAGGAAAACGTTCCCCACTTGGTGGTGAATGTGGTTTTATGTTGGTCCTTCGGTTTAACGAGGACTTGATTATAACCAAAGAATCCGTCAAGCATGAAAAACATTTTGGACCCAACCACTATATGCAGAATCTGCTCCATTGGAGGTAATGCGTAATGATCCTTCAGGGACTCTCTATTCAGGTCCCAGAAGTCCACACAAAGGCAAATGTCCCCAATCTTCTTTCGGACTGGCACCAAGTTGGAGACCCAACTGTTGTCCTTAATTGGATATATAATCCTGGAATCAATTAGTTTTCATTGCTCTTATGACATTAGGGATTCAATCTTCGGGTTGATTGGATATTGCTTTTGTTGGAGAAGCTTTTTCCTCTCTTCTAGTTCGATTGTATGCTAGATTACTTCCAGATTGTAGCCCTTCAGCTCATCATATGACCATCCCCACATATTCATCGTAGAAACAGATGAACCTTTCTCTGTCACATCGAGGAATATATTTCCCTACCTTGAGTTTCTAGCCACCCTCGACTTGGACCTTAGTGTAATCCCCTTTGTCCGATGTGAACTTCCTCTTGTCATCCTTGGAATCTTCATAATAAAAAAGGTTCTCAAGAGTAATCAAACCTTTGGGAATTTTGTTTGTTTTTAGTTGGATCACTTGATTGTCGTATGCCTTAGACACTTTGGGTTGCAATTGGTTTGCAAACTCTCTAGACTGTTGGATTAACATAGCTATATGTTCATCGCTTTCAAAAACCTGCCAATGGGTGTCATTGTCGAGTATAGAAGGTCTGAAAATTACCCATACTGAATGCTTGTTTTCTAACAATTTTGATACGAGATCAAAATGGGCTCCTACAATAGCCATGCAGTCAACAACTTCATTTTTCTTCTGTGGAATTTTCTGAATATTGAAAGCTTCAAATTTCTCAATTAGATCCCAAACTCGATGGCGATACGAGCGCATGCGAATATGTTTCACAACTGAAATCCCATGGACTCGGTGGACCACTAGTTCTAAATCTCCCAACACCCTCAACTGCTTGACTCTAAGGCGTTCAACAAGAATTAGACCGTGAACCAAGCCCTTGTAGTCTGCCTCATTGTTAGAACAGGCAAACTAAAGATGAAAGGACCTCAAGATCTATTCTCTGGAAGGTGAAGTGAGAAAAATGCCAGCTATGAATTCGGTCTTGCATCTGGCTCCATTAAAGTGGAGGGTTCACGGTTTGGAGGTTGGGCTTTCTTTTTCTTTTTCTCTGTCTTCCGGGTCTTTTGAGACTTTAGAGATGGGTTGGTCCTCATCAAAAAACACATATGTTCCAATTCCAATGGCGTGGTAATTTCCATAAGCATCTGCATCTATGAACTTGTTAAGAAAGACTTCTTGGTCCGTGGATCAATCTCCAGTTACTTCTTCATCTTCTAGTAATTCCACACACCTCATTTCTTCTCCTGAAATGGATGTGTGCGCAGCTTCAAAGTTAATCATAGCCTCATCAACTATGTGTTCTAAATAAAGGGACTCAGACAATATTTTCAACTTGGCTCCATGCTTGATCCTAAGGATAAGGTGAGACCAATCTAAAGAGAGATATCCCCCGACCTTGGCGGTGAAGTTTTTGAACAAACAAAGGCCAAAAGCAAGGGGAATGTCAATTACTTCTACCTCCTAGGTCATTGTGATGCTAGGGCAAGTGAATAAGGTGAGTGAAAGGATTCTTATAATGCCCACAGTCTAGAATCTATTTCCATCTAATTGCATGACTCCTCTACTCATGGGCTCATATCAGGCATTATGGTGGTGCTAGCACAAGAGTCAATCATCGAGTTGTGGAGCAATTTATCTCCAACAATAAGAGTCAAAAAGAAAGGGTTGGGTTTCGACTTACCTTCCCTCATGATAGGACCTTCAAGGCCTTCATTGGTAAGTACCATTGGGATTCATGATTGGTCACCTGAAACAGGTCCACAACTTTTTGTGTGTGATCCAGCTACTATTGGCTCAGCGGATCATTTATCAGTTTCATTAAGTGCTTCCCATAAATGATCTTTCTGCTCTAGAATGGTGAGGATATCCCATAAGGATACATTCATGGGAGCCTTCTTCAATTGCTCCACTATATCAAGAATGGTGGGAACTGAGGCCTTAGATTCTTTGGCCTTATAAGGTATAAAATCTTTCGCCTTTTGGGGACTAGGAACCACAACTGGTTGTTCCACCGACTTTTCTGTATTTGCTCTTGGTTGTTGAATCACAAGTTCTCCCATAAACCGAATCTTAGAGAAGAGGTTATAATCAAACTATACCTGTGATATCTTGGCAAATGAGGTGGAAGCATCATTTGTGAGAGCAGTCTCCTCCTCTTCCATCCATGAAAAGAGAGCGTGGTCTCGAGAAATCTTGACATCTTGTTCCATCGACATACTCTGCATTTGAGTGGTCAGTAAGGCATTATCCATACCCAAAGAAACATAGACCCTAGAATTAGAGCTCATTCCTTGGCTTCTCTGCTCTGTGACCTTCTATTGTAGATTTTCTCTTGGGTAATTATGTGGCATGTGAGCATCGTTGCAAGGAAAGCACCAGGAATTGGTGTCATCCGCTAGATTATTTTGGCCAGCAATCAACTCTTTGTTATGGTTAGGGGGGATAGCTTGTAGAGGGGTCGACACAGGGACAAGATGTTTATTAGGTTTCCCTTGATTAGCTCTTGTACCCCCCTGATACTGATTTGGCTGGTAAAGAGGTCTTCCTCCTTGATAATTTTGGAAAGGGGGTTTAGCAAGAGCCTGTTGCCTCTTAAGATTGATAATCTCATTAGAAAAGGTTCTAAGCAAAATTTTTATATCATTTATTTCTACAACTAAGGTAGAAGGAGCGAAATTACTCTCTTGTTGAGCATTCAGGTATGTATACATGGATTGAGGGGCGAAGGCGCTTAGAGATGGTGGTTGAGGTGCTTGGCTTGTCAGTTCTAGAAAAACTGGCATGGGTGGCCTCAGAGGAAGCTTTCCTATATCAATTAGGTTATTTTCCGCTCAAACTGCCAACTCATAGGTGTCTGGAAGAGTGCTACCTCCCAAGGACTAGATCATGACAAATATGTCAGAATTGAAAGCTTTTAGGTAAAATACAAAAGCCATATCTCCTGGTGGCTGAGCAGATAAGGGTATTCTCTGCCATGTATTTTGGAACCTGTTGTTGAAATCAGTTATCACCTCCTGCGGAGCCCTTCTTATCGTTATCATCTGCTTCATAAGAGAAGATCTATCTCCTTTTTTGATAAATCATTCAAAAAAATGATCTCTCAGCTAGTCTCAGCTTCCTAATGAGTTTGGTGTAAGAGATATGTGTTGGAATATGTGCAGAGTATGATGACATGATAATATTGTATGTTGTCATTGATGTCAATATGCTGAAGAGTAAACCGGTATATTGAAGTAAGCAACTTGCAAGAGAACCAGTATGATGTTGTGAACCAGTATATGTGAAAAAGTAAAGCAGTATGTTTGTCCAAGTGAACCGGTATGTTGGAATGTGAACCGGTATATGTGAAAAAGTGAAGCGGTATGTTTTTCCAAGTGAACTGGTATGTGGAATGTTTTGTATCAAGGTTTCATATGGTATGACTATCGGTTGGTAGTCTTAGCTTCAGGGTTTCCGGTTGAAGTATTCCAAGCATGTGTGATTCAACTGATGACATCATGTGATGAGTTAGCATTGTAATGAAGAACAGATTGTGTTGCCACATTAGCCTTGTGCGCGTGAAGGATCTTGCATGAAGGAGATTGATCCTATCTACCTCGGGAATGTGTGAAGTCTCTGTAAATGGTGGAGAAGGCGTGATGGGTTATCAGCCTCCAAGAAGCGGTGAAGAACGAACGATGGAGAACGTCTTGAGACCGACTGAATTGCTCAACCTAAATGTTTAGGGTTTAGGGTTTATGCTACCGACCTATCTTTCCTATAAGTTTGATGTTGTTTTTCATGTTGAGGATTGTTGGCAAATGTTGTGTGTGTATCTAAGTGCAGAGATACGTGATTCTTGTTAGACCAGATAAGAGAATAGATACCTGCAGAGTGTGATTGCAGAAGGAAGGAACTAAAGTGCATCTGCATTGGCATTGAAGTGTTGTTACTAGATCATTGTAATACTTGTTGACCTCTAACCACTTCAACAGTTGGAAAATCCCTTAACAGGGTAGCTTTAACCGGCTTGTTGTAAATCCTTTAACAGGGTGACTCAAAATCATTGAGTTCTTAAAATCCTCTAACAAGGTAACCTTTAACAGGGTTTAACCCTTAACCGGGTATTTTAGCCATCCCTTAAATGGGTGATCCCTAGCAGGATCGGTTCCTAACAGAACCTATTGTAAAGTCTTTAACCGGACTAGGCTCCTAACAGAGCGGACTTCAAATGGGTTCAAAGAATAGCTTGTGGGTATTCATCCCCACCGTGGTTTTTCCCAGTTGGGTTTCCACATGAAAAATACGTGTGTTATGTGTGATGCTTTTCATTTGATGCTTTGTTATTCTCTGTTAAGCGGTAAAGCATGTTGAACCAGTAAGTCTTTACATTTATGTTGAAGTATTACTAGTGTATATATGGATGAAGTGGAAATAAGATGTTAGATTGTGTGGAAAGCTGAGTTACCGGTTTATGTCTTTCACTGTGTTTAACCGGTAATAATCTGGTTTAGACCAGTGTTATTGCTTGCCAGTCAAGTGCAGTGTTCTTAGTTAGACCGGTTCAAGGAAAAGTGTTTTTTCCCAGTACTAATTCACCCCCCCCCCCCTCAGTACTGGTTTGGTACTAACTATTCATCATTGATTCATCAATTGGTAGCAGAGCATCCTCCAGGTCCTCTATGTTGTAAGCTTAACTACTTGAGGTAAAGATCCTACTCTAATGATGAAGAGGGAAGGTCCAAAGTTCAACAGAGACAACTTTAAAATATGGAAGGACAGAATGAAGATATACATCAGAAGCATGGGTGCTCAACATTGGAGCTATGTTGAGAATGCTTATGTTATCCCTACCGGTACTCTCACCAATGATCAAAAGAGAGAGATTCAGGAGAATGGGCAAGTCATGGAAGCCCTAATCAACAGTTTATCTTACATTGAGTTTATTGATGTTCAGGACAAAGAGAATCCCAAAGAAGTATGGGATGCCCTTGAGAATATCTATGGCGGTGATGAGCATGTGAAACAAGCTAAGGAAGAAAGCCTTAGGGGAAAGTTTGAAGACATGTGGATGGTTGAAGGAGAGACCATTCAACAATGTGGAATAAGAATCAAAATTGTTGTTGGAGATATCAAGAGTGTAGGTGGTAAAATGGAAGATTCCACAGTTGTTAGCAAAGTTTTGAGATCCTTATTACCGGTCTATGCAATAAGGGTTGCTGCTATTCAGGAGTTGAGGTCTATAGACAAGATAAAGGTATCCCTGGACTCCATCATTGCAAAGTTAACATCTTATGAGCTAAGTAATTATGATGGCAGTATTCAGAAGACTGAATCAACCTTTAGAGCATCTGCTTCACCATCTAGAAAAGGCAAAGAAGCTAGTACCAGTGGTGAACCAAGACAAAGTAGAGAAATGGATGATGAGGAGATCCTGATGGAATTTGAAGCTCTTCTTGCCAAGAGACTTCCCAAGGGAACCGATAAATACAGAGGTAAGCTTCCTTTGAAATGCTTTTCTTGTAACCGGATAGGACACATTGTTGTAAACTGCCCTAATGGTGACAACAAGGACAAACCAGAGAGGTTCAAGAAGTTCAAAGGAGGAAACCAAAGAAAAGGTTTTGTAGTAGTTGATGAAGGTGTCGCTGATGAGGAATCAGAAGATGAAGAAAATGAAGATATTGTGTTTGTAGCAGTCAAGGAAGATGTGTCAGACAAGAAGGCTCTTGTCTCCCGCTTTGATAATTCCAATGAGTGGATTATTGACAATGGTTGTTCTCACCATATGTCTAGTGACTGGAGTAAGTTTCTATCTCTAGAAGAGTATGATGGTGGTGTGGTTCGTTTTGGTAATGATGCACCATGTATGGTAAAAGGCAGAGGGTCCATCTCTCTGAATGGAAGAAGCAGTGTTGACAATGTGTATTGGGTAGAAGGTCTCAGACACAACCTTTTGAGTGTTGCTCAACTAAATGATAATGGACTCACTCTGGAATTCAGAAATGGAGTGTGAAAAATCAAAGGAAAGAATGGTGAACTGATGGCTACCGGTATGCAGATCAAAGGTAACCTATTTCAGCTAAATGCTAATGTCAGTACATGTATAATGGCTAAGTTTGAGGATAGCTAGATATGGCATAGGAGACTCTACCATATAAACTTTGATAATATTGTGAAGGCTAGTAAGAGGATTGCCTATTGTATATGGTGAAAATGGATACAACAATGATGAAAGGCTAAATAGATTCAACCACAAAACCCTAGCCTAACAACAACAAAGATCCACCATAACATATGAAGATTACCTAAGACAATGCAAATCAAATGAAATCACAAAGATTATACCATCACATGTCCAATAGGGTTTGGATCTCCATTCTTCCTATCTCCATTGATCTTGCTTGATATATTTGCTCTCAGATTTTATGTGTGCACAAGAGCTCAACAAAGAACGGAAATGTGGTTGCAAGTATGATCACCTATGTTCAAAAGCATAGTGTAGTCAAGTAGTCAACGGGGGGGTTTGATAATGAAGGAAGCATCTCCTTATATAGAAGACACTATATGAAATGGAGGGATAAGATTGAGAGGTGTAAAAGGAGGTCGGCTATGATTAGAGGGTAGGTAAAAGAAATAATAAAATAATGAAAGGGGAGGTAGTGTATGAATTAAGAGATGAATGACATGTGTCATGGGTAGAAAAGGTTAAAGAATTAATTAAATAAATAAAGATTCATTTAATTAATAAAAGAAGTGGGATCAATTAAATAAATAAGATATTTATTTAATTTAAGAAAAGGATAATTTAAATAAATAAATGTATTTATTTAAATGAGAAATAAGGCTAGAAGAGGATAAATGAATTAATTAAATAAATAAAGATTTATTTAATTAATAGATAAATTAGGCTAAAATAATTAAACAAATAAAGATATTTATTTAATTAGACATGACAATTTTAGGTGTCTACATTTTGCCCCTCTTTGAGACAATGCGACTTGTCGCATTGTTTCAAAGAAGATAAGATGAACTGATACAGAGTTGCCCCAAGATGGGAATGATATGCCCCCTCGAGAGATTGGATGAAAATGTGTGAAAAGACCACAGACAATCTCTCGATAAGAAAGAAAGGCTAGAATGGACTGACCAGATAAAGTGACAAAGTCACGGGATAACGAAGACTGACACAGGAGACTAGGGCTAGGGCAGTCTATAAGATAGACCACGAGGGGAAAACATCCTCATTGTCATCCACACATCCAAGAGATCAGAGTGCAGAGCGAGATAGAGCAACAGCAATGGCAATGGCTCACAAATTCGATCACGTTCGCCGATTTCAGAGGCCAGCAGAGGCAGAAGAGCCAGTAAGTACCACAAAACCTCCTTGTACTTTGATGCATTTATTGTTGTCATTAATGCATGCTAGGTAATGTAATATGTCTTCAAGGCCGAATCAGTGGTTCTGTGATGAACATACGTTGTCGATTGGATAAGCTGCTGAGAGGATACAATCAAGCAGGTCCTCTAGGGAAGACTAAAATAGCAGATAGGGCTAGGATTGACAATTCTGTGATAGAACATACGTTGCCAATTAGGAAACTACTCAAGAGGATTCACTCAAGTAGAGGCCCTAGGATAGGATAGATCAAGGCACTTTGTGATGAATAGTGAGTACCAAGATATAGTACTTTGTGATGAACAGGGAGTACTAAAATATGAGCAGCACTTTGTGATGAACAGTGAGTGCAAATGTGAGCAGCACTTTGTGATGAATAGGGAGTGCCAAACACGTAGTACTTTGTGATGAACAGAGAGTACCACTAAGATAGAAGCAACACTTTGTGATGAACGGTGAGTGTCACTAGGACTGAGATGATTGATTTGTGTGACTGTAGGAGTATTTGCCTATGCTGGAGTCACGGGAGAGATTCCCATCGACTCAGAGGTTGTGACCTAAGTTGACAGCTAAGGACCGAGCTGCGATTGAGGCTATGGGATTGAGACATATTCTGTATGTGCCTGAGTTTCGGGCAAACATGGGATTATTGACTGCACTGGCAGAGAGGTGGCACTCTGAGACTTGCACTTTTCATTTGCTGATGGGGGAGATGACAGTCACCCTGGAGGATGTATACAGGATTCTGCAGATACCGATCGATGGGGAGCTGATTCCATACGATTGAGATGGAGACAGGGATGCCCTTAGACGAGTGTTTCGGGATCCGGGACTAGAAATGAGGGCTGGACACGTGGCATGGGATACCATGACACGGACAGGACTGGCGCTACCAGCTGTACTGGCAGGAGTGATTAGAGTGTCAGCTAGGGAAAATGTCTTCCTCAACCTTCAAAGGTAAACCTTTCACTACAGACAATTTACTTGATCTTGTGCATACTAATTTGTGTGGTCCTATGAAAACTAGGAGTGTGCAGGGAGATAGGTATTTTATTAGTCTAACTGATGATTGCTCAAGAATGATGTGGGTCACATTCTTGAAGGATAAATCTGAAGCTTTTGGAAACTTCAAAGCCTTCAGAGCATTGGTAGAAAAAGAAAGCGGTATGAGGATTGAGTGCTTAAGAACTGATCAAGGAGGAGAATTCACTTCCAAAGAATTCAACAAATACTATGAAGAGAATGGCATCAAGAGGCAACTATCTACCCCCTAAACTCCACAGCAAAATGGCCTAGCAGAAAGGAACAACCAGACTGTGGTTGAAGCAGCTAGAACTATGTTGATCCAAGGGAAGGTTGCTCACACCTTTTGGAGAGAAGCAGTGAGCACTGCAGTCTACACAATGAATCGGGTACTCATCAAAAAGGGTAAGGATAAAACACCTTATGAGTAGTGGACCAGTAAGACACTAGTCGTAAGCTACTTTAGAGTGTTTGGTAGTAAATGTTATATCAAGAGGAGTGAACATCAGAGCAAGTTTGATGCTAAATCTGATGAGGGAATATTCCTAGGGTATTCCACAAAGAGCAAAGCTCTCAAATGTTTCAATAATAGGACTCAGAGAATTGTTGAAAGCATCAATGTTAGAGTTGATAAAACTTTTGAGAAATCTGAGGAAACCAGCAATGAGCAAGTAGGAGATGAACCGATAGTAACCTTCTGGGAACCAGTTGCAAAACAACCAAGCACCAGTAACAGTGCTCCTACACCGGTAGATGTTGATGCTGATGAAGATGAGGATGAAGATGAGGATGAAGAAGAAAAGCAAGAGAAAACAACTAAGATCATTCCTAGGTATGTAAAGCTGAATCATGATCCAAAGCAGATCATAGGTGACAAGGATGCAGGAATTCTTACAAGAAGAAAGATCAGAGAAAACTCTTGCATGATCTCTGAATTTGAGCCTAAAACATTCAAAGAGGCACATAAAGATGAAGATTGGATCAAGGCAATGGAAGAGGAACTTGACCAGATAGAAAAGAATGGTACATGGTCTTTGGTACCCAAACCAGAGCATAAAAATGTCATTGGCACCAAATGGGTTTTCAGAAATAAGCTAAATGAAGATGGCTCGGTGGTTAGAAACAAAGCCAGATTGGTGTGTAAAGGATATGCCCAAGAAGAAGGAGAAGACTATGGAGAAACCTTTGCTCTAGTAGCCAGATTGGAAGGAGTTCATATGCTTCTTGCATATGCAACATTCAAGGGATTCAAAGTATATCAAATGGATGTAAAGTCTGCATTCCTGAATGGAATACTAGAAGAGGAGATAGTGACATGGTGTGTAGGCTACATAAGGTCTTGTATGGACTAAAGCAAGCACCTAGAGCATGGTATGAATGCTTGCACTCCTATCTTGTGAAGATTGGATTCGAGAGAACAAGTGAGGATAGTAATATCTACCTGAAGTCAGAAGGAGATCAGATTCTAATCTATGAGGTATTTGTTGATGACATAATCTTTGGAGGAGATGACAAGATGAGTCATGATTTTGCAGATGAGATGAAAAAGGAGTTTGAGATGTCACTTATAGGGGAGATTAAGTTATTCATTGGACTACAAATTCAACAAATGAAAGATGGAATCTTTATCACTCAGTCCAAATATGTCAAAGAGGTGTTGAAGACCTTTGGCATGGAAGACAGCAAACCGGTTGGTACACCGATGGTGACCGGTTGTAAATTATCTAAAGAGGATGACTCAAGGTTGGTAAATGAGAAGGAATACCGATCAATGATTAGTAAATTGCACTATGTAGTACATAGCAGATCAGACATTGCACATGTAGTGGGCATTATTGCACGGTTCCAGAAAAGCCCAAGAGAATCCCACTTGGTAACAGTCAAGCAGATTCTGAGATATCTGAAGGGAACTATTGACTATGGATTATGGTATCCATATGGTAATGATTTCAACCTGAAAGTGCTTACAGATGTTGACTGGGCTGGTAATGTGGATGACCGGAAGAGCACAACCGGTGGTGCATTCTTTCTTGGTGGCAGACTAGTCTCATGGATGAGTAAGAAACAGAGTTGTATCTCTTAGTCTACAGCAGAAGCGGAGTACATTGAAGCATTTATGAACTGCACCCAGACAATTTGGATGAAGCATGTATTAAATGGCTTCAAAGTTCCTGTATCTGAACCAGTAAGTATATTTTATGACAACACAAGTGCGATTAACATCTCCAAGAATCTGGTTTTACATTCTAGAACCAAGCACTTTGAGCTTAAGTATCATTTCTTAAGGGAAAAGGTTCAGAACAAAGAAGTTGTAATGGAACATGTTTCCATTAAGGAGCAGTTAGCAGACATATTCACCAAGCCTCTACCAAAGGCTACCTTTACCTATTTGAGAGGTGAATTAGGGGTGCTTCCCCTTCAAGACGTGAACTAAAGGTGTGTGCTCCACATCAGTCAAGACTTACATTGATATATCTTTTTCAGGATTGGTGTGACGAGGGATGCTACTCCTTAGGGGGAGTAGCATAGTAGAACATAGATGTTTATGCCTTCACTTTGGCATTGTTGTCAAAGGGAGAGAAGATGTGAAGCGGAGAAGATATCTGCGGTGTTGGGGGAGAAGATGTGAAGTAGAGAGATATCTTTGTATATTGCTTTTGTATATTGCCATCAATGCCAAAGGGAGAGATTGTTGGCATATGTGCAGAGTATGACGACATGATGATATTGTATGTTGTCATTGATGTCAATATGTTGAAGAGTAAACCGGTATATTGAAGTAAGCAACTTGCAAGAGAACCAGTATGATGTTGTGAACCGGTATATGTAAAAAAGTGAAGCGGTATGTTTGTCCAAGTGAACCGGTATATGTGAAAAAGTGAAGCGGTATGTTTGTCCAAGTGAACTGGTATGTGGAATGTTTTGTATCAAGGTTTCATATGGTATGACTACCGGTTGGTAGTCTTAGCTTCAGGGTTTTCAGTTGAAGTATTCTAAGCCTGTGGGTTTCAACCGATGACATCGTGTGATGAGTTAGCATTGTAATGAAGAACAGATTGTGTTGCCATATCAACCTTGTGCACGTGAAGGATCTTGCATGAAGGAGATTGATCCTATCTACCTCGGGAATGTGCGAAGTCTCTGTAAACGGTGGAGAACGCGTGATGGGTTATCAGCCTCCAAGAAGTGGTGAAGAACGAACAATGGAGAACATCTTGAGATATGTTCAAGACTGTTGTAATCAATGCAATATGTTCAATGGTTAGGATTGAATCGACTGAATTGCTTAACCTAAATGTTTAGGGTTTAGGGTTTATGCTACCGACCTATCTTTCCTATAAGGTCGATGTTGTTTTTCATGTTGAGGATTGTTGGCAAATGTTGTGTGTGTATCTAAGTGCAAAGATACGTGATTCTTGCCAGACCAGATAAGAGAATAGATACCTGCAGAGTGTGATTGCAGAAGGAAGGAACTAAAGCAGATCTACATTAGCATTGAAGTGTTGTTACCAGATCATTGTAATACCTGTTGACCTCTAACCACTTCAACAATTGGAAAATCCCTTAACAAGGTAGCTTTAACCGGCTTGCTGTAAATCCTTTAACAGGGTGACTCAAAATCATTGAGTTCTTAAAATCCTCTAACAGGGTTTAACCCTTAACCAGGTATTTTAGCCATCCCTTAAACAGGCGATCCCTAGAGGGATCAGTTCCTAACAAAACCTATTGTAAATTCTTTAACTAGACTAGGCTCCTAACAGAGCGGACTTCAAAAGGGTTCAAAGAATAGGCTCTGGGTATTCATCCCCGCCGTGGTTTTTCCCAATTGGGTTTCTACGTGAAAAATATGTGTGTTATGTGTGATGCTTTTCATGTGATGCTTTGCTATTCTCTGTTAAGCGATAAAGCATGTTGAACCAGTAAGTCTTTACATTTCTATTGAAGTATTACTAGTGTATGCATATGGGTGAAGTGGAAATAAGATGTTAGATTGTGTGGAAAGTTGAGTTACCGGTTTATGTATTTCACTGTGTTTAACCGGTAGTAATCTGGTTTAGATCGATGTTATTGCTTGCCAGTCAAGTGCAATGTTCTCAGTCAAACCGGTTCAAGGAAAAGTGTTTTTTCCTAGTACTGATTCACCCCCACCCCCTCTCAGTACCGGTTTGGTACTAACTGTTCATCATTGATTCATCAATATGTACCAGTCTTGTGCTTTTCCCTTGAAAGAAGTTGCAAGAAATATTAACGCTACATTTTGTTCTGTGACGTTGTGTATAGTGCACACGTTGGCCACGTCCTGCAAATGCTCCTCAGGGGTCTTAGAGCCATCCTCGGTGAATTTAGGTAATGCTTTTAATGCAAAAGTAGGGATAGCGCCCCATTGAACAAGAGGGGTTAGCGCGATAAGAGGACTCCCACTATCGCAAGTGACAAAATTTCTTGGAGGTTGGACTACCATTGGCATGTGAGTTGCGTGGACATGGATTTGCACTCCAACTCCTTATACTGCTTGGACTGCAACTAGGGTTGGTAGCAATAAACTCGGATTTGTTGCATATTGGTTCCTAGTAACTGGCCTATGGCTCATACACCCTCTTTAAACAAAGTAAAAATGGTCCCATCGGGCGTGCCAAAAAAAGAATTGTTGATCAATAAATATGCTTCTATGAATACAGCCTTATGGGAAACTCAGTGATGGGGAACCTACGCGTGTTCATTGAGTGACCTCCGAGATTTTAGAAGTCGACTCTTCATATGTAGGGGGGAGAAAAGGGAAAGAAGGAAAACCTAAAGCAAAACTATTATATAGCGGTGTGCTAAAATGATTTTAGTATACTATAAGCATAGAGAAACTTCACAACGTGCAGCTCTAAGGTCCATTCAAAATCTACATGCCCAGAAAATCGAGATTGAAATACAAACAACAACTCATTCAACATAAAGCAATAAATGTCATCCATCCACTAGATAACAAGTTAAAAAGACATAGTTTAATTTGTTGAGTCTTACAACATATATTCCTGAAGTTATACAGAATTACAAAATGCACAGAAAGATATTCTTGCACGCTGAAATATAGTGATCATAAAGGCCAAAGGCACAATTTGACTATCACAATATCAGAAGCACAATTACAAATTAAAGGAATAATTCCAAGCGACTCTCTATATTTTTCTCTCAAAAAGTTTGAACCCCTACAAGAGCAAAAATAATTGCTTAAATAAAATTAAAAAAACAAATGGCCTAGTGGAGAAAACAGAAAGAAAACCAAAACCAAAAGCACAGCTGGCAAAGCCACTAGTAACCGTGAAAAGTCTGATCAGAAGCTGGATTGAGACAACTTCAACCTCTAGCACAACTGCCACCAAATCTCCTAATGGAAGATAAAAAAGGAAGAACCCACAATCGTTACTCAACCACATGTTGTTGGCAACAAACGCCCCATTATCTTGAAAAATGTATTCAAGTTGCAAGGTGGTTGCTTCAAATGTAACGTGGCAATAGGAGGGAGCGTCTCAGGAATAAAACAAAACTACATGAGATGCCTCGAGAGGATCTACCATGTGACATGAACACAAACATCTTTTAGAGACGCGGGCCCACTAACAAAGAGCGATAAAGTAACTTGCCATGTGTCAGGGTCTCTCAGCTTCTTGGCAACGATAAAAAGAAAACTCTAACAACGTTAGCTATACCACCATGTGGAAGACATGAGGAAGTAAAAAATAGAACTTTGACCAGGGGGTAAAATTAAAACTAACTCCACGAAAGGGGCACAGTAGATGAAAGTCTACACCACCATCTGAGCATTATCTAGTTTTGAAAGGAATTGATCAATGGGATTAACTAGGACATCAATCTTGTCTGGTTGATTAACAAGTCTTTTCAAAGAGAACTAGATTAATTGGATCAAAACTGATAGGGACACTTTTTGACAAAATAGAATTAACACCCAAATCAAGATTCAATTGTGGGTCTGACGTCCCTACTCCTATCGAGAAGATTCTTTTTCCATCACTTGTCTAGATCAGAATAGAGTGGTGATGGGCATGAATTAAGTTGAAGTCAAGAATTTGGATTAACTGGCCGATTCAATCAAACTGGTGAAATGATAAATGAGATGATTGATTGGGATGATTTGGTACTCAAATTACAAATGGATAAGTTCAATTGAACAACGTGACTTCAAAGCTACTCAAGAGGATATACTCAAGTAACAAGATGAATCAATGTGCACCAAACCTCTGACTCAAGGTGAAAAGACCATAATGATGTAAAAACTAAGCTCTAGACATGATATAGTCAAAGAGCTAGAGATAATAGTCGCTAGAAAAGGGATGTAGATTTTGCAATTTGGGATGTGAGACTGAAGATGACAAAAGGATCAACTTTTGATTTGATTTGATTTGATTTGATTTGATTTGATTTGATTTGATAAACTAGATGAACTAGATTGATTAATTTGATGAGATGGAATATAAAGGATTGATTGACACAACTCAGCTACATGAATGACCTATTCAAGACTAAAAAAGATATTGAATAAATCAATCGATGACATGATTGATTAGGTTAAAAGATTTGATCTAATCGAAAGATAAATCCCTGACTTAGGGAAAAGATGTGATGATGATGAGATAATGATAGTGCAAGATGACAAGGATAAAAATTGGCGATAATAACAACACAAGATCGAAATGATGACCAAGATAATGACTCGAAAACTGGGATGATCAAGATGATAAGATAAATCAAGACTGTGGTAAGCGGTAATGATAGTGCAAACAAATATAAACCAAGTTTGGATGACTAGAAAACCCACGAAAACAAAATAACAGACCTGATGCTATGAAAAATTGGACAGAGTAACGAGACAAATGGCAATCCCAACATTTCTAGGTGCAAACTCGTTGTTTTTTAAGGCAATCCTGTGGTTTTAACAAACAAACCCATGGTTTCTAAAACATAAATATTCAAGGTAGAAACAACGTTCCTGCTATTTATGGACACAATCCTACTATTTTAAAACTAAAAATTATAGACAGACTATGGGAAAATAGTGCATTCTTGGGTCATTACAGACCCTAGTGAACTAACTAGGATATTTGGCGTTCTTGTCGTTACTGAGTGCAATCTCACTATTCAAAGATTGGATAATGGACTTTGGAGGGACAGAGTGTTCCCGACACTTCTAGGTGCAAACCCACTATTTCTAGTAACAAACCCACTATTTTTTACCAACTAAAGTGATGAAAATGGAGATTTCAAACTGCAAACTTGCTATTTCTAGGTGATTTTGGACTTGGCTTTTTGGCAAAATATTTTAGCAGCACAAAAGAACATAAAGCATAAACTCAAAGTGTCTGACTCAACTAAGATAACGAGGGCCTAAATCAGCCCAAGTGTTTACAATTACTAGTCAAAACATGAAGACAAATCAAACAAAACATCTTAGGCTTGAAATATAGATACTACTTGTTGAATCACCTCTTGGATTTCTTCATATATCGAAACAAAGTAGATAAAAAGATATTTTAGAGGCACTGACTCTCCCTTACTCGGCACACACTTCTTAGGCACACCAAAATCTCATACCTCAAAGATTTGAAGATCTTGTGAATCGAGGGACATCTGTCTCAACAATGCATAGTACGAATTAGGGTGACTTTGGCAGTTCAACCTCTGATGAGCATTTAATCATGTTACTTTTAATCATACTTTCTACTTAAAATTTTTAACATTTTGTGAACTAATATGCCTAGCGACAGACTTAATGCATGCATACTTACTCTTTCTTCTATTATATTCTGTTAATTAGAAATTATATTAAAAGTAATATTTTGCGACTAAATGTTTCACTTTTTTGCTTATTAATGTGATAGGATGGTCAAATATTCAAAATAATTATCATTATGTTTTGTTCTATTTTCTCGAATGCATTCTTGAATGTGTTTTGAGCTAATAAGCAGACAATGAATTATTAAGTCCAGTTCAACCACCATGCAAGAGATGATCACTCCTGATTGTTCCAACTAGAGAGATTTCCTTGATCTCCTCTGAGTCTGTTTTATTAGTTGTCTTTGTGAACTTCAACTTCTATTTGAAGTTATTAATTTAGTGATAAGTCTTCTTGAGTTTAGTTTGTAGTCGTTACTCTGTTTTAAGCGGGTAACCTTATTTTTGAATTTGAATAAGGATGTGTATAAATATCCCTTAGCTTTCTTTAGAAAGCTAGTTAGTCAAATATTTTGTTACTTAGCTAACATATTAGAGTCTTATATTTTGTAATCTACAAACTCATTTTACTTCCTTCTGGAAGTACATTTCAATGAAAATTCAAAGTTGATCTAAGATCTTTGTGTTCCAGATCCCATTAGAGGAAGAGCAGGGCCCGCTCGACCAAAGGGAGGTGATCTTTGTTGGTTTCATTTCCATTTCAGTTGTGTGCATTGATTCCATTACATTTTGTTTTGATTGTGATAAGTTTCAAAGTAGATAAGAGTTATTTGTAGGATTTGTAGTTGTTCATTTCAATTTGTATTGTTTTAATGAATGCATTGTTGAAGATTTCAGTTTCATAGCTTTGTTTCATTTTATTCAATACTGTATTTCATTTTCATAAGTAATTGTTAGATTTTACTTTCACGGTAGTTGATAAAGATGATGAAATTTGTAATCAAGTTTAAAGCAGAAACTCAATCAAATTGACTCATGGAATTTAGCTTATTTTGATGCTTATTAGAATAGATTTCATTTTCTACAAAAATCGAATAGAATTTATTTTCGATAGTTTAGAATAGATTTCTGTAGACACCTAAATTTATCCTAATTCTTCTATTAATTAAATAAATATTTATTTATTTAATTTCTTATTTAAATAAATATTTATTTATTTAATTTCTCATTTAAATAAATACATTTATTTATTTAAATTATCTTTTTCCTAAATTAAATAAATACTTTATTTATTTAATTGATCCCACTTCCTCTATTAATTAATTAAATCTTTATTTATTTAATTAATTCGTTATCATTTTCTACTCATGACACATGTCATTCATCTCTTAATTCCTACACTACCTACCCTCTCATTATTTTCTTATTTTCTCTACCTACTCTCTAATCATAGTTGACCATTTATCTCTTACACCTCTTAATCTTATCCCTCAATTTCTTATAGTGTCTTCTATATAAGGAGATGCTTCTCTAATTATCAGCCCTAATCATTCTATTCAATTCAACTAATCAAGCCTTCTAGCATTCGAACTTTCATATGCGATCAAGTCTACTTACAACCACATTTTCGTTCTTTGTTGAGCTCTTGTGCACACATAAATCTGAGAGCAAATATATCAAGCAAGATCAATGGAGATGGGAAGAATGGAGATCCAAACCCTATTGGACATGTGATGGTATAATCTTTGTGATTTTATTTGATTTGCATTGTCTTAGGTAATCTTCATATGTTATGGTGGATCTTTGTTGTTGTTAGGCTAGGGTTTTGTGGTTGAATTCATTTAGTCTTTCAATATTGTTCTTATCCACTTTCACCATAAAAAATTTGGCGCCCACCGTGGGACATGGATTTTTGTTAGATCTATATTTTTTGTAAATTTTTCTAACCCTATATTGTTGTTTTGTAAAACAATTTGGAGAATAACCTTGTGCAGCTAGGGTTTTGGACACAAAATCAAGATCTTGGAGAGATTTGATCCAATCTCACAAAAGGCTTGTAAATTTTGCACCAAATTGTGTTGCCAGGTTGAAGACAGTATCAAGAGCTCTCAATCCAAAATTCAAAAATTTTGGAGCACATTTACATTTTCCATGAATATTTTATGAATTTTCATAAAAAATTAATTTTGAGAGCAAATGAGAGAACTTTTTGGATTTTCTTACATTTTTGGAAATATATAAGAACTATACACAGGATCTGTTCTTTGTGATTTTAATTTTGATGCTAAATATTTTCTAAAAATTGGATCTTTAAAAATTAGGGTTTTTCTTTATTTTGACCAGATCTCACAAACGGCTTTGAATTTTGGCATCATATTTTTTTTGCAGGTCAAGAACATTATCAGAGGGGCTTAGTAAAAAAATCAGATTTTTTGGAGCATATTTGAATTTTCTATGAGTGTTTTATGCATTTTCATTAAAAAAAAAATTTGAGAGAAAATGAGTGAATTTTTCGCATTTGTTTACAAATTTGTAAATTTCTCATAATTATACACAGGATCTGTTCTTTGTGATTTTAATTTTGATGCAAAATAATTCCTAAAAAATCGGATCTTTAAAAGTTAGGGTTTTGTATAATTTTGATCATATCTCACAAACTCTTGGACTTTTTGCAGGAATTTTTTTATGGAGATTGGGAATGCTATTAGAAGTTTCCAGTAAAAATTTCAAATTTTTGGAATCAATTTTGCATTTTCTATGAATTTTTTATGATTTTTCATAAAAAATTAATTTTTGGAGCAAATTAGCAAATTTTTTGGATTTTCTTACATTTCTAAAAATGTCTTGAAATTTAATAGGTGGATGTTTTTTATGATGGAAAATATCTCATGGAAAATTAGATCTTTGAATCTATAAAAAAAACGCATTGTCGAAGGCCCCTTTTTACAAAGTCTTTTGGATCTAAAATTTACCTAACTTGTGTGCTTGCAAGAGGGGTATTATTGCAAAACTACTAACAAATCTTTGTTGCAGAAATTTTGGCAAGGGTTTTCTTTTTATCTTCATTGTGTGCCTTATTTTTATAGATTACCAAACACTTCAATTGGTGCACTAAAATTGAACCAGTGTCTTTTGTGTCTTGAGCAATAGGCTCTCTTTGTTTAATCTCTAGAGAGTCTGTCTCCCCGTGTGGTCATTAGGACTACTAGTGAGGAGAGGATGACCTAAGTGGTAGCAAGGAAAATCCATCTTCTTCCGAACCACTATAAACAACTGTATCCATCGTGAAAGCCATGGGTAACGTGTCCTGATTAGTTCATACCGACACTATGTCTCCCCATAAACCCGTTTGATCAAATTTATTTGATCAGTTGTAGGGCATAACCCATACCGGATGGGAGCCTTTTGTATTTACATATCTGAAAGTCCCACATTTATGGCCACACGAGCGGATGCCCTTACTAGCACCTTTTTGTTTTAGAAAGCCAAAATCCTTCTAGTTGTTGGGGCAGGAGGTCGGACCTCTAGAGCGGCCCACACACATACAGTTCTTAGTAGAGATACAAAGTTCGCCACGGGGAGTTTTCTTAGGGACTGATGCTTGGTTGCCTCAGAGAAGTGAGTGTCGAGGGTGGAGCTAGTGGGGTCAAGCATCTAAGTATCCGCTTTGAATAGCGTATGATGAATCAATGATGAACAGTTAGTACCAAACCGGTACTGAGAGGGGGGGTGAATCAGTACTAACAAAAACACTTTTCCTTGAACCGGTTTGACTGAGAACACTGCACTTAACTGGCAAGCAATGACACCGGTCTAAACCAGATTACTTCCGGTTAAACACAATAAGAATGTGAAAGACATAAATCAGTAACTCTTAGCTTTCCACACAATCTAACATCTTATTTCCATTTCACCCATATGCATACACTAGTAATACATCAACAGAAATGTAAAGACTTACAAGTCAACATGCTTTATCGCTTGACAGAGAATAACAAAGCATCACATGAAAAGCATCACACATAACACACGTATTTTTCATGTGGAAACCCAACTGGAAAAAACCACAGTGGGGATGAATACCCACAAGCTGTTCTTTGAACCCTTTTGAAGTCTGCTCTGTTAGGAGCCTGGTTCGGTTAAAGACTTTACAATAGGTTATGTTAGGAACCAATCCTTCTAGGGATCACTTAGTTAAGGGATGGCTAAAATACTCGGTTAAGGGTTAAACCCTATTAAAGGTTACCTTGTTAGAGGATTTTAAGAACTCAATGGTTTTGAGTCACCTTGTTAAAGAATTTACAGCAAGTCGATTAAAGCTACTTTGTTAAGGGATTTTCCAACTGTTGAAGTGGTTAGAGGTCAACAGGTATTATAATGATCTGGTAGCATCACTTCAATGCCAATGCAGATCCGCTTTAGTTCCTTCCTTCTGCAATCACACTCCGCAAGTATCTATTCTCTTATCTGGTCTAGCAAGAATCACGTATCTCTGCACTAGGATACACACACAACATTTGCCAACAACCTCAACACAAAAAACAACATCGACCTTATAGGAAAGATAGGTTGGTAGCATAAACCCTAAACCCTAAACATTTAGGTTAAGCAATCCAGTCGGTTCAATCCTAGCTGTTGAACATATTACATTGATTACAACAATCTTGAATAGATCTTAAGACATTCTCCAATGTTCGTTCTTCATCGCTTCTTGGATGCTGATAACCCATCACGCGTTCTCCACCGTTTACAAAGACTTCACACATTCCTGAGGTAGATAGGATCAATCTCCTTCATGCAAGATCCTTCACGCACACAAGGCAGAAATGGAAACACAATCTATTCTTCATTACAATGCTAACTCATCACACGATGTCATCGGTTGAATCACACAGGCTTGGAATACTTCAACTGGAAACCCTAAAGCTAAGACTACCAACCGATAGTCATACCATATGAAACTTTGATACAAAACATTCCATATACCGGTTCACATTCCAACATACCGGTTCACTTGGACAAACATAGCACTTCACTTTTTCACATATACCGGTTCACAACATCGTACCGATTCTCTTGCCAGTTGCTTATTTCAATATACTGATTCACTCTTTATCATATTGCGAGTTGCTTATTTCAATATACCATTTCACTCTTCAGCATATTAACATCAATGAAAACATACAATATCATCATGTCATCATACTCTGCACATATGCCAATAGCGTAGCCTCGGGGGAAACCCCATGTGGGATCAACAACTATTGTCCTGGCCAACCATAAGAATTGTGCTTGTCTTCTTTTGAACATTCAAACATTCAAGACCAAACATCATAACATTGTGTCTTTTGTGTCTTCAAGTGTATGTAAAACACTTTTACATCAAACAACACACTTTTCTTTGAGTCATTTTGAGTCTAAACACTTGCAAACATTGAGTCCTAATCAACATTGTGTCATCTTGTCATGAAAAACACTCAAAAAAATATGATTTGGTCACAACAAACAACTTCACAAATTGGAAAAATTTACAGTCCAACAAACAAGAACAGTCAGTTTCAGACTTATTGAGCTTCCTAGGTTATCTCTCCGGGTTTTCATCTAGAATTCAACCTATTTCTGGGTCTCACAAAGTTCATCATTGCTTTACACCTTGCATTACATTCACATTTGTCTAAACTTGAGTCAAAAGGTTACTTGCTTGTCCTCGTCTTGTTTTGTCAACACACTACATACAACAACATTTTGCTAAGTGGTCCTTCATAAAGGTCTATCACCTTTGGGTATCATTTGGTCTTACTTAGAGTCAAGGTCAACTTACCTCATCAAGAGAAACTATCATCTCTTTGGAAGCCACACCTACTCTACTACATACATACTCGGTCTTACACTTTGGACATTGCAAGTAAACCTCATATTCATTTACATTCCATCCAACTCTTGGTCTTCCATACTCTTTCAATTTTCATCTAGTCTCACACATCTTGGTCAAGACCTAGTTCATGGTTGAAACCCATTCCCAAAAATATAGGAGATAAGCTAAATAGGCTCAAGAGTCCGCAAACATGAGTGCCTATGAGTATGACAATGATGTCTTTTTCAATTCTGATCATACCACATTACCTGACATGGATGCCTATAGAAACATTCCAAATGTTGAGAACATGGACACTACAAACAACAATGATACACATAATGACAATATGGATAACTTTTTCGTACATTCAGAAGAAGTGGAAGACTCCATTATGGATCCCCATTTTAATAGATTGGTTGAGGAAATAATGAGGAGAGATAGTCAATATTTTCTACAAGTAATGGCACAAAGTGGAACCAAGATTCCTCATGATTTTGACATGTCTCAAATAATGGAACATCGAACTTTGCAAGAACCTCTACTCAACATGGATCAAAGGAGGCCTAATAGTGGAGGCAATAGAGGACCACATATTGTTCCTGAATCACCATCATCTTTGTTTCAAAAACCTGAAGTCCCACATACACATAGTCAAGCATATGATGCTCACCTTCGCAGATCATTATGGAAGTCTTATGCAAAAAAATATACTCAATCACATACCAATTCTAAGGACCAACCGCAAAAGCAATTGGATATCCAAAGGTATGCACAAAATTTGGACACAAGAAAACCTCGTGTCAAATTTGGGGGCAACACACTAGAACAAACTCATGACATGCCTGTAGAATATGATATGCATGGACAAAGAAGATATTTCATTCCTCGTTATGGCTCTATACCAAGTGGTCCCTATACAGAGTATCATTATAGACCTCCTCCATATGAACATGTTTATGATCAATACCATCCATACATGCAGTATGCTCCTCCTCCACTCGGTGGCTCAAGCATGGGATATGGACTAAGAAGTCGATCTCCACCTAAGAACAATTTGGAACAACAAATTAAGGACTTACAAAATAAAATGGAGGACATAAATACACCAAAGCCAACTTACATAATGAGAGACATATGTCCCTATCCATTTGACAAAAGCATTCCAATGCCTCCATTTCCTACACACTTTGTGACACCTAAGTTTGATAGGTATAGAGGAAAAGGGGATCCAAAGGCACATATAAGATAGTTTTTCACAGCTTGCATTGAGGTAGCATCAGAAGAGACATATTTGATGAGAGTATTCCCACAAATCTTAGGTGATCAAGCTATAGAATGGTTCTCCCAACTCCCACCTGGAATTAAGTCATGGGGTGACTTGGCAGAGGCATTTATCCAACATTTCTCATACAACATAGAGACAGATATATCAGTCGCCACTTTGTGCAACACCAAGCAAAAGGATGGAAAATCTTTTTCATCATTTTTACAAAGATGGAGGAATTTAGCCAGCAGATGCTCTTGTGAAATTCCACAAAAACAAATGGTAGAGATGTTCACCCATAATGTTAAAAAAGACATTGGTTATGACCTCATAAAAGCTTGCTTGTCCACTTTCAAGGACGTCATTCAAAAAGGCTTGGCAATAGAGAAGGCCCTAATTGAACAAGGAGTAATTAAGATATTCAAAGAAAACAAAGAGGACTTTAAAGGAAAAGACAAGCCAAGATTTTGGAATAAAAACAAGAACACAATCAATGATGGTGTTGTTGATGCCAATACAGTACGACCCAAAATCATTTTTTCTGGATCAAGCTCTACAAATAACCAAGTGAATACTCAAACAACTTCCAAACCATGAAGGAAATACACTCCATTGGGAGAACCACTTGAATCAGCTTTCAAGAAGCTAGTGGCAAACAAAATAATAACAATTCTAGATATGCCTCCATATGAGCCAAAGGCCAAACCAAATTGGTTGAATGATGTTGAATACTGCGAATATCACAAAAGCAAGGGTCATAAAATAGGAAATTGTCATTGACTGAAGAACATCATACAAGATCTTATTGATAGAGGTGACATTGAGATCGAGGGACACTCATCTAACCAAGAACATGAAATTTTTAAAGAACCATTCTAAAAATATGACAAGGGAAAAGCCAAAGCCACAGATGAGCAAACTAACTATACCAAAGCATCCTATAACTACGATTCAACTATTAATCACATTTTGATGGACAATTTTGTCTCTACCATTATCATAAAGGACAAAACGCCTTAAAATTCTACCCAAAAACCCAAAGTTGTCCTAAAAAGAATTGGATCTTCTTCTGAACCTACCTCTGAATGTAATGTCACAACTCATCGAGGTAAAGTCAACCTGCAAGGTGCTCCAACTAAAACCACTACTTCCTCAGCAACAAAACCTGAGTACGACCTAGTAGAACAGTTAGGGAGAACGCCCGCACTTATCTCCATCCTTGAGCTTTTACGCATATCCCCCGCACATAAATCCATTCTTGATAAAACTTTGAGAGAAAATTCTGTCCCCACTGATCTGAACGTGGACCAGTTTCAAACCATGGTGGGATACCTTTCCGTTCCACATTCCCTTACATTCATCGAAGCTGATGGTGCCTATGTAACCCAACCACATAATGCACCTTTACACATTGAAGCCTTCCTACACAAACATCAAATAAAATGAGTCTTGATAGATGGAGGAGCTGGTCTGAACATTTTTACATTGAACACAATAATACAATTGGGATATTCAGAAAAAGTCGTGAATGCTACAAACAAAATCACCATCAAGGCATATGATGATGAAGAGCGTTCATCCAAAGGCACAGTCACCTTACCTCTCAGAGTAGGGCCGGTTACAAAGGATGTGGTTTGTCAAGTCCTAGACCTCAATCTCACATACAACATATTGTTAGGACATCCATGGATTCATGAAATGAGAGTTGTTCCCTCAACATATCATCGATGTATCAAGTTTCCATACAATGGAGTTGAAGTGACCGTCAAAGCGGATCCAAAGCCATTCATATATTGCAACAATATGCGGCCTAGATTAGAAATAACAATCCCAATCAATCAAGAAGTTGTTCCTTCATCAGCATATGTTGATCCTGAATCCTTGAAAGCTTCTACATCCAAACAAGTAGAGCTAAAAGAAAAGTTCAAGATTAAAGACCTAGGATGTGGTGAGTATATATTTCATGTTGACCAACTCCCATTATCTCCTAAGGTATTTAGTCAACAGGAACAATCTACAAACAATTTGCAATGCCAAGGAATTGGGTGTGAACCACCTAGTGTTGTGGCTACTAAGTATGAATGCAAATCTCCTCTAGTGGTGCAAGAAGCCCTTGATATCAATAGTCCTAAGAGTGGTTCTAGCAAAGAGTCTATTGAGCGTATCGTCAGCCCTCTTGAGAACTCATATAGCCTTACCATTTCATCCACACATTCCATTTCCAATCCTCTCTCAAACTTGGATCAACAAGAATAAAAAAGCCCTTACTCATTGGGGATAAAAGATTAAGCTTTGAAAAGAAAAATCTAAAAGTCAAAAATAAAGAGAAGTCCTTTAGTCCAAATCAAAGTCAAAAGCTATTGGACTCTGCAAAAATCAAAGTCAAGGATAAAAATCATATGAAGAAAAAAGAACAAGAATTGATCTCCCCTAATACCAAAATAATTGGAGGCAAAAGTTCTAAAATTTCAAGTCAAAAAGCATACTTGTTGATCCTAAGTCTCCACCATGCCATCCTACTTTCACTTCTTTTCTCAATCATAAACCTTCAAAACTCATCCACTTGTTCTGCACATCCATTCCCTTCTGGTGATACATTATGGACCTTTAATGGAACTTCCTTGAAGGACTTTGTTATCAAGGATGCCCAAAATTCTTTAGGTGACATGCATATGGGATTGTGTAGTCCACACACTAGTAATTCTATATCAGTTCCTTTATCAAGGAAGACGGTCACTTGAGCTACATATCATTCAGTCAAGGAACAATGAAGTTACAATCATAAGATAAAGCCTCACACATTTGAGGTAGGTGACTTAGTTCTCAAAGAAAATCCTAAAAATCAGCAAGATAGAGAGAAGAAGGGCAAGTTCAAACCAAATTGGCTTGGTCCTTACATCATTACAACAATCTATGGATCTGGTGCATATTAGCTCTCAACCACAGAGGGTGAACCTTTGGAGGATCCTATCAACAACATGCACCTTCGCAGGTTTTACACATAGCTCTTCAAGGTATCCTAATTCAAAAATACAAAAAAATTCAAAAAAATTCAAAAATACAAAAAAATCATAGAAGAGAAAAATTGTTACTTGGTGAAAACCTGGTAAACATGCGCCTTGTGACAAAAAAAAAAATTGGAAAACATAAAAACATTTCGTCCAACAGTGAAAACCACTTCGATGGTGCCCTGGGCAAGTACCATGGTGAAAACCGGGTCACCGACGCCATGTGTAGAGACATTGCTCCTCCCTCCTTCAGGATTCCATCTCATCCTTTCACTTTGTACACACACACAACCTCTTCATCCATAATAAACTTTACACATTCTCATCATGGCTTGTTATTGATCTATCTAAGATTAGTTAGCCATTCATAATAATCCCTCCTTTTCACCCTTTCCATCCATAATAAACTAGCTCCTATCTGTGGCTAAGGCAAATCCTAAGTCTAGTGATGGGTGTGGAACTAAGAGCATCACACGTTCCGAGGAGTAAAGTTTCTTCCAGTTTTCTTCAGTCTATTCACGCACGATCCACAATAAAGCAACATTTGCATAACAGATCCGCAATAAAGTTCCATCTTCTCCACAATAAAGTATCAATTTCATGGATTCAATCAGTTTCATATGAGACACAGCAGCAACAATGGGCTTCAACAAATCAAATCTTTCAAAAGACTCAGACAACATTATGGTTCAGTGCTATTTATCCTTTTGTGAAAGCAAACATTGTGACCACAATCAAATAGACTTATACAAGTGACAAGAGACACTAACCTTGAGGACTACAATGGATGTTGGTGTCTATTCTTGGTTTTCTTTTGATTTTATCTCTTGGTGGCATGTCTTTTAGCTTTTTCGGGATGTCTTCAACTAGAGATTTTATCTCCAGGATGTCTTTGACTAGAAAGGCGAGGATGGGGTATCGTCACCTATTTTTCTTTGATGTCTGTGAATTGTCTCTTAGTAATGTTATAACTTGTCCAAGGATATGAGGACGCTGTGAGTCTAGTATGAACTAGGGCATTCCTTATTTGCGACTATTTGATCTCCATGCAAATGGGTACAATGACTTTCTGGGTCGAACATATAACTGGATTGTCATAACCTCTTTGCCATAATAAAGCTCAATGATGATAAAAGCACAAGAAGCTCTTTCACTTCCATATCTTCTATCTTTCATCCCCCTTTCTTGATTGACCTCCATCGTCCTTGAGTCTGTGTAGCCTGCTATCACATGACTGAGTAGAATGACATGCCAAAAATATCTGCATTTCATGTAGTCTACACTTGCATTACCACATATTCTCATTTCATACATACATATAGATATCACAATTGCATCACATCCTGCACACAACACATGTTAGTTCATTTTACATTCTCATCATGTAAATAGTTATTTGCATTGTCATATCCATTTGCATTTGCATAATGCATAACATATAAAACATAAAAGAACAAAATATATTGCATTCTATCATGTACATATTTGCATCCATATCATAAAATCATAATTATAAAACATATAGAAACATCACATAGGTACACATGCATATAGCTTCCGCAAGGATGAATCATCTCATATATATATATATATATATATATATATATATATATATATATCAAAATCATAAGTGTCATGATACAATGATGTCAAAATACATATGGCTACAAAATCACCCAAATGTGTCTACATCATCATACAAGTGTACATAATTGCGTCCATGTCCCCTGCCTCTAAAATGTATCGGTCGTGTAACCGAAAGATGCTCATATGCCCATGCCTGCAACAATGTCACTCTGCATCCCAATCCTACTGATTCGTGATACACAAACTAATGCAGCTCATAATACAAGTGTGCCAGCAGACACGACCCCCATGCAAACCTGGTGTGCTCAATCACCAATGTCTCCAGAGTCCTCCCCCATCCCACAACCAACCCTCGTGTCGCCCTATCTGGACAGAGGAATCCACTGATCACTCCTGCCAGCATCGTCGGTAGCACCAATCCTGTCAGTGTCATGGTGTCCCAAGCCACATGTCTTGCCCTCATCTCTAGTCCTGGATCCCGAAACACTCGTCTCAGTGCATCTTGTCTCCATCTCAATCATAAGGAACTAACTCTCGATTGATTGGTATCCTCAATATCCTATATACATCCTCTAAGGTGATTGTCATCTCACCCATCGACAAATGAAATGTGCATGTCTCTGAGTGCCATCTCTCAGCTAAATCAGTCAGCAACCCCATGTTCACCTGAAACTCAGGCATATACAAAATATGTCATAGGCCCATAGCCTCAACTGCTACTCTCTCCTCGAGTGTTAGCTCTGCTCGCAAAATCTGAGTCGAAGGGAATCTCTCCCATGACTCCAGCATTGGTAGGTCCTCCTGCAGTCAAGCAAATCAACTGTGTCAATCCTAGTGGCATTCTATGTTCATCACAAAGTGTTGCTTTCTATCCTAGTAGCATTCCCTGTTCATCACAAAGTGTTGCTTTGATCCTATCTTTTAGGGCACCTACTTGAGTGTATCCTCTTGAGTAGCTTATCCAATTGACAACGTATGTTCTATCACAGAATTGTCAATTTCAGCCTTATCCAATTGGCAATGTATGTTCTATCACAGTATTGTCGATTTCCTTGGTACTCCTTGTTTATCACAGAGTGCCTCGGTCTATCCTATCCTAGGGCCTCTGCTTGAGTGTATCCTCTTGAGTAGTTTCCTGATTGGCAACGTATGTTCTATCACAGAATTGTCAATCCTAGCTCTATTTGCTATCCTAGTCTTCTCTAGAGGACCTGCTTGAGTGTATCCTCTCAGCACCTTATCCAATCGACAACGTATGTTTATCACAGAACTGCTAATTTGGCCTTGAAGACACAAACACGCTTACATATTGCACATATGTGCCTGCTCTACATAGACGCGCTTGAATCACACAGACGTGCCTCTGATCTATCTAGATGCGCCTGTCATGCATAAACGTGCCTACAAGACATAGATGCACTCGCATTGAACATAGACATTGTTGCATTCATAAACGCGCCTGGCACAAACACAAACGCGCCTAGCCTACCCAGACATGCCTGGCACCAACGCAAATGCGCCTTAGTGTCCCCCCCCCCCGCTTGACATACCTAGAGCGTATTTATTACTATACCTAGCATGCATGTATAACAACAATTAATGCAACAAAGTACAAGGAGGTTTTGCAGTACTCACCGGCTCTCCTGCATCTACTAGCCTCTGAAATTGGTGAATGCGATCGAATCTATGCACCAAAGCCATCGTTGATGACTGCTCTCTGCTCTCCCTGCACTCTGATCTCTTGGATGTGTGGATGACAATGAGGATGTTAGCCCTATTTAGTCTTCTTTATCTCGTGACTCTGTCACTCTATCCTATCTGGTCAGTCCTTTCTAGCCTTTCTTTCTTATCGAGAGATTGTCTGCAATCTTTTTAGACATTTTCATCCAATCTCTCGAGGGGGCATATCATTCCCATCTTGAGGCAACTTTGTATCAGTTCATCTTATCTTCTTTGAAACAACGCAACAAGCTGCATTGTCTCAAAGAGGGGCAAAATGTAGACACCTAAAATTGCCCTGTCTAATTTAATTAATTTATCCTAATTCTTCTATTAATTAAATAAATCTTTATTTATTTAATTAATTGATTTATCCTCTTCTAGCCTTGTTTCTCATTTAAATAAATACATTTATTTATTTAAATTATCCTTTTCCTAAATTAAAGAAATACTTTATTTATTTAATTGATCCCACTTCCTCTATTAATTAATTAAATCTTTATTTATTTAATTAATTCATTATCCTTTTCTACCCATGACACATGTCATTCATCTCTTAATTCCTACACTACCTACCCTCTCATTATTATCTTATTTTCTCTACCTACCCTCTAATCATAGCCGACCATTTATCTCTTACACCTCTTAATCTTATCCCTCCATTTCTTACAGTGTCTTCTATATAAGGAGATGCTTGTCTTATTATCAACCCTAATCATTCTATTCAATTCAACTAATCAAGCCTTCTAGCATTCGAACTTTCATATGTGATCAAGTCTACTTCAACCACATTTTCGTTCTTTGTTGAGCTCTTGTGCACACATAAAATCTGAGAGCAAATATATCAAGCAAGATCAATGGAGATAGGAAGAATGGAGATCCAAACCCTATTGGACATGTGATGGTATAATCTTTGTTATTTTAATTGATTTGCATTGTCTTAGGTGATCTTCATATGTTATGGTGGATCTTTGTTGTTGTTAGGCTAGAGTTTTGTGGTTGAATTCATTGAGTCTTTCAGTATTGTTCTTATCCACTTTCACTATAAACAATTTCATTCCTTGCAAACGTAAAATAGATTTACCTTTCAGTACATAACTTAGATTTGAATTCCTAGGAATTTAAAGTTGTTTTAGTTTTAGAAGTAGATAGTTCCATGAACGAGTCTTGATTGTGTCTTATATTAATCCTTGATACAAGAACCTAAATCCTCCTTAGAATAGGTTATTTTCTTTAATTTAGATTCATAGAACATCTTTAGCTTCAATTTTTTGTCGTAGAAGAAGAGCTCATGATAGCTCTTGATGGAGCATGAATGAACCTAAGTCACTGTTTTACGGTACAAAAACCCCCAACCTTAATCAAATCCCTATCGCAGATAGCTTTAAGACACGCCTGGTCCAATATTGAAAGAGATTAAATGGTGCAAGTTGTGACATCAATGACCTTGTTTATCAACCTCCTGTACCAACAAGTATCAAAAGTTTTAGGCTACTAAAAAAATTGGTTCGTAGTGGGGGAACTTCAGTGGAACCTGGTGTCTACCCATGCGGTAGTGACTCACTTAAGAGCCTATCTCGAGGGATCTATCGATGTAGATACACATCACTAAGTAATCACAATTTTCACCTGACTTTTTAATTTATATAACAAGTTGAAGAAGTAATGCATGGGTTGTTCCCTCTTATCGACATGTAGTGTTGGGAGGCAGGTCCTTTTCTAATAAAGTTAGCACACTTTCTCTTTCACACAAGCATGCGAGGGGAGAGGATACTTGTATGCTAACTTTGGAGAATCTAATCTAAGCAAAAGTGAAAGATTGCATGGTTTTTTATCACCCAAGGCCCATAGAAGGCAAGGGGAGAGCATACACCAAGAACAATCTTTCCAAACACACAAAATACTTGGTTAATTCCCTTAGAAAATTGAGGTGTGGTACTAATTAAAAGAAATCATGATTGTTTATTTTAACCCAATAGATTGTTTCAAATGCACCCCTCTTTGACAGTCTTGCAACATATAAATAAGATGCAAACTCTAGATTATTCCTTTGATTTGATAGTCCTCTTATTTGATGTGTGCTCACTATGTGATAGATGCTCGATTTTGCTCCATGATGGTGGATGCAAGATGAAGATTAAGCTAAAATGGGATGCAAAGATGTATGCTAAATGGACATGGATGTGCAAAAGGTAAGTGAACAATTCTACATTACGATGGTATGAAAATGAAAGTGGATGGATTGTGAAGGAAAATGAGGGGATTTAATAGGCTAGGATAGGAGATGAGGAGGCGTAAAAATGAGACACTTGTCCATGGGAAGGGCAAGTGTCATGGATGGAAATGACATGTCTTGAGGACACATGCCTATTTGAGAGAGAGACACCCAAATAGGAAGGTTCTATTACAAAAATGAAGATATTCCCACATATTAGGAATTTTGAGAAATTTCCCCAAATTTTAGGAAATTTCCCCAAATTCTAGGAAATTTGGGATATTTTGGGAATGTGCACACATATGGTGAAGGCAAGGGGATAAGGTTGACTAAAACTTGTGGTTAGCTAGGTGGGTTAGGTTAGGAGAAGAGTTAAATGAGGGTTAGAGTTAAGAGACGTGGGAAAATAAAATTAATTAATTATACGAGGGAATTAAGAGGAAAAGTAAAAATGAATCAAATAATCAAATTATATGCTTGATATATTTAATAGAAAGGTCAAATTTAATTAAATAATTGATTTATGATTATCAAATAATTAATTAAAAGGGGACTATAGTGCAATTAATAAAATTAATTAGCTAGTGTAAACACCTAAAATTGTCGTAGCTTAATTAAATAATTTTTTTTTTATTTAATTATTTTATCCTGAGCCTTTTATTAATTAAATAGATTTTTATTTAATTAATTAATTAATTAATCTTCTTCTAACCTTTTCTTATTTGAATAAATATTTTTATTTATTTAAATTATCTTTTACCTAAATTAAATAAATATTTTATTTATTTAATTGGTCCCACTTCCTCTATTAATTAAATGAATTTTTATGTATTTAATTAATTCATTAACTTTTTCACTCTATGAAACATGTCATTTATCTCTTAATTTTCTTCTACCTGCCCCCTTCATTATTTTATCATTTTATATACCTATCCTTTAATCCTAGCCAACCATTTATCTTTTCACCTCTTAATCTTATCCCTCCATTTTCTAAAGTGTCTTCTATATAAGAGGATTCCCTCTTACTTATCAAGCCTAACAAGAAATCCTAATCTAATCCAACAATCTTTATGCAATCAAGCGACTTTACAACCATAATTCGTTATTTGTTGAGCTCTTGTGCACATATAAAATATGAGATCAAATATATCAAACAAGATCAATGGAGATCAAATGCTACTTGGAATATGAATGGTATTATTGTTTCAACTTGTTGATTTACAAGTTCTTAGGTTCCTCCATTGGTGTATGGTGAATGCTTTTGTTGTAGAACTAGGGTTTTTCTTGTGGTTGGATCTTTGTGGTTTTGCAATAGTTTATCATCATCATTTTTTTCACCATATACAACTAGAAGGAAGGAACACTAATTAATTAAATTAATCAAATTTAGGGTCTACAAACTCTAAATCTCAATGTGAGGACTAAATGTATGGTTCTCAAAGAAATCTACAATTCAGAGAATACAACCTAGTGGAAAACAATTTTTTGAGTCATGAAATTGCTTAGCTTTCCATCTTGCATTATGACAATGTTGGATACGTGGATATATGATATTACAAAATTTATTCATAAACTCATTGCAAGGCAATTCACTCTCTTTCAACATAATTGTTTTGGACTTGACTCCTGACTTCATTTGATAATTCTCATTTTCAAATCTCTTCCACATAACTTGCATTGAATGATTAATATTCTCAAATTGTAAAAATATTTTAAAATCTCCACAATCATTGCATGTATTTTTTATACATTATATATTGAACTCATTTGAATCTTCTAATTTTTCACGTACAATAGAATTCACAAATTTTGTTGTACTTTTAAGGATGACTACATTTAGATTAGTTACTGCTATAACAATTTTATATGATTGTAGAAGTAGATGAAATTCAACATGATTTCAATATCAACAAGTTTCACGCACCTTATTTATACATACAAAACATGATTATAATCTCTTAAACATCCTTTGACAAATCTTCACCTTTGAAAATTCTTGCTTGAATGCTTCAAAAAGTCCACTTTGTGTTGTATCTGTAGACACCTAAAATTGTCCTAGCCTAATTAAATAAATATTTTATTTATTTAATTATTTTATCCTAATTCTTCTATTAATTAAATAGATTTTTATTTATTTAATTAATTCACTAAGCCTTTTCTAACCTTTCCCTATTTAAATAAATATTTTTTATTTATTTAAAATATCATTTTTTAAATTAAATAAATACAATCCATTATCTATTGACCTCTTGTGTACACAAAATTTGAGAGCAACCATAATATCAAACAAGATCAATGGAGATAAGAAACAATGGAGATTAAACTCTAATGAGCATGTGAATGGTATAATCTTGTTATTTTGATGTTTTGCATGTTTTTAGGTTCTTCATTGGTCTATGATGGATTTCAGATGTACAAATAACAAGAAGCAAAGTTTCCATGAAATCACAAAGTCTTATGTTGCTTCCTCAAGACAAGATAATAGTAATAAAGCTCAGAGTCTTTAATATACTATGATCCTATCAACCTTTTACTCACAACTTTTGTAACCCAAAATGATCTTTCTAAGATAACAAGACAAAGCACAAAGTCTTTGAACTTATACCCACTTACAATTTTATATAAATTTATTTACTTAAGACAACGAAGTAAAGCTCAAAATATTTAAATGGTTATGTACGCATCAATGCTACCTCACAAATGTTGAAATGTAACACAAAGTTTACAAAACAAAATTTGTTCTACTCTTTAACAATACTTCTCCACAATGCTTTTTCTCGATCTAAATAAGATTCTCCAATAAGAATGATGTAATAACACTCTCACCATAAATCACAATGAATTCAACATAGTCTAAATGCCAAAGATTTTCTCTTGTTTGATCAAGATTGCAAAATAACAATATGAACTCAAAGTTTCACTTTGCTTTTCACTTCGACAGAGTTTTGTTGCATATAATAAAGAATCATACTATTTACAATGACCACCCTCATATATATATAGGGGAGGGGACATGAGATAATTTAGAAAAAACTCAACTAACTATGACTAAGTCAAATGTAGAGTTTAATTTGACTTGGGTCTTGTGCACTCCTACATGCAAAACTAAATATACAAAATGACACTTGAAGTGTCGATTGGAATTACAAATTGTCACTATACTAGAGACACATAAAAATGACTAAGTGTCCAGAGACACATCTTTATTATGATCATCCTTCTTTAAAAAATATTCATATTGTTTCCAGGTAGCTTGTATTTCAAAATCATCTGGTGTTTGCAATGTTTGATGCCACAAAGAACGGTGGGAAGACTGGATTGGAATCTTGCTTTTTTGAACTTCATCTTTTTTCTGACTCAAAAAAGGTGAAGACATCTGATATTTGTGACTACAACATGTTTGAGAAAAACCTTTAGATTATCCCCAAACATCTTCATGAGAAAAATATCTTCATTGGAACAAGAAGATTGAAAAGGCCTTGTACAAGATGTCTTCAAAATTCCTCCATGAGTAAAATTTCCTCTTCATACTTAGAAAAATTCTAAGTAAAAATTGTATTATATATTTACTGTTACCTATTTTTGTCCTCCAAGTCAAAAATAGTCTCCTAAAGTGCCCTATGTTTAACATGAAATTTCAAAAGACGTTAAATTGTTAAAAGGAGAAAAAGATCACCTCATATCAGCTTTTGTCTTGTAGTGGCCAAAGTATAAAATAAATAATGTTTTTATTTATTTTATTTAAAAGCTCTTAAAAAGTTTTCAAGGAAAGTTTTCCATGTAACTAAAGTCGAAATAAAGCTCACGCTTAGTTTTGGAGGGAAAAGCAAATAAAGGAAATAATTAAATGTTATTATGCATGAAGTTTTACAAAGGAGATCCTCTTTCCACGTAGAACTAAGGTGGTGCAGGAGCACCTAGGCACAAGAGCACTGCCAAGAGGTACATTTTCAATAAAGGAATATTGGAAGACAATCAAGTCATTTTTTATATTGTTATAATGTTACTAAGGTCATTGAACCAACATATGTAAGGCTATAAAGCCAATTTGCAAAAGTTGTCCACTAGAGGCCTAGATTGGTCAAAAGGTCAAAATCGCATAAAAGGTCATGAGAAGGCTAGCAAGTATGTAAAAGGAATTAAATAAGTCATTTGTACATGTATTGAATGTTTTTATAAATCCACGAAATCATTTGTGCAAAAGTGTAAAAGTTGTCAAACAAAGTTGCAAAAATGCAACAAAAGTTGAAAAAGGGGTTAAAAGTTGGTTATGAGAGGTAGTTGTAAGGTCAAAACTGACCAAGAGTCTATAAAAAGGAATTTTATGGTCATTTCAAATGAGAAAAAAAAGAAAGGGAAGAAAGGAGAACATTTTGGATACATTTTGGTGCATTCTACTATTGTTATTTTGATTGGCTTTCCAATTTTTGTGTTGGTTCCAGCCTTGTACGACCATGTACGGCCTGGAAACCTTTGTATATGTATAATGGATGGTTATATATGTGAATTACCTTTCTTTTCCTTTTGGTTTGGAGTTATTATGTTTAGAAATGAAGAAGATATGGAATTTTTGGTGAAAGTTGTTAAATGCAGATTTGATATTTCCTGAGAACAGTCAGGTTGCAGCGTATGGTATGAACTCATATGGGATGATCATGACCTCTAAATAGATTTATTGGAAATATATGTGAATCCTCTTTCTTTTCCCTTTGTTCTGAGGCATTTTTGTTTATATTTGTGGAAGTTATGAAGATTTTGGTGAAAACTGGTTTTAAACCATCTTCAATGGAGTTGCAGGCAATGATTTGTCTTTGTATAATGATTAAACCATTATAAAATTCAATGGATTATATATTATGAAAGAAAATCCATAAATGGTTCATGTGAAATTGTTTTGGTATCATTTGGGATAGTTTTTTGAAATATATTTGATGCCCTGGGCATACTGGGCATGCACATGCTTTGTTTGGGGACAACAGAAATGAGTCTCAATGCAGCGGCCATAACTTTTAATCTAACCGTTGGATTTGGATACGTTTTGGATATGTTGTTTTTAATTCCATTATTAAGGGTTTGACCAAAGGGATTGAGGTTTTTTTAATCTGGTTGGAGAGTTATAGACCTCTGTGTACAGGTCCATCCAAGGGGACAACAAGTTGGCAAGTTTGATACCTAGATTAAGTTTATGTTTTCTTGATTGATTGTTGAAGTATGATGAAATATGCCTCTAATGAATTGTGCGATTGGACAAATCATTTTGGGTTTGGAAGTTATTAATGACTGGGTGCAGGTATAGAAAACTGTCATGTGAATGACAATCACCTTGATGATAGTGAATTGGATTCTTTCAATGAACAATGATGTTTAATGGTTTGCAAAGGTATAGATGATTGGATATGTTTGAGACAGCATTAATGAACTCCTGTAGAATGCATGGAAGTATGACTATTGAGATGCAATATATTACCTTGAAATCAATATGGTCTATGAGCTTGATGTTTTAGTACCTTGATAAAGAGTGTTGGATGAACTTGAAATGGATTTGGATGAAAGTAACATGACATTATGAGAAATTTTAATATGTTTATGCCTCTGATACTGAAGATATTATATTGAAGATTGAACTCCATGTTTTATTTGGGGTTCTTGGTTGGTTTTTCATGATGCTCTGCATCATAAGGCTTTGAGAGAAATAAAGGTTTAAAACTCAATGCAAAGCTAAGATTCATGTGACTTTTTTAGGTCAATTTTTATTGCATGGAAAAGACAGATATCTAAATCTCATGTGAAGTAACGGTAGTTCAATCTCTCCAAGGCAACTTCATGCATAGAGCATGTTAAAACAAATAATTTCAAGATTTTCATAGAATGGTAGTGTAGATGATTGGAAAAGCATCATTTAAAAGGGGGTCATGCAAAGATTCAAGCATATGAAGAGTAGTCTGAACAAACTTCAAGCGATAATTAAATATTAGGTAGAAGTGTTTTGAAGAATGATGAAAGGTAGGGTTTCAAACCCATTTAAGTTATAGTTCTGCACAAGAGATACTTTCCACACATTTCTTTGTTGGCTTTCATGGTACATAATATTGGATAGTTCACATGCAATAAAATCCATTAACTCCTTTATCATTGTCTTGATGCATCAATGTATGAGTTTTCTCAAGGTGTGACTACATATAGTTTTTATTAGTTTGCATCACAAGACAGACCAAATGTCCAAGGATAGTGAACAAAACTTAGCACAAATAATTCTTTTGATTCTTTTGGATTCGATAGTGTGCAAAAAAAATTTATACATCAACGTCTTGAATCACACTTCACGATTCATCATCAGTATGGGAGTTTAAAGGAGATGAAAGATGGTAAGTTACAGATCTAGACATAATATAAAGATGAGAGAAGGTGGGGAGAGAGAAAGAGAGCATGTAAATAGAGGAAGGGAATAAATAAAATAAAAAGAAAGACTCTCAACAAGAGAAAAAACAAGGAATAAGACAACCAAAAAAACACCAAGAAATAGAAGGAAAAAGCAAAAAGAAAAAGAAAAGAACAATAGAAAATGTGTGTGTGTGTGTGTGTGTGTGTGTGTGTGCATACATATATGTGTTTATATATGTACATAAACAAACATGAACCTATATATGTTTATATACATATATAGACATATATGAACATATCTATGTTCATATGCATATATAAACATATATATGTAAACAAACAAACATGTGTGTGTGTGTGTGTGTGTGTGTGTTTATATATGTATATAAACATTTATAAACAAATATGAACCAATATATGTTTATATACATATATAAACATATATATGTAAACAAACACACACACACACACACACACACACACACACACACACACACACACACACAAGGAACTAAGTAAGAAATTAAGAAACACAAAAAGAATAAAATAGACACACAACACTAAAAACTGTAAAAGAGAGAGAGAAAGCAAAAAGGTCAAACACAAAGCGAGTCACCACCATGAGCTCATCTACGCGGAGCAAGGAAGAGGTGGCGAAAGGAGGAGGGATAAAACAAGAAAAGGAAACCAAGAGAGAGGAAAAAGAAAAGAGGACAAGGAAGATAACAAAGGGGGCCTCTAAGAGCACCAAGCAAAGGTTGCCAAGAGGTGTTGAGGCACCAACAATCGTCTTGATTAAGATTGGTCGGATGGTTATTGATGACAATGGCCTCCTTAAGTTTCCTTTTAAAGAAATTGTCTTAAAAATAATTTGAGTGTCTTCTAAACAAATATGATGCTTGGTGGCTGAGAAGTGCTCGTCTCAGGCCGATTTGATAACACGTTCATGCTTAATGTCAGCATCAAGCTCTTTGATTCTAGTGTTAAAAGAACACCCTATCTTCCTTATATATGGGGTGCCACACGAGCAAATGACCTTATAAACCCTTGACTCCGAATAGATATCCCCAAGGTCTTTGAGAGAGCAAATGCACATTTTTAAGGCCCGACAAGGCTTGAAAATGCAACAAAGACCTTTCTTGATAAGAATTTTGGATATCTTGTGGGAAATTCCTTCAACAAAAGGAAGGGCCACACCCGAGAATAAAGGAGGTTGAGAAGACAAGGGATTGGAGGTGGAATGAAAATATGATTTGGCTTGGCAAGAAGCTTTAGGGATTTAACGGAAAACTTAACATAGATCCAAGACAAAAGAATGGTCTATAGTGGGAGAGGTTTGATAGACCAAGGGTACTATTATCATAGAAAAAGTGCAAAGAAAAGAAGTATTGAGGACAAGGAGTTTGAGCATGTAACCCTTAAAGCTCCAAGAGCAGCTATCAAAAGAGTTTCAAAGCAAAATCATCAGAGGAAGATCACACATGGCCTTATCCAAATACAGAGAATTGAAGTCCTCTTAGTTGTAAAATGACAATGAGAAACCCCTAATCAAAGGGATAGTGATTAAATACAAAAGAAGTTGCTACAACAGTCTCAATCCTAAAAGCAAGGAAGCAGCCTTTAGAAGCCTGCAGAAAATGATGCCACAATCTCCAATACATTGAGATAATAATAGTTAGCGAAAAGGCAAGGTAGGGGTTAAAGATCATGAGCTTCAAAGGTAATGATATTATATTCAAAAAGAGAAATGTCTGATTGAGGTTGATAGCAACACCAAATCAGAATCTGTACAAAGATGGTGATCAAAAGCAATGATTGGTAGAGTAAAGTTCCAAATATGCCTGAGCAAAGTCTAAGAGCACAATGAATATCAATGATATTAACCCTTTTAATATTTAAAAAACAGCAACATGCAAAGGCTTCAGAGAACAATGTAACAGTTGGTAAAGATATAAAAGGGATATCATCATGATCTCAAATGACAGAATAATGAGTTACACAAAAAACATCATGGAAAATTTAAGAAAGATGTAATGTTTTGACCAAGGGCACAAGACAAAAAAAGAATTAGAGGTCTTATTGACCGATTTAAGACAATGATAATCTGTCCCTAAAAGAGTTAAATAACAACATTAGCAACTCTTCAACATCAAAAAAATACTATATAGCAGCTTTTAGAAAAAACAGTCATAATGATCCAATCATATCTCAAAAATTACGATTTGGGTTTCTATGATTTTTGCATAAAAATTAGAAAATGAAAAGGCGGAAAACCCATTAAATCGTGTAAAAACCCAGTTTGTAGTTTTTCCAAAATCTTCACCAATCCAAAAAATAGCCAAAACTAAAAAAAAAAAAATAGAGTAAGGTTCAATGCATTCAAAAGGCAAATCTGAATCAAAAGCTCATAGGACAGCCCTCAAAGTCCTCACATAGATATTAATGATTGTCCCAGTAATAAAACACACTCAAGGAAATCATTGAAGGTGTAAGATACAATGATTCTTTTTCACTGTCAAAGGGTAGACTAAAACCTTTATATGAAAAGGACATACTATAGACCCTAGAGCAGTATAAAGCCTTCAATCAAAGGATGGTTTTAAGATAAAGAAAATAATACAGTCCAAATCATTCTTAGATCTTTGTCTAAAGGACTTGATGCAATGGATATTTTAGTGTATCACAAAGCCACAATCCTTTGAGAAGGCAACCATATGTGTGAGTATACCAAACCATAGTTCTCAGTTTAAGGCAAATAACAATAGCAACATCATTAGGGCACATCATATTATTATCATAAGAGAAAAGATCTAGATAATAGATGCATTTTTTACAATCATAAAAGGTCATGGAACACATACACAGCTAGTCATGTAAGATCAAAAATGGGATATGCATAGAAGCCAACAACATCCAAATAACACAGAGGATTTGACTATAATAAGCATACATAGGGGCATCCATATCATGGAAACACAGTTTATAGACAGAGACAAACAATGAAAGGAGAAATTATACGAAGTTCATAGACAACCAAGGAGTATGAAGGATAATATATTTAGGTCTCTGGGCAGCTAGTTACAGTCATAGCTACGGGAGAAATGAGACATCATGAATCTGCAAATGATTATTTTTTCAGTCATGATGGTATATCAGAGACAAACCACACAAGGCCTTGTCCAAATACTGAGTATTGTAGCCCTCTTAAGTGCAAAATAACAATGAGAATAGAAGCATGGCTTTGAGAGCAGTCAAGAGAGAATAGTCATCTTGGAGAATAAGGCTTTAGTGCAAGGTATCAATCAGAATGAACAATCAAAAGGAATCAAGAACAATGGAAGTGATAGAAATTTTTAATCACAGTCACCATGAAGTTTGGTCATAAGGCATTGATGAAGACACAACATGTGACAGTCTGTGTATGAAAAAGAATATGCTTCTAAATTCTCTTCCTCATCTTGTGGGCACGAAAACAAATGAAATACAACAAGAGGGGGGTATATTTGCAGCATTATAAAAGTTCAAAGCAGTGATATCCTTGTGACAGTGTTTGTGTAGTGTTTAAGCCTCTATCAAAGTTGCTACCAGGCTTCCAAAATGCAATCATTATGATCATGAGCATGTTACAACCACAAGGTTCTCAGCCTCAAGGCATAGCAAAAATTGATGTATTTGCAAAGTCACAAAGAACATAGAAATGTCATAGTCTAGACAATAAAAGTCGTGCAATAAGAGATAGAGTAATAGTAAAGGGGTCATTGTCTTCATGAGAGCGGGCCTTATCTCAATCCTTGTCAAGGGAGATATTAGTAAAAAGCTAGAATACACAGTTTTGGCATATGAAGAAAGCCCTTTAGAGCAACATTTTTTTATCAAATAACACAGTAAGATAATTCATAGAGGTCTTGTTTACGAGAAGACCCTAGCAGGTTGCATAAGATAAGATGCATGATCTAAAGGAATACAGAGTCACAGTCAGCATGAAGGATATAAAGACAGCCAGAGGAACCATTATAGAAAGATAGCCAAGGCAGAGAGATACTCCTCATTCAAAGAAGACAAATCTCAGCCATAAGAAGGATAGTTTCAATGTCTATAGACAACAATCAATAACAATGAAGTATTCACTGTCAAGAATCTAATAGCACCATTGAGAAATAAGGTATGGTCTGATCCAAAAAAAAAATAGAGATCTAAGGCAAGCTTAGAGCAGCCAAGATACATGAAAAATATTTATATTCACATAGCCATGAAGAGTCTCCAAATAGAGGTGCTAATGCTTTGCAAAGGTATATATAGACAATGAATGACCTTGAAGAATGCTAGGGTTTGTTGTCAAGGTCTGCACGAAAGTTTTTTTCACTATCAAAACACAGAGATACAATGGGTAATAAGCTATGATAGGTTACTAAAAAAGAGACATTATACATCAAAGAAATTAGTCTTAAAATCATATTTGAAGGTTGTGTATGATGATGAAGCCAAATAAAGTTTTAAGCCTCAAACACAAGTCTTCAAGCTCACGCTCATTCATCCTTAAATATTTAGAACAAATTATTATAAGTAAAAGTTGATTGATTATCCTAAAAGGAGTAAACTTATGAGTTTATTTCAGTTTGAGTCACAAAGAAAAGGAGTTTACCAACTGTTAAAACAGTCCAAGTGTAGCTGTGGACTCCTCATGGGATATGCTTGAGTTGAAACAACAGTTTGAGCCCATAAACCTTCAATTTGGTTCAGTTTCAAGTATCTTTTTACATGCTTCATGAACAAATTCGACCTAAGGGGTCAGTTCTAGGCTTCTTTTTGCATGAGTTTTCTTCAATTCACCCAAAGAGCTTTATTTCATGCAAGATGAAGGTAAAAGAGGAGTGATTTAAGGTCAAAGGCGACAGTTCAACATCAGTTTAGAGCCCTCATGCATGATTATCGGTTAAGGGGCAGTTTGGACCCACTTGCACCTAATTTAAGGCAGTTTTGCATGCTTTCTCTTCAAATTCAACCTCAAAGCATTCTTTATGCAGATTAAGAGGGATAAAGATTAAATAAAGGAAAAGAATGCAGCTTGTTCATCTTCAATTTCAAGGAGGCACATCTAGTTCACTTTGGAGTTAATTTTAGGACTTCTTTTCTATAAAGTCTTCTCTTCTATCTTCATTTTTGGAGTTCTTTTCTTTTCTCTTGGCATGTATTGTAGCTTTGGTAGCTCTTTCAAGCCAAAGAAAAGCATTGTAACTTAGTTTTTAGGAGCATTTTCAATTTTGTAACAACTCTTCTTTCATTTTTCAATAAAATACATCAGATTTTCCTTCTAAAATACTTCTTGTATGGTGTTGAATGGAAGATTTGATGATTTTTCTATGATTCATTATTGAAATCCTTTAATTTTGTCTCTTTCAAGCAGTATTAATTTAGGAAGATGCATGATTAGTGTAGGTTATAGATTGTGTAACCTGATTTTGATAAGTTTGTAGTTGTGAAGATAGTTTATTTTCCTTCAGGAAAGCTTTCAAATAGGGCCTTTCTATAAAATATTTATGTATTTACATGCTTAGTTGAGTTGTGAAAAACAAAGTCTCTCTTTTGTTGAGAAGTTTTGTGAGTTAGTACAGTTGTTTAGGCTTATCATTTATTTGGTGCATCAACTCTTAGGATACAGGTTTTTCAATTTAAACAACCTTTCTATCATTTTTCCATCAAAAGAAGTTAGTTTGCAGGAGGTTTTCATCAGGGAACCAACCCTCTCTGGAGATTCACCTTCAGTTTGAGCAACCCACAGGATCAAAGGTGTTTCCATGTTTCACAAGATTGTTGGATTTCATACTTAGCATTTTAGGTGCAAGCCTTTGTGATAACATTTACACTTGAAAATTTTCCAATTGTAGGTATCAATTGGGTTCGTAGGCCCGATTTGCACCTAGGGTAGTGCTTATGAAAAGTATGGTGCAAATCGAGTCTACAAGAATATGTGTACGAGTACAAGAATATGAGTATGGTGCTTATAAATTTTCTCGTACGTGTATGAGTACGAGAATATGAGTACAAGAAAAATATTACAAGAATATTCCTTTAGGGTTAGGGGTATTCTTTAATAGCCGAATTTGTATGTTGCCCTAAAATTACATGTTATAAGCGGCTCTAATGCATAAGGCATTGTAATGGTGTTGTATTGATTTAATGGATAATAAGAAAAGATTGGACGACTGTGTTTTGCGGATGTAGCCCATCTTGGGTGAACCACGTTAAATCTTTGTGTTATATGTGTCATGCTTTTCTTCATCTTTTGTGTTTGTATCTGCATATAATTGTTAATTTGTATTTGCTTCAAATCTGACTAAACCCTAACACACTTTCCTTGCTCTCTATGTTGATGATGGGAATGGCTCTGGGATAGACTAGCCTACTCTATGCTCCTTGATCCTCTCCTTGGATCACCAGGTGTTTCAACCAAACCCTAGGGTCTCTAGGACTTCCCTTGCTTGTGGAATCCCCTGACCTTGCCCAATCCACCCACCAACAATCTGTGATTTTCCTCCCTAAGTCACATCTACTCTCAAGCATCAAAAACCCTCACATAGGCTAATAAGGGTTTAGCTCCTCCTTCACCTTCTTAGGTCCTAGCAAGGTTAGGACAGGTCTCTGACATGGTTATCCATCCATTCATGTTCCCCCAAGTGGTTTTACTCTTCCATTTCCTTACCAATCTCACTATTTTTCTTTTTTCCTACAAAATAGGGCTACAAGGAATGTGCCCAATTAGGCCTCCAATCCGGACTTTTAGGGATCCCTCTTGCAAATGATGCACACACTTGTGAATCTTCCCAAAAGGACTACTAATCATTTGGCAAGGGCTCAAATATTTTCCTGGTTTTGGGCCTCCAAGTGTCCGTACACTGCCCTAGGTGAATTTTGGGGTTTTTGAGGGTTTTTTTCTTATAAGGGTTTTAAGGCCTGCTTGGGTCACAGTGTTGGTTTATTGTCTTGGCCACCTTATCTGGATTGGTGGAAGCTCCTCCTTCTCACCAATGGTGCTTCACACATCCCTCTACACCTCCTCCAAAGGGTGCCTCCCTCCTTGTCCTACCTTGCTCTCATGGACCTCTGCAACTTCAACCCTTCCTAGTCGGGCACAGTATAGTCTCGCCTAGGAGTGGGTCTTTGAAAGACTTTCCTGCATCTTCAAGGGCCCTGCTTGCTTTGGAATACTGTACAAGGTTTTCACTCCTATTCCCCATGGTTTCATGGTCTCTCCACAATGGGGATAGGAGTTATCATTCCATTTCACAAAACAGTCCAAAACTTGACAGTGACAGGGTACTTCACAAAAATAATTACAAACACACAAAAACCTGCACAAGAACCTACCCTAAGTGCTCAAAATGAAGGTATAAATACAATGAAAGATTCACAACACCGTTTAGTTCATAAAACAATCCATTATCAACCTGTTAATGCCTCATTTGTGCTGACGAGCAACAAAAACCCAGTCACAGTCAAGGTTTTTTCTCTTGGCCGTACAATCTGACACCCCCCCCTCATTTTAGGGTTTGCAACAGCTTATAGTGTCTCTGCCTCGGTTGGTGTGCCCTATTTAGGGTTCCTAACACCAAACTAAGGTTATCATCTATTTGGAGGAAAAGTTGCATGACAACTTTGAAAAGTTGTCATGCAACTTTTTACAACTTTTGAGCAACTTCTACAATGTTGTTTTTCTTGGCTTTTGAGCCTACCTTGGGCTATCCTATGGACACAACCATAAAGTTGTCATGCAACTTTTTACAACTTTTGAGCAACTTCTACAATGTTGCTTTTCTTGGCTTTTGAGCCTACCTTGGGCTATCCTATGGACACAACCATGTCAAAAGGACCCCAAACACATCAAAGGCACACCTACCTACTACTGCACAAGAAAACTCAACCTAGACTTATGAACTTAGGACCTAAACTAGGACCTAAACAAAACCAATGAGCTCTTAGCTCTTATTAAATTTACATGGCTTCTTAAAGAAGAAAAATTCCAACAAAGGTCACATGGGGAAAGGCCTTAGAAAGGTGCTCCTACACCAGTTGATGACTTGTTGATCATAGGGAGTCACTCATCCTGTATCAAGGCAGTCAAAATTGTCCTTCATGATCATTTCTTGATGTCTGACTTAGGCCCACTCCACTACTTCACAGGGGTTGAGATCACTTAGTCTCCTTATGGTATCTTCATTGGACAACCTAAGTACACTCTTGATACGCTCTCCCAATTTTGCATGGCTAACTGTAAGCCTACACCGATTTTGTTTCTGTCAAGAGTCAAACTTGAGGCTTCTTGTTCTTCACCCTTGGTGGATGCTACCTTGTATTACCAATTGGTTGGAAGCCTCATATATTTGACTCACAGGAGGCCTGATATTTCATATGTTGTGGGCCTGGTCTCCAGGTTCATACAGGAGCCACATGAGTTGCATTGGAAGATAGCTAAGTGGATTCTTCACTATGTACAGGGAACTCACAGTTATTGGATTCAGTATGCAACATGCGTGGATATTGACTTGGTGGGATATGCAGATTCAGATTGGGCTGATGATTCTCATAATCGTAAATCTACTTTAGGGTATTGCTTCTATTGGTTCGGGTCTAATTTCTTGGTCGAGCAAGAAGTAATCTGTTATTGCTCTTTCCTCTACTAAGGTTGAGTATCAAGGAGTAGTTAATGTTGCTACTGAGGCCATATGCCTTCAACATATCCTCACTAAGTTTGACAATCCCTTCCAAAAGCCTACAATCATCTTTTGTGACAACTAGAGTGTCGTTCATATTTCTTGCAATTCGGTCCATCATCAACAGACCAAGCACATTGAGATTCACATGCACTACATTCAGGAGTTGATTCATGAGCAGGTTCTTGATCTTCGATACTATCAGACATTGGATTAGACTGCAGACATCTTCACCAAACCCTTCGTTGAGAGCAATTTCATTCATTTGAGATATTTTCTTGGGGTGCGACAGGTGTCCTCTTTTGGGGGGACTTCTTAGTTCCTTCTTTCTTTCTCTCTTTATTATGTGGGGGGTGGGTACTCTCTTTTGTCGGGAGGGGGCTTCTTCTTTGTTGGGGGGAATAATATGTACTTGGGCACCTCATCAGGCTTCATCTGTCGAGACCCATATTTTCACCCACCTAAGCCATGCTTAAGGGGGGGTGTTAGTGTAGGTTTTTATTTTCGTAGTTGGGTTTATTTTTTTCCCTTTTCCTAGGTTTTTCCTACACTTTTATTAAGCTTGCTTAAGTTAACTAAGGTGACTTTAATTAGTGAATGGGTGATTTGAGGCGTCAACATCCTACAAGGGAGGTGGCATTTTCTATCTTGGGAAGATGCTCTTGCTATCTTTAACCCGCATAGTGGCCTCTCCCTATTGGTCCATTTTGCCACCTCTTGCCTCTCCCTGGCCTATATAAACTAATTACCTTGCTTTTATTTTCATATAGTTGGAGATAGTAATTTGGTGCTATTTTTCCTTGGAGCACTTCACATCAAGTTTTCTCTCGGTATCACTATTACGTTGTTCATTTATTTGCATTTATAGTTTATTTGATCTATCTCTTTCAATTCAATTCAAAGTTGTAATTTGTTTCTCAGATTTGAACAAGAACAACTCGTGTAAGTTGGGTTCGTAGGCCCGACTTACCCCACAAATGATATAACATTGTGGTGGTGTAGGTCAAGTATATGAACTCAACTTACATTGGGAAAGTCGTGGTGATAGTGTTGTTCGAGTCCATAGACCTGGTTTGCATAGTTAGGTGCATTTTAGGTCTATAGGTTTGATTAACACCAAAGCTAACTACACAAGTACGGAATCGGGTCTAAGACCCGATTTGATACCAGAAACCCCTATACAAGTGTAGAATCGGGTTTAGGCCCTGATTTGACACCAAAATCAATAAAGATGAAATAAAACTAACTTAAAAATGAAAGATAAAAACTTTCAAAGAAAAGACTCTAAACAAAAACGACTTAAGGACCTAGTTAAGAAAGGGGGTTGAAATTCACCTCTATTGACATACTTAGAGTATATAGGTCACAATTTGGACAAAACAATTGTAGGGGTTATTCCACAATTTGAGCAAGCCAAAATTTGAGGATAACAATTTTACAATATTTGAGTTTCAAATTCCAACATATGCATTTTGGTATGCCCGGTAGGACTCTAGTCCCTATTTTATAATATTTTAGTGATTGTAGGTTCGTAGATCTGAAATTTACGATGATTTTAGTTTTTGGCGCATCTTTAGTCTTTTCTATCACGTTTGTGGTTTTGTTTGTTTTCTAACACGTGTTTACAGGTTCCTATCACGTTTTTGGTAATGTAAGTTTTGGGCTTTTTGCAGGTTATTTTCTGGCACATTTTTGTTTCTTCTTAGTATATTTTTGTCAGATCTCAACTATTTTTGTAACTTCCTAGCGCGCCTGTGGTTAATAAGGATTTTATTATTATTCTGCAACATTAAATCTTATCGTGTTTGCAGTCTATCTTGCCGCATTTTTGTCAGATCTTATTGTGTTTGCGATCAGTCTTACTGCGTTTTTGGTTCTATTAATTTTTTGGGTTGCAAGTTTTTGGTGCATTTTTGTTAGTTTATGCTATGTCTATGGCTTGTCCTGCCACATCCCAATGTGTTTGTGGTGTGTTTTGTTGCATTTGTTTCCTATAGGTGGTTGAAGATTGAAGCATCTAAAGTCATTTGTATAAGTCCCCTTTGATTTTATTTATGAATTTATCCTTTTTGGTTGCAAGTTGAGGTATTTTGAAAACTACTAATACATTTGTGCTTATAGGGGCAATTTAAGAGAGTGCTTGTTTTTATTAATAGAGCATCTAGTTTAATGAAAGAAAATAACAAACAAAAAAATCTAAACTTAGGAATCCTAAACCTTAGCACCATCCCCAAACAACAGTTCTTAAAATGGCCAGTCTCTACTAAGTGCAATAGGTTGATGTAAACAACTCAATACATATGTTTAACAAACTAACAAATCCCAAATTAAGCAAGTTACTTTCTTAGAGAGACACATTTAATTATCACACATGGATGTATATACTTGGATGATGCTGGCACTATATGTGCAACCAAGGACGCTCTAAGCCACCTATCAGTCGTGTGAAGAGAGCTAACTAAATTTTATACTTAATCGAACAAAAGAAATTCCACAAAATAAATCTATCTGCGCCACAATTGTTGTGGGTAACTGGCAAGTAACTTAGCAGTGACTACGGGTAGTACAATGTTATGACTATATTGCAACTTTAAATCACAATCTAGACTACTAACATTATTAATAGAATATCTACATCAAACTGAAGAAGAAAAAGTATAACAACTAATTTATGAAAGTAATGAACAATTAAATTAATGCTAAATAAATGGAGCTCTAACTTTAAGATGATTACTGTGTGTGTGAAAAGTGGACCTGTATCTGTATCTGCAATACACAACACTTCAATCAAGTCATTACATGCATGGTTAGTCAAATACAATCAATGAATAATAAACCATAACAAATCGACCCATTGCCTTCTAAAAGATGCGAGTATAAGATTACTCTCAGATTATTTAGCAATACCAATGACTATACAACATCAAGACGAAGGATTTTATCTATATGAACATGATGAATGCTAGATGGATGCAATATTGATCTAACAAGATTTAAGCAATATTAAGCTAAATGATTTTATTAATATGCAATATATCAATGAGTCTAGAGTAAAAACAGTATAATAACAATATATTCTCCAGCCTCTTTTTGAATGAGAGATGAACCTGAATTTATAGAAAATTCAGAAAGAAACCAACGGTTGAGATCAAATGATGATGAGCGGTCAAGATTTTCCAAGAGGAAGCACAATCCAGGTGAATTGATGTGATTGGATGCTTTTCTCAGTTTTAAAGGAAATTGAACTAAAATTAAGATTAAATCAAGAAAAAACTGATTTAAAGGAAATTGAACTAAAATTAAGATTAAAATCAGGAAAAAACTGATTTATTCTCTATTTCATTCAATTTTATTATTTAATTGTTTTATTTGCTTTCTTTGAGATTATCTATCAATTTTTAATTTGTTTTTTCAAGATTATCTCCAATTGATTTCTTTTCTCAAATTTTAATTCTTTTTTGTCAATTAATTCCTTTTTTGATTTATTTCCATTTTTGAAGATTTGTGCTCAATTGATTTATTTAATTGAATTAATTCCTCTTTCTTGATTTGTTTCCTTTTTTGAAGATTTATGGCAATTTGATTTATTTAATTAAATATGCTAGGATATTTAATTAAAATAAACAAGATAATTGTTTAAAATGATTTACTTGGAATGATTAATTAATTAAATAAATATTTAATTAATATTAAGTTATTAATTTGCCATGTGACATTTGATGATTTTAGGAATTAACTGTGTGCTCAAGATTTATTTAATTGCCTTTGGTTAGGACTTTGGTGACGTTGTCGAGATTAGGGGCTCATGGTTTAGATGACCATTTTTAGGGTATTGCATTTGCCCCTCTTTGAATTAATGTGTGAGCAACGCGTTGGTTCAAAGAAAATTTGATGTCTAGGAGATACTAGTTCTGAACTTGATTGATCACAAACTAGATAAAAAAGTGAGGTGTTTAGTTTGATTCGAAGCGACAAAGCTGAATAAAGTCTGATTAACGTGATACCGTTCCGGAACTTGATTGAACTTGGGAACGATAGAAAATAAAAGATACCGAACTTGAACTTGATTGATCAAGAAGCGGATCTTACTGATCTAGAACTTGATGGAACTTAGATACAGTGAGTGATGATAAAGATCAATCTTGAACTTGATTGATCAAGATACGATGAAGATAAATTGTTCAACTTGATCAAGAAACGAATAAAACGTAACACCTGTTTAGATTTAGCATGATCAAAGATACTCTTTAAACCCTTGATTGAGCTTAAATGAAAAATCAGCTTGATGAAAAGCGATGGAACTGATTAACGTAAAGAGATTGATTCAGATAAAAGACAAATATCAGCTTGATATGAAGCGATGAAACTGATATGCCCCTCGAGATTGATTTGGATGAGATGATCGAGAAATCTCAACTTGATATAAAGCGATGAAGTTGAGATGCCCCTAGCGATAAGGTCTTATTTGATTTTCTTTAGTTGAAAAGATTTTTGCTCGACTTTCGATGAAGATTTAAAAAATTTCTCGACATTTGAAGATGTGAGGTCATAAGGTCATGAGTATGCCCCCTTGGGAGCGAAATCAAAAAATAGCGAGGGTACATGATGATAGGCAATTTTTAGCGATGATAAGTTGTTTGATCACAAATGATTCAAAGGAATTTTTTGAAAATTTTGCGTTGAAATTGAGCACAAAGTTGATTTGTAGAAATTAAATTGAGATTCAGTGTTGATTTGCGAGAAATTGAGCGCAATTAGAAGAGAGAATGAGCTTTTGATGAAAAGCACTAAGTGATCCAAATTTTGAAATTGACTAGCAAAATGATCTCGATTTTCAATTTCGATCCCGAAAATGGACTCAGGACAACCGATTTACAAGCTCGTGATTTGATTTCATCGTGCTTGTGTTGATTGGTTATGAGATGTTGTTCTGTATGCTTTATTCTATATGTATGCATTTCCTTTCAGTATAGATGAATGAATGTGAATGAGTATTGGTGTCTACTTTTCTTTCTTTTCATATTCAAATAAATGATAATGCAAATGAGTAATGCAATTTTTTTCATTTTTCTATGCAATAAGATGAATGCAAATGAATGATAATGAATGATGCAATGTTTTCATTTTCCTATGCAATAAGATGGATGTAAATGAATGATAATGAATGCATGAATTTATATGAAATGCTCATGTATGCAGCTAACATCTCAAAACACAAGTACTCGATCGGAGAATGATTAAAAGAGACCACTTAGTGAAGAAATGATGAAGCTCCAACTCTCATTCAGCAGACAAAGAGGAAGCATTGTTACTATACCAAAATCACTCCAAATTCACAAAATGCAGAATGAAATGCAAGATGAGATGCAAAATGAGATGCAACCTAAACCTAGTCACTGGTCTTTGAAAAGCTTAATTGTCATCATTGAGCGTTTTACAATTATAGCAGGCATAATAGAGTTCATTTCTTTTCATGTGCAATATTAATTATCATGTCCGTAATGACCCTTTTTTCGTTCATATCCTTAGACAAATTACACATGGACCCAGATTGCACAATAAAGAAATTTCCTCAAAACAGACAAAGAAATGATGGGAACCTCCTTGTAGCATTCAAATAAGCGGAGTCAAGGTATGTGAGGCGATTCCACCTTGATGTGAAGGCTCTTATCACAGACACCCAACTAAATTAGATGTTTCCAGATCATTGGGATCATTCCTACAAGCAGAAAACAAAGAAAATATTATGCCCCCAATCCTTGCTCCTCTTAGTCAAGGTAGACTTCCTCGAGTTACTCAGAGGGATAATAATCGAAAACCAATATAAAAGATAGCACACAAAGAAAAATTCCATGCATATCTCAAACAGTTTAGTGATTGTTTTCCGTTATGTTATTTTGCTTGTTTACTTAGTGATAAAACTCTTCAGTAGTTAGGAGACAGGTAACTGACTCAGAGTGGACGACCAGGTTTCACTGACGTAAGATTTGCTTGGCTAACACTGCTTAGGACATGTAAAGTGCTCTGTCGATCACCCTAAGACTATGACAATGATCGGTTTCAAGCCATGAGGGTTCCAACGAACTAGGATGTCACCAAAGTGACTCAAATATGTACAAGCGAAAGCAAAGATGCATGAAAGCGGGAATGCCAACGTTGCGTTGATAGATGGAGCGCTTGAGTACAAGAGGCACCTGTTTGCCAGGTTTTCACCTGCTTGGCAGAGATGCATATTTTTTTTTTTACCAAGGTGCCTGTTTACCAGGTTTTCACCAGGGCATTTTCTCTCTTTTTTCCTTTTTTTCTTCTGTTTTTCTTTTTCTTTTTTCTTTTCTTTTCTTCAGGTCTTTTTCTGATTTTTAGGATTTTGATGTTTGCCCCTAGTGTCTAGCAAGGCAAAAGGGATTTTGAGCGAGTGAATGGATAAGTGAATGATGGTGGACGCTTTCAAGGACTATCTCACAACGTTAATCCAAGCATAGGGACTTGATATAGCAATGTAAAGCAAGGATTTTAGTGATATAAAGCAAGGATTTCAGTGATGTAAAGCAAGGATATAGTGTAAAGAAGTCATATGTTCCAAATAAGTGGCCATGTCAAGAGGTTCGTGGAAAACATGTTGTTGCATTTTGTCCATAGTGTTGATCAAGATCAGGGATAGATTTGGATAGGAGGCATATATGATAATCAAGATCAAAGGTGGTAATGAAGGATGTAAGTGAGCAATGGATAGAAGCTAAAGGGTTTGGATCAAGTACAATATATAGGACATACAAAACCTATAAAGATCGTTAACCTTGTCAAGATCAAAGGTGGAAAACGGATATGAATGTAGATAGAGCAAATGAGGGATAATGGAGGATGAAGGATAATGGAGGAAAATGGATAATAGATGGATGGAACTTGCCCCCAGTGTAAAGTTCAAAAGGATAATGGATTATGCATGACACCTGTTTGCCAGGTTTTCGTCATGGTACTTGCCTAAGGCGCTACAAGAAGTGGTTTTCACACAAGGACGAATTCATTTCTCTTTACTTCTTTTTTTCACTTTTTTTCATCATTTTTTTCTTTTGGAAGACAATGGAGGCATGAGAGGAGATGGAAGAAGGACCCCAATATCTCGCTGCTTTGGATGGTACCTTTAGAATATGAGTTGCAATAGACCATGGCTATGAAGGTATGCTCAAAGATGTTGGTAGGATAATGAAATGAAACTAGGGCAAGGACTTATGCAAAGGATTGGATAAGAGGGATGGAAGGGTGAAAAAGAGGTGTTGGATAATGGGTGGGATGTTGGAAGAATTATGTATCGATAGATGGAAATGCTGGAAAGATCAACATTGGCACACGCCTTGAGGGATGGTGGACATATGGAGGAGAAGTGAATCGCAAATTTTGAGATTTGGATGGAGGAAAGGTTACATATTTTGGGGCATAAGAACCCAAAATGGATGAAGGAGGTGATGGAGGAATAGACTCGGAAGGTTTGGATGGAGGAATAACAATTTTGGATGCCAATTTTGATTTTTCTTTAGACTGTTGTGCTTCAAGCAGCCGCTTAGGGATCCACATGGTTTTTGATTTTTCATTCTTTTGTAGTTCCTTAGAGCGCATTGCTTGTACAAGTGCCTTAGGAGCCCATATAACTTTCGACTTTTCTTCTTTCTTTGTTGGCCTTTGTGGCATTTTGTATTTTTCTTTTTCTTTTTGGATCATATTTTTCTTTGTTTTGACATGTCGATTAGATGGGACATGTTGATCCTTGAATACACGTGGATTACTTGACTTATGACTTTTATGCTTGGCATCCAAATTGCTTGGAGGGAGATGCGCGGATAGATAGGAATGATATGGAGGTCTTTTAGATGGATGGAAGGTACTCGAAGATGTGTGCCTTTGTTGATCCTGCATAAGGGACGGAGGAATATAGGGACCCAGAAAGGATGGAAGTGGCGAAGGAGAAGGCATGTATTTGGATTTAACTGGAGAAATGTAGGATTTATGAGAGATACCAACATCTTGAGAAATTTCCTTGAGGCCATGACCTTTAACATTTTCTTTAATAGCAGGGGGTTCTAATATACCTCGTTCATGAATGTCTAACCCTTTTCTTTGATAAAGCATGCCTTGAAAGATCTTTTTAACAAAGGGTTTCTTCTTACTTTGGATGCTAGAGGCAAGTTCATTTTGAGGTGGAGGTGGAATGCAAGGAATGATAGGATCACGAAGTGAACATGTAGGATTATGACAAGGAGATGAAGGGATACTTTGATCTTGACATGGAATAGGATCATTGGATAGAGTAGGAAGGGTGTTTGACTCTTCATTTTGAATAGGATCATTTGTAAAGGTGGAAGAGGCATCATGATCTTGCTTAGGAAGTGGATTAGGAATGGGATTTTGAAGGATGGTTTTCTCTTGAGATGGAAGGGGGTCATCTTGGAAGAAATGGAAAGGTATAAGGGGATCATCATGGGATTCTAGTGAAATGGGATCTTTTTCAATCATTAGATGGGATTGAGGAGTTTTTGTGTCTTGATCTTGATTTATGGTAGGACTTATTTATTTATTTTCTAGATTATCCTATTGACATGGAGTCACTTCTAAGGAAGGGATAAGCTTTTTCATAGGCATAGGGGATTCTTGGAAGGTCTCCATATTTTGACATGATGGGGAAGCATTTTGGAAATGGCCTTCTGGAGTGGGTACGTTTGGAATTGAAGTGTATGATGGCATAGGATCTGGGATTTTTAAATCTTTAGAGGAACTTGTATCAATATTGGCATTAACTTGGATTCCCATAGGAGATAGCCCTTGAAGGTAAACATGGGAAATTTCACTGTTTGAAGGAGATGGTATGGATTGTTGTTGAGACATTTTAGGAGATGAAGGCATCATGGAAGGGATGGAGGCCACATATGGAGCCTTGCTAGAAATAGGTTCACGATTTTGATTATGCTTAGAAGTAGTTTCTTCTTTTTCTTTAGGTGAGTCATTAGGATCTTCAATTTCAATGACACCATTATCAATGAGATCTTGAATCTTATGTTTTAATTCCATGCAATGCGAAGTCTTATGTTCATTTTGTCTATGGTATGCACAATACTTACTCATAAATTCCCATCTCCATGTGGTCTTTTTAGGCAATATGATAAGATTGTTCTTAATAAGCTCTTCCAAAGCGGACTCAATAGATTGCCCCAAAGGTGTAAACTGTCTATCTAGGGAATAGATGTCTTTTTGTCTTGGTGAAGGTGTCTTGTGAGCTTGTTTGAGATTTAGCTTTTGATTGTCAATCATTTGTTGGTATTTGCTTGACAAATCACATAATCGTTTTAGCACTTCTTGAAGTTTCTCACACTTGATATCATACATTTGTTTTTCAAATGGAGTCATTGATCTATTTTGTTGGATTTCCATGTCATATATTTTTTTCTTTATATCTTGAAGCATTTGAGCATAGGCAACCATGGGAATTGGAGCTAAGGTATCCAGGAGATTCTTACTTTTGTCAAAAAAATTAGAAGAGCTTTTAGTTTGAATAGGCATTTTTAACTGACAAGACCGAGAGCGAGATGTGTTGCAGAAGTCAAGATCAAATCGTAGCTAGTAGTTCGTTTAACGTACTAATTGAGAGAAGTAACTAAAGATCTGGTCTGGTTTCAGGAATGATCTATCATGTGTAAGATGTTATCTAAGTTAACTTAGGTTTGATAAGATGTTGTTTGAACTAGCTGAGAGATGATCGTCAAATTCGTGCAATGCAATGGCAGGGGTACACTATCAAGGTTGTTTATGCTCAAGAGGATGGTAACCAATTTTAGGCTCGTTGTAGATTGTTTTAGACAATTTTGACAATTTTGACTGATAAGATCAGGAATTCGTATGACAGAGGATTGGACAGAGATGAGATTCTGACAGACAAAGTTTCAATGACTGACGACTAACATTTTTTGATGAGGATTGATGTTTCAATGACTGACAGAGACCAGTTTGGACACAGACAAAGTTTATCACTGATTTTGCTTGTTGTTTTCTCTAGTTTTGGTATTCCAGTTTTAGTTTTGGGGATGAAAACATAGAAAACACACAAGATATATAATAATTCAATCACAACACGCTAAACCTATGAAAGTTGGCTTAGAGAAGAAAACCTTTGCTTGCTGACTTAGGCACACACCCAATAGCTAATCAAAATACGGCTGTTGAGTCTCACGCAATGGATTCTCAACATCGTATTAGCCAACTCCAAACGCTAATGGGGGCACGATATGGTAAGTGTCTTAGGAGAGTTACTATCTCTCTTGCACAAAGATTATCAACCTTTCGGAGGTGAATCAAGTAGCTTCTATCTTATAGTTCTTATTCAGAAATTTTGTTTGAAATTACCCCTTGAAGTCACGCAAGCATGATTGAGGCCTATAGCCCAACAAGGTACCGAAACAAGATGTAGTCACGTAAACATGATTGAGACCGCGAGGCCCTACAAAATGCTTGATATGAGAGATCTCAAAGAGAAAACTCAAATAATCCCATCCTTTGAGACTTTAATCACCAGAGGCCTATTTATTATAGTGAGTTGGAATGCTCAGGTCCAGCTGTACTCACTTGGGTCGTTCTCACAGGGTGATTACTTTTTCCCATTGTGACAGGCCCGCTAAAGGTACACAAATCTCAAAACTTAGAAAAAAGCTTTGAGGGTCTAGAGTTTTGATTGTCTATAAAAGACAAGAGCATACTCTCCTACCTCTTAGATTTTTCTGAAAACACGAAATACATATTTTTTCTTTAACCAGATAGCAATTTAAGTGCCTAAGAAAATACTAAATGAATACACAATGTTTAGTCGATTCTCCTTAGGCAACCTGCAAAGCCAATATGCCAGTAGTCATTTTCTTCTTGATTCTTTGGCAAGCGTATGTTTGATTGATAGATTCTTTGACAAGCGTCCTGCAAACATTAAAAGCCCAAAATTAGTTGCCAAAATAACATAAAAAAAATCATCAAAATAAAATTCTATCATGTAAACTGTAAATTAAACTAATCTAACAAGAATTTCCATTTTATGACTATCCTAGTTATGACAATTTTTGATAGTACTGCACTCTGTCATTTATAACTTTTTAATCAGAAATAATTTGGAAAATCTCTTCGGTAGAAATGTGGAAAAATTAGTTTTACAAAACATATTAAAATTTGGGTTAGATCCAACGGTTCAATAAAAAGTTATGCCCTTCGAACCGAGACCATTTTTGACTGTCACAGAAGAATAGGTAAAATGACAGTCCTGCACTCTGTCAATCATAACTTTCAAACCCAAAATATTTAGGAAAATCTGTTCGGTGAACCTGTATAAAACTTGGGTTTCAACAACATATCAAAAATTGGTTGAGATCCAACGGTTAAATAAAAGGTTATGCTCTCCAAACCAAGACCCTTTTTTGACTATCATAGAAGAACAAACAAAAATAAAGATTTTTATCTGCAAATTTAACACATGTTTATTAGCTATAAAAACCAAACATTAAATTTGTTCAAGAAACATTAGAAATCTTGTCGTTGTGAGTTTGAGTCCCATGGTGGGCACCAGAAATGTGTGTGTGAAAAGTGGACCTGTATCTGTATCTGCAATACACAACACTTCAATCAAGTCATTACATGCATGGTTAGTCAGATATAATCAATGAATAATAAACCATAACAAATTGACCCATTGCCTTCTAAAAGATGCGAGTATAAGATTGCTCTCAGATTATTTAGCAATACTAGTGACTAGACAACATCAAGACGAAGGATTTTATCTATATGAACATGATGAATGCTAGATGGATGCAATATTGATCTAACAAGATTTAAGCAATATTAAGCTAAATGATTTAATTAATATGCAATATATCAATGAGTCTAGAGCAAAAACAGTATAATAACAATATATTCTCCAGCCTATTTTTGAATGAGATGAACCTGAATTTATAGAAAATTCAGAAAGAAACGAACGGTTGAGATCAAATGATGATGAGCGGTCAAGATTTTCCAAGAGGAAGCACAATCCAGGTGAATTGATGTGATTGGATGCTTTTCTTAGTTTTAAAGGAAATTGAACTAAAATTAAGATTAAATTAAGAAAAAACTGATTTAAAGGAAATTGAACTAAAATTAAGATTAAAACCAGGAAAAAATTGATTTATTCTCTATTTCATTCAATTTTAATATTTAATTGTTTTAGTTGCTTTCTTTGAGATTATCTATCACTTTTTAATTTGTTTTTTTCAAGATTATCTCCAATTGATTTCTTTTCTCAAATTTAATTCTTTTTTGTCAATTAATTCCTTTTTTGATTTATTTCCATTTTTGAAGATTTGTGCTCATAATTTCCAATTCCTCTTTCTTGATTTGTTTCCTTTTTTTGAAGATTTGATGGCAAATTGATTTATTTAATTAAATTAATTCCTCTTTTTGATGATTTAATGACAAATTGATTTATTTATTTAAATATGCTAGGATATTTAATAAAATAAATAAGATAATTGTTTAAAATGATTTACTTGGAATGATTTAATCAATTAAATAAATATTTAATTACTATTGAGTGATTGATTTTGCCATGTGACATTGATGATTTTAGGAATTAATTGTGTGCTCAAGATTGATTTAATTGCCTTTGGTTAGGACCTTGGTGATGTTGTCGAGATTAGGGGCTCATGGTTTAGATGACCATTTTTAGGGTATTACAATTGCCCCTCTTTGAATTAATGTGCGAGCAATTTAAGTGCCTAAGAAAACACTAAATCAAGTGGCCCTTGCTTTAGGGGTTGTAACCTTTGATCACAAAGTAATCTCAACTCAACACACCATTAATCATTCACTTTATTCATCTTCAATAGTACATAATAGATAGTAGTAAATTCTTTGATTAATTAGAAATCTAGGCAGAATCTAGTTTGTACCATATATGCGAAATACCTATCAAACTTTGACAAAATTGAACTTTATACATAATCTGAGAGAGTGGGCTAATTACATCTTGGAAATTGTTGAACACTTGTCGATCCTCCCTAGCACTAATGATGACTTATTCCACTATGAAACTAAACAACAACTAACTTATAAGGAGTCTCAATCTAAATTGAACTCTTATTCATAACAATTGCATCTTAGTCGACATCCTCTGACTTCTTCCACACAAGTTGCAGGGGCAAGTTCTGCTTTGGCTGCATGACAACCATCAATCCTTAAGCTGCAAGTTAGTATCCCAAGACAAGCATCCATTTAGATTAGCACCATTTATAATACAGTGACATTATATCAACCATGCAAATTCACATAACATATTCATTCATCACATGTCATATATATCATCTATTAAGTTAAAAAATGGTCCGGGATGTAGTTTTAAAACATGTCCAAGTCTTGTGAAAGCATGAATACAATAGATAAACCAATTGATAAGTAGGAGATATTTTCCACAAGAAGTCAAATTATGATATTGCCATAAGGATTCAATAGAGTTGAATCTTGATAGCAATATCATAAAATAAAACAATGCTAATTGCAAGACCTATCATTCATTATATCAATGGATAGACCATCCTAAATCAAGATCTCATCTCATATTCTTATCACCCAATTATTAAGGAGCACTTACCAAAACAAATGCATTGATTCATCATTTAGTACATCCATTGAATGCTGTTTATTATCTTTGATCAATTACAAAATTAACATGGCATCCTTATAGAGTTTGACACAAGGGAGGAATCATCTCTATCACATGCATATTTTCAAGCACATCAAGTTGTATTTTATGATAAAGTAAACTAAGATATTTAAAACAAGTTGAATGTGAACACCCAAATATTTACAAAGATAAGATCTACACTTTTTCAACCATGTACAATTATAAAAGTGACCCACATTGACATATAATAAACTAGTCCCAAATATTTATTAAAACATCACAAAATATTTTACAATTAAAACACATATACATAATTTTTTAAAACTAAATGCTATTATTAATTAATTTAATTTTTTAAGATTTTTATTTTAGTACTTTTACCATTTCTCTCTCTTTTATTTCAAATAAATTTATAATATATATATTATTTACTTAAATTTATATTAACTTTTTTCATTCTCCCTTTTAATTGGCGATATGTGTATTGTTGTGTGAGTATCGTCCACCGGAATTCATTATTTGTCACGCCTTTAAAATTTTTCTGAGCAGGTGGAACTTTCCTCGCCTCACGCTTGAAAACAAATTTCGCCGTCAGATCTCTGAATCAAATTGGATTGAATAGAATGAAGCAGTAACTGTAGGGAGATTTGTTTTGGTTCGTTTCAGTTAAAAATAATTATGGCGTGGTAGGGTTTCGTAAATCTTCCCTCCAAACTCTGGCCATTTTTTCTCATCGGCATCGTTGACGGAATCTTGAGGTAAGTCACTTGCCATGGTTTCAGTGAGTTTTATCTTTCGGAATCTGTACACGGCTGGATGATTTTTTTTGTTGTGTTTTATTTCATCCTAAAACAATTCTTCTATTTAATTTTTCATTCCCCACTTGACAATATACGTCTTAATGTTTGTTGCTTTGATCCATCGTTGGCCATTTCTGTGAGCATTGAATTTTGTGTTGTTAATAATTCTGGAGTAATCTACAATTTTCCATCATTTCAATTGTAGGTTGTCATTTCGTCACTCTTATGGGAAATTTTCTGTGACTTGTATGGGACTAAACATGACATCTGTTTTTTTAACCCCTTTCATCTGGGTAACGATAAATTTGTTTTGAAATGTGAGAGCAGGGGGTATGTTTGAAGTAAGTACAGGGTTTGATAAAGTGGGTATTGGATTGGAGACTTTGTTAGATGCTCTGATGTGAAACGGGTAGGATTCTATGTCATTTCATTGGCCAAATTTGCTGGTAAGATTGGTATTGAAACAAGGATTTGTTTTTGGGCACGTCCGTTTGGATAGTCCAAAATTTTTAGTAATGGTACAAGGATTGTTTTGTTTCACCTATTATTGGCTAGGCTATGTTTGCATTGAAATCAGAATGCAGCAGGTAGGAGGTAGTTCTGAATAGTGTAAATGTTTTTGCAAACTATTTGTTGTGTTTGAGGCCTCGATTGATAAGTGGATGCGAAAAAAGTGGGATTTGTTATAATGGGTGGTGGATTAGTGAGCCTGAAAGATCTTAAACCTCAATGTTTTTTGATCTGCTTTTTGTTTCTTGTTGAAGCAGAAGCTGTAGAGAGATTGATTTTGGTTCATCTCATTTTTATAAAATTTCTGCTTTGGTAGGGTTTCATAGTATTCTTGCAAATTCTGCATATGGCAATTTCTGCAGAACCTTAAGGCAATTCTCTTGCCATGGTTTTGGTGGGCTTTTTTATTGGGAATCTGTATGTGGTCAGTTCATTTTTTACTGTGTTATCTGTTAATTGAAGGCATTGGTTCTGTGATTTTATTTCAATTCAATTTCGCCTCCCATAGCATTAATCCCTGTATCAATTGAAAACACAGTCTGCTTGCTATTTATTGTATAGTGGATACAAGCCTATTCCTCCATATGTGAATGGCCGTGGTTGCCCACTTGCAATTTCCCTCTAAGTCAGCATTCACAATGCTAAGTTCCTATTATTTATTAATAATCAAATTTCCATCAGAATATTTTCTGCCATGACCGCTCCAAATGTCCTCCTAAACAGCAGATTGCCATCTAATCAGAGTCAATCTCTTGCCAAGTTAATCCTGTCACCAAATATTTGAGCCCTATTGGTAGAGAAGCACTTCTCTATTGCTAAGAAATTAATCAATTATCCAGAGGAGAATAATTCTTTAGGGAATATTTGGGTCTTGTGCATTTCTCTGGCATTAATATTTTCTGTGGAAACAATTAATATAGATGATGCCAATGCCTTTGCGGTAGCCTCACCTAGAAAAATGGCGACTAATGAATTAAGTACAGTTAATCTCTTGAAAGGTAGTACTCCATTAGTTGTTTATATTGTGAATCTTGCAGTCAGGCGTGCTTCCTTCCTTATAGCTTAGGTCACCCACTTCTTTTTCTTTGAGTTAGAGACGGAAAAATTATCTCCCATCAACACCAACACAGAGGTTAATAATGAAATCAATGTTAACATCTTTCCACTTATTTAGTGAAGACCAATTTCTGTAACAGATCTTGATTTCTTATAACAAACAGGCAGAATGCCATCCTTTAGCTTTAATGAATTTTCTCTTTACTTTCCCATCATGGTTGTAAATTTGAATGATACATAGGATATTATTATTTTATTTTATTATCATAAAAATCATATCAAAATTTGGTTCAGTATGTTCAGAGCAGTTCAATTGACTTAATTTGCGTTCAGACTGTATGCCCATTTCGGCATCCAAATTGGATCTGGCACATCACAAATTACTTCAATTTGTTTGAACTTTGAATCATCCCCTGTTATATTGTTCTCATCAGCACATGTCAATCAAAATCCATAAGAACGACCTTTTTTTGCATCCAAAATTAGTGCATTTCCTTAGACAATATACTAGTTTGCAACTCTATCAACCATCTCTATGAAAAAAAATCCTACTCAAAAGAGGAACTCAAGTTATACCCTTTGGGTGTCTTTCAAAGTATCAGAGTTTGGCCTTAAAGTAAATAGGTATGTGGAAATCTGCCTCAGAGTTATGATGGTAAAATAAATTATAAAGCTATTTTAGTATGGTAAAATGGTGTTTGATCTGGTCACCATTGTTTCTGCAGAATTAATGCATAGATTTCAGTTTCAAAAGCCATCAGCTATGTCTTTTTTTGTTTGTTGCACAATGCTGTTCTTTATTTAGCCTTAAACTGGGATGCAATGCAGATACACGACAATGAAAAATCTAACCCAAGTTACCGAATTGCTCGAAAATTAGGCTGATTCTGGGTACAAAACGTCCCAAAACAATGAAAATTTACAATCAAATGGACAAAAAGATATAGAGTTGCTCAATAATAATGAAACACCAGAGTAGTTAATCACCATCCCTAGCAGAAAAGCTAAAGAAAATTTGATGCAGATAGCATAACAACTGGAGCATGAAGAAAAATTGAGTTGGGAAGGCGAGGGCTTGGAAGTAGGAGTGCTCAACTAGAGAGTAGAAGTAGGGGTGCTCACTAGATGATTTTCTAACTTGAGACTTAAGTTATACTCTGGATCTGTCCAGACTGAAGGTTGATATTAATGAAGGGTTCAAATGGTTGATAATCCCAATTTCTAAACTAAAACTTTTGAATTTTAGTGCAGAATACCTAGATGATGTGTTAAGTAGGAGTGTAAGCCTACAAAAGGATGAAATGTTGAAAACTCTTGAATTGTAGCAAAGAAAGAAAAGTAGATGAAACCAAGATATGAAGGAAATACTTTGTGATAAGGAATTAACCATCGATAAAATAGAAGCATTCCAAAAAAAAATGACAGCTCCACCCTATTGAATTAGATTTCACTAATTAATGATGAGATATCAGAAGTTTTATCTCCTAAAATGAAAAGATATTTGGAAAGGTGACCTTCTCAAACCAAGAGTCACTCCTCACGTTGCTTAAAACGAGAAAAGTTTCTATAAAAGATGTATTTAATGGATCCTTTTGGATGGAGGAAGAGGCAAGGAGAAGAGGGTTTGTGATTTTGTGTGAAGAGATTTTAGGCAAATATTCCTTTGATAATGAGTTGCCTAGGGATAAAGGCAAAGTGAGGAAGTTAGTAAAACAACAGGATGCTGTTAAGTGCGGCAAGAGTGCCAATTGTTTTTAAGAAAAGGAGCCTAAGATACCATTGGCAAATAAGGAAGCTAGAAAAATGAGTGAAGGAGAAACCTCATCAAACATTGACAAATCAGAGTCACCTGCCATTACAACTATGAAGTAGAACCATACTAAGCTGCCCATCTTTGGCAAAGGTACCAAGGAAGTTACTGAGCATGTATTTATCCTTGAGTTTGTGGAGGAGTGGAGTTACAAATTGCCAGACAAAGCTTTATGACTTCGTTGGCACTATGAGAGATGAAGCACTCAAGTTGTACATGAAAGTATGTTCCTAGTGTAACAAAGAATGGGCTGAGTTAAAAGAGGATTTTTTAAATTACTTGCAATCTCTAAAGGTTGGTTTTTGCCTTTGACATAAGTGCTTTATCTAGGCCACCCAACAAGTAGTGATATGATTAGCTTTTCAACATTTAAAGTATCTAAATCTTTGCACTCTGAAAAGTAATAAAATATGCATGCACTTGGGTGTAAGAGATCTCAAGATCTTCACAACTACATCATCTTTCCATGTCGATTGTAATGTCCCTTTTTATTAAGTGCCCTAGTTTTGCCCTAAAATTTAATTCCCAAGGAAGTAGGATATCGAATAGGGTTACATACCAAATTAGATAACCCAAATTGAGGTCTGTAATGTCCCCTTTTGGGATCACCTTATACTTTGCCCTAAATTCACAAATCCAAAATGAAACAAGGGCAAAACATAGTAAGAGATATAATCTTTAGTATCCTCTACCCTAGGCCTAACAACATGACCTTATTCTTTGTGGCCTCATGTGGTCCTTAACCGATGGTCCTTAACCATCATCATGAGGTGGTGTACCTAGTGATGGCTTTACACCATTCCCCTCCATCATGTCAACCTCTCACCTCTTATGATTGATTCACTTCAACAATTGATCAATGTGGAGATAGTAGGGGATCTGCAATAGGATGCCTGTGACCCCTCAACCCTAGGCTCAAGGTCAAGATCTTATCCTTCTTAGCTTCATGTGGTCCTTAACCGATGGTTCTTAATCATTGTCATGAGGTGGCCTCGTGGTCCTTAACTGTCTTTACAAGGTACCACACCTAGTGAGGAATCTTTTACCATTCCCCCCTCGTTGCACTCCCTTCCTTCCACATGATTGATAAGTTCATGGATATTTAGATTCAAGCATATTTCTAAAGTAATCTAATAGATTATAACAGATTGCCTTGTTTCATATATGATTGCATTTGCTGATGTGGATGTAATTCTGGTTTGATTACTGCCATAATCCTTAAATTCTGCTCACAAGTCTGCTATATATCTGCTCATAAGTCTGCTATAATGATCTTCAAATCTGCACATAAATCTCCTTCAGAAATCTGCTATAATTTACTCTCGAATCTTGTCTTAACAAAAGTCTACGATCTTTCCTTTATACTTTATTGTTGAAAGAGTCACCACCTTTCATAGGGATTGAGTCAGCACTTTTCAATGCTGCCTTTGAGAGTAATATATTATTCTCCAAACTGATCTCCCTTGGATCCATTCCTTAAACGAACCTTTTTCTCTTTATATCTCCCAATGTGAGGGAGAGGTCGCACCACTTCATCATGTATGCCTTTTGGCAAGAGACACAACCTTTCACATTTAGCACCCTTTTGAAAGAGTGCAGCCGCTTCCTTATCTACTTCCCATTCCTTTTCTTCTTCCATTAATCTATCCTTGATTTAAATGCTCCCCTCCTCCTTCCTTTTTCTCTCCTCTATCTGTCAAATGAGGTTCTCTTCTCCCTTTTATATTTCATGTTTGAGTGAGTCACAACTTTTCATTTCATGTCTTTTGACCATTCATTAATTTAATTAAGTTTTAATTACATTTAATTATATTCTTTTATATTTTAAAGTAAATTTTATTTTTATTCTTTTGTATTTTAATTTTATTATCATTATTTATTATTATATTATATTGCATTACGGATATGAACTTTGTCAAGTTGATCCATGCTTCTTTTGCTGGCTCGCAATGTACAATTTTTGGATAAATTCTTGGATCTACTGTGCTTAGAATATAGAAAAATGCTTGAGCATCCTTTTTCTTCTTTTCTTATTTTTCAAAGTTATCTTTTTGTACTCAATGCATTCCAATTTTGAGGTTCAGCATACCCACTTGCTACAATGTTCCATAGTCCTTTCCACATTAATACGCTTTCAATTGATCTCTCCAATAATCAAAATTCTCACCTTCAAACTACGGAATTGATACTATACCATTTTTTGCTGCCATTATAGCAAACTAAACAAAGCTGAGTTTTTTTTTTCAAACTATTGGAATCTTGAACTTTGATGAAGTAGATTCAGATCTGAACCTCTCCAGTTGTCACCTACTTTGAGAACCATTTGTGCTAATAAACCTTGGTCTGATAGACTGCTAGAAAATTATTTATGGAACAGGCTTTGCTTTGGAAACATATTCATTTCTTCCCAATTGATTTGTTTTGAATAACATCTGAATTTCATTCTTGAATAGGGGAGATTTAATATAGAGTTTGAGACCCTACAAATAAAAAGCTAAAAAATTGAGCAATACTATATTCCAAAAAACTATATTAATATCATATGATCCATGGGTTTTTTTCAGACACATTCGAAAAAGTTATTGAATACTATAGATATGTTAATATTAACGTTATTACATACTATAGATATTAAAAATTTAATTTTATTAATAGCTCTTAAATTATTAATAGATATTTGCTAACAACTAGCAGATTTTTGCTACTAACTAATAAATATGGAAAGCGATATTAATATTATTTAAAAATTAATATCGATAGTTTTCTATGAACAGATTCAGATGTGGACCATATCACAAGTTCAAGGTTCATGTTTGATTTCCCAAAAGGAAAAAGTGGAACAAGTTTGTCAACTAATAAAATTCAGAATAAAAATTGTAATTAAATTTGAATAAATGTAAATATAAATACAAATATTTATTTTTATTTAAATATATAATATCTTATTAAAATTGAAAATATTATCCCGCCAAAGGGCCATCTGAAACTGAACTTCGACGGTGTCTCCAAGGGGAACCCTGGCCCGTCTAGAGCAGTTTTCATTGTGAGAAGCAATATTGGTGATTTCATATGGGGAGGATCAATTAAGCTTCTTGATTGCTCTAATAATGATGCTGGATATGTGGAGCTTCTTGGCGGCTTAAGAATGTGTAAGGATCAAAATCTCCGCAGTATTGATATTGAGGGCGATTCCTTGAATGTAATCCAAATTGTAGCTTTTGGAGACACTCCTAGTTGGAAATCCAGAATGTGGGTTAATGGCATATGGGAAATGCTAGAAGGAATGGACTTCTCATTAAAACACATCTTCCGTGAGGCTATTAAGGATGCAGACTTTCTCTCTAATTATGCCATTGATCAGGATATTGAGGCAATCATCTCAGATGATGTAATGACTTAGACTGGCCTTAGTCTCCAGTGACGACCTCCTTTTGACAGTGTCTGTATGATGACGATACACCATCGGGATATGCAGTGTAGAGGTGAATCGAGCAGAGATTTCCGTGGGCTTCTTTCGGATCCCTGTGCTTATCTTATTGGGATTATCAGATAGATATGACTCCCCAAATAGCAAGTGCATTTCCGTGGGCCATCAGAAGGATGGTTGCTCCCCACCTCTAGGGCCCAACTGCGAATGTCCTTAAGACGCTCAAGTATGTAGCCTTCAAGGGTCTGGTGGTTGACGCTTTTGTTATAGAGGAGATTTTGGAGAACAAGGATGTGCGTGATACTATAATGTTGCTGAGAGATGGCTTGAGCAGGAATAATTGGAGACATATGAGTATATGATGAGTGTTAATGGGGACATGTTCCCTTCTGAGCAATTGAGTAGGGCTCAAGAGGTGATAGAGGCCATCAGGATTCTATTTGCTTTTTGTTGAATGTACTCTTTTTTCTGTGATCAATGAAATGGGTGCTACCCCTTGGTAGCAATTTGCCAAAAACAAAATATAAATTGAAAATATTATTATTTAGATCTAACCTAAATGTATTAAAAATAGTTTATAAAATTATATTTATTGGTAAATGTGTTTAATAAAAAAGTAAAGCTGAAAACTAATATATAAATTTTTATAGACCAAAAATAAACTCACTTTTCCTAAGATGACTAATTTGATAAATTATTGCTAACCATTTTTTTGATGAACCAAAAATAAACTGCCTACCATATGGGAATTGGTGGAAGATTCTACCTTAAATCACCTATAACTGTTGGATTATTGTCATTGATGTCAAAGTGCATTTTGTGGTGCTTTCGATGGTGTATTTGGTGCATTATTATTGAGATGGCATTATTAGAGCAGATCTAGAGCAGGCCTTAGAGCAGATCTAAGGTGCATGTATGGGCAAATTTTAAGGTGAATTATTACAGACTTATGAGCAGAAAATTTTGAAGATTATGAGCAGATTTTAAGGTGAATTATTGCAGATCCATGAGCAGACAATATTGAAGATTATTAAGCAGATTTAAAAATCTTTTTACAGCATATTTCTGGAGGAGAGTTAGGCCTGATTTAAGAAGAAGATCAAGTACTCATCACATCATTCTATTGGAGGTTGGTGCCTTGTATTCAAGGAGACTGAAATGTGTTGCTGAGTTGGTGCTCAGTTGTGGGGATTGGTGTTTCCGGTGGGTTGGTGCCTATGAATCGTCTAAAGGGGATTGGAGTCTTCTGTGGGTTGGTGCCTATGAAGTTTGTAAAAAGTTTCTAATACAAGCAATATTTTGCCGTGGTTTTCTCTTGCAAGAGTTTCCACGTAAATCGTGTGTTCATGTTTTCTTGATTGCTAGGTCTTGCATTTGTGTTACTACTGTGGATGGTTAAGTTTTGAAGTATGGTTATTGTGATTAACCAAGTTTTGAAAAGTTAAAGTTTGTTATTATATCGATTCATCCCCTCCCCTCTCTCAATATAATTGAGTGCTCTTCAATTGGCATCAAAGCAGGTTCCTTTGGATATAGCCTAACCAGTTGAAGGGAGATCTAAAAGAGCACTTATGACCGAGCAAGAAGGATATGGATTCTCATTAGACAAGGCACCATTTTTTGATGGGACAAATTATGCCTTTTGGAGCATAAGCATGGAGACCTATTTGAATGCCCTAGGGTTTGATATTTGACAATTGGTGGTAAATGGTTATACAATCTCATCAACTCCCCCAATGGATCAGGCTGGGAAGAAAGAAAGTGAGAACAATGCGAAAGCCAAGCATGTGATTTGGTGTGGATTATTTGAATCAGAGTTTGTGAAGGTTATGCATTGCAAATCAGCTAAGAACATGTGGAATAAGTTGAGGAATATCTATGAAGGAGATGGTAAAGTGAAGAAGGGTAAAGCTTCAAACCCATCAAAGACAATTTGAAAGCTTCAAGATGAAAGAAGGGAACATAGCCTCCTATTTGCTTTGTGTTGATGAGATCATAAATACTATAAGAGGTCTTGTTGAAGAAGTTGATGAAGCTGTGATTGTTCTAAAGGTACTAAGGTCCCTCCCTTTAAGATTTGATTCCAAGGTTTCGACAATTGAAGAAATGAAAGATCTAGACAAATTGACAAAGGATGAGTTGCATGGAATTCTTACTACCTATGAAATGAGGATTGAAGACCAGCCATCAAAAAGGGAGGCAACCTTTAAAGCATCAAGGAAGGGAAAGAATAAAGTTTGTGAACCAAGTGAGAATTCAAGTAGTGAAACGGATGAGGAAGAAGCTCACTTCATGAGAATGCTAAAGAAAGGATTTGAGAAATGATTTGATGATAAAAATTGGCCTACACAATTGAATCCAGAAGCAATTACTGAATAGAAATATCAAGTTACCATTCAAATGCTTTAGTTGTGGTAGTATAGGACATTTTGCTTCTAAATGTTCGCATGATAAGAATCAAAGCAACGAGGATGAAGAGGATCACTATATAAAGAAATTAAGAAAGCATCATCAAAAGACGAGTCACAAGCATGTCAATATGAAAAATGTAGGAGTAGATAATGTAGAACACAATGGGTCACTGAGAGGGGGGGTGAATCAGTGATTTCAAACAATTTCCAACTATGTGTGTGCAACCGGTAAAGTAATGAAAACGCTAGTAATCAAACACACAAAGAATGCATCACACAACACCGGATGTACGAGGAAAACCCAATGTGGGAAAAACCTCAGTGAGAAATGTTGTTGGAGTCTACTGCTCCAATCCAGCCTCACAATGAAACAACAAAATTACAAAGATTTAGGGCACCAACCCAAGGAGCACCAACCCCTAACAGTTTATGGGCAACAACCCCTACACCGAGCTCCAACTCAGTGATATACAATGAAATAAAAACATATTACAATGAAATAACCTTGTTACAAATGGATTTTGTAACAACTCCAATGAATACACTCCATCGGTTATTCTGTCTCACTGCTTCTTTTGCTACTGGTTCATATTCACTCACTCTGACCCCTTATCGGTTAGCCTCTGCCTTTCTTGATTTCCTCTGATCCTCACTCTGCACTCACTCACTCTCTGATGCCTTAGTTCAACCACTGTTGGTTTACTTGACTGTCAACTCTGTGACAGATCACCAGTTAAACCCCTCTTATCGGTTCTACCTCTCCTGCCGGTTTTGATTCAAATACTTAGTCGCTTGAATCTTTTTGATCTCACTCAATCTGTTCACCTCTCTGATCGCTCAAACACACTCTTCTCCTACTACTGGCATCACCATTACCAATCTTCTGTCTCCAAATTTATATTCAAGTTTTCCCACCAAACTATGAATTCAAACTTGGCGTGCTAGGGTTTCTTCTACCAACCACGAACTGTATTAGATCACATCAGATCTCCTCTCCAAGATCTGACAACCTGTAACAAATCAGGCCTCACCGCCATTTTCATTCCTTCCAGAACACGTTTGCTATACTTAGCAACCTACGACTTGTCTGTCGACTTTGCTTCTTGATCAATCACCATAAATGAATTCGTGGTCCCCTTCACCAAATCTGATCTGCACCTCGATAACCTGCAACGATCGTTGCATCATAGATCTTTGCCATTCGGTCTGCTTCGAGCCGCAAACCCCTGCACTCTACCCGTGATTCTTGCAGTCATCATTAAATGTCTAACCAATCACCAACTACCTCACCGACAATGCATGGTTCATTTGCAACTTCACCAAAAACATCCTACCAGTATCTACCTTATACTACTAGTCTTCTTGCATTATTAGTTATACATTAATCGGTTATCCTTCAAGCCATGCTCTACTTTGTTCGGCCGGTTAGGTCATGATACCTTTTCTCTGCACATGACATGATGCCTAGTTCCTTCTAGGCTCAGCTTGTCCCTAGCATGCTTACCGGTGTACTTACTGGTTGATACAACATCTACCTGCATACTGGATCAGTATTCAATCTTCTTCACAGAGTTCTTATCAGTCAATTTTAACTGAGCTCTCCGGTTCACCAAACTTGATGCAGTTTCAATCATATACACATGCCAATGTTAAGAGCATATATTCCGAACCGCAAACCTTGGATCCTCTCCAATCGTCCGTACCGGTTGCTTGATCACTGCTCTGTTCCTGTTTACTGGTTGACAATACTCTTGCCTGCATACTGGTAACACCCATGAGAACACCATGCCAACAACAACTCCAGTAGTAGTTGACATCAATGACATTACAATGCCAACAGATAGGTGACTCCTCAACACCCCCAAGATCCTTGCAAGAACAAAATAGCTCCCACAAGAGAGAATAGCAAGATAACTTGCATACCAATGCATAGATAGATAATGGTTGAATATGAATATAAATGTACAACCTTGCTTATATAGGCAAGGTGATGAGATAGGATGACAACTACCCTTGATACAAATATTAACTGCATGATGCAAATGGTAAATGCCTATATGTCTAAAATTAAATAATGAGACATGGTCCCATTATAAGAAAATTTCTAGAACGCCACCTAGGACATAAGGACAACTAACTTAGGATGATGCAACCTTACCTAAAATGCAAGCTGGGACCTAAGTAAACATGTGACTAGGTTCCTACTAATAACTAGATAAGTAATAAACTCACTCAAACTAACAAAAAGAAGAGGGATTCTGCAAATAGAAAAAAAGGCTTTATTCAAGGAAAGATGATAGCTCTTTGAAGGGAAGCAACAAAAAAGTCTTTATTCAAGGAAAGATGATAGCTCTTCGAAGGGAAGCAAAAAAAAAAGTTCAAGCAGTGATGGAGAGGAAATACTTTTCATGGCAATAGAATTAAAGAATGATAGTGACAGAGAAAAAGAATTAAAGGAGGTGTGCAATGAAGATGAAGTTGATCTTGAAGAAGAACTCCATTATGCTTACAAAGACAATGAGAAGATTAATTGAAGAATTTCAAAACAAAAGATATGGATTCAAGAGGATAGTGAAGCCCAAGAAAAAATCAAAATAGTCTTGGAAAATTGGATAAAATGATTATAGATTTGTAAATACAACTAGAAGAGGCAAAATGGATTGAGGAGGTTACAAGAGATCAGCATAAGGCAAAGGAATCTGATTCTGAAAAAATGGAGCTATAAATTGTTTCTTTAATAAAGGAGTAGGAGAAATCTAATGAGCAGTTGAATCAAAGCATGAGTTTAACAAATGCACTAAAATACTGGATGATATCATTAATTCGTAAAGTTCACCGTTTATCAAATTGGTCTTGGTTTTGTTAAAAATGAAAAGAAGACAAAGGAGGTTACAAGTTCCAATGATATGGATCTACCACAAAAGACAAGTGAAGAAAAACCGAAAAGCTAAATTAAGGTTCTCAAGAGTTCCACCAAAAGAGAAGGCAACAAGGAGGAGGTGAATAAAGTCCCATGAAAGAACAATTCACCACCGAAGGCAAACAAGGACAACTCCAGAAAGCCCTTTTGTCAAAGACAACCATGTATAACCATGTTCCATTATTCCTTTCATGGCTATTGTTTTTTATGCAATAATTTTGGTCATAAGTAGTAGATTGTAAAATTCGTTCAAAGCACTATAACTCATTTGTACAATTCATACAATATTGATTTCTCCAAAAGGAACTTTAATTCATTTCTCCTCTAATGGATTATAACATTATATGCTACAAGTGCAACAATTTTGGGCACACAACATGTTCTTGCAGAACTACTTTTGCCAAGCCTTCAAGACAAAACAAGAATGTTCATGACAAAAAGAAGGATGAATCAACTAAGGTTTTGGAAGAAGAAAAAGTAGGAACAAGAAAACAAATAAGAATCCATGTTTGTTCAAACAACTCTACTTGCAAGGAACGAAGGAGACAAATGGTATGGTCAAGGCACTTGACAGGGATAAGAGTAAATTTTTTACTTTTGAATAGGTGAGTGAAGGAACAATGAAATTCTGAGACAATAGTAAGGCAAATATAAAAGGAAAAGGCACTCGTAGTCTAGACAATGGAAAAACAAGAATTGAGAATGTCCTATATGTTAAAGGGTTAAAGCAAGCTCTCCTAAGTGTGAGTCAAATGTGTGACCAAGGGCACACTCACATTTCATCTTGGAGGATGTGAAATCAAGAAGGATGGGATATCAATAGCAGATGCATATAGAACAACAAATAATCTATACATTCTCAATGAAATCAAAAGCAAAAAATGTTATATGGGCTAAGAAGACAATAGCTGGTTATGGTACAGCAGGATGGGGCACCTTATCTTTGACAATCTTGTCAAGATTAGCCATAAGGAGGCTGTGAGAGATGCCAAGGATTTCAAAGCCTGCAAACGTCACTTGTAAGCAATATTAACTTAGGAAGTAGACTAGAGTGAGTTTTAAATCAAAGGAACACTCTGCATCGAAACCATTGGAGCTTATACATACAAATCTCTATGGTAACCAGAACAAGCATGCAAGGAGAAAGGTATTTTATGTTATTAATTGATGATTACTTTAGAATGACTGGGGTCACTTTTTTGAAAGAAAAATCTGAAGCTCTTAAAAATTTAAGGCATTCAAAGCCTTAGTAGAGAATGAATCAGGTTTGGAGATCAAATGTCTTAGATCAGATAGAGGAGGTGAATTCACCTCCAATGAATTTGAAAACTTTTGTGAAAAGCATGGGATAAAAAAACGATTGTCTGCTGTAAGACCTCACAACAAAATGGGGTTGTGGAAAGAAAGAATAGAAAAGTCCAAGAAATAGCTAGAGCCATGTTAAATGAATCAAATTTATCCAACACTTTTGGAGAGATGCGGTTCAAATGGCACTTTACATTTTGAATTGTGCACAAATCAAAGTAAACGATAGCAAAATGCCATATGAGTTGTGGAAAGGAAGGTCTACAATAGTGAATTATTTCAAAGTGTTTGGAAGCACGTGTTACATAAGGAGAGGTGAAGGTCTAGGAAAGTTTGATTCTAGAGTTGATGAAGGAATATTCCTAGGCTATTCCACAAGAAGTAAAGCATATAAATGTTATAATAAGAGGCTGTACAAGGTTATTAAATGTGCTAATGTGAAATTAGATGAAGGAAGATACTATGAAGAAGTACAAGAAGATGTTCTTTAAAATGAGGAAGTTTACAAAGAAGAGGAAACAAAGGAAGAAATTGAGAAAGAGAGTTGAGTGAGGGAACTCAAAGACAACATCAAGAGAACCACTCTCAATCTATCCAAATTTGTACAAAAGAATCATCTAGAAGACTTGATTATTGGGGACAAAGATACAAAGATTCAAATGAGGGAATTTACTAGCATGTTTGAACATGCAAATTTGTGATTGTCTCCAAGATAGAACCAAAGGAATTTATAGAAGCAAGTGAGGACAAGCATTGGATAAAGGCAGTGGAAGAGGAACTAGATCGAATTGAGAATATTGAAACTTGGGAACTTGTCCCTAGACTCGAGGATAAGAATGTGATTGGCACCAAGTGGGTATTTAGGAACAAGCTAAATGGGGATGGACAAATTGTGAGGTATAAGGCAAAAATAGTTTGCATGGGGTATGAGTTGAAGGAATTGATTTCGAAGAAACCTTTGCCCCTGTTGCTCGTATGGAGGCGATAAGGATGATTTTAGCTCTTACTAGATTGAAGAATTTTAAAGTCTATATATTAGCCTTGTTTTTAAACTTGGAAAATTTTAAATTTTTGGCTTTTAAAATCTCGAGTTGGTTAGTAATTTGTTTGAAAGGCCTCCAATCATCTTCAATTGTTAAGTCTCTTTCCATCTTGAAGCAAAATCTCCATTGTTTGAATCAAGACCCTTGAAAGTCGTAATGCATCTTGTCGAGAATTGCAAAAACTATTAAATATAAAAATTGGAACAAGATGGTGCAAAATCCTTTCACGAGGACCTCCCTAGTTATTTAAAATGTCAACAATTGATCATCTCTCTCAATTTGAGGAACATTCATAAACTCATCGGTAGTTATGCACAAGTTATAATTGTGCAAGTCAATATGAAGAGCACACGGTTATACTGAGAGGGGGGTGGTGTGAATCATTATAACAACTAATTTTACCAAATTAAATTTTATCAATCATGATAGCATTATACACTAACTTTCAACAATCATGCACATAAGAACACAATAACACAATGATTTACGTGGAAACCCAAATGGGAGAAAACCATGGCAAATTAATGCTTTTATATATTTCTTCTTTTACAATGTTTGTAGGCACCAACCTACTAGAGGCACCAACCCCTAAATTTGTTTGTGAGCACCAACCCATTGGAAGCACCAACTCCCACAACTGAGCACCAGTTCAACAAGAGACACCAATCTCTTCTAAATTGGAAGGCACCAACCTCTTCAATATCTGCTCCAAAACTTCTCTTGGTTCTTCTCCAATTCTGCCTTAAATCTCTGCTCAAGTTTACTTTATATCTCTGCTGTGAATCTGTATTATATCGCTGCTAAGGTCTGCAATATCGTCTGCTTAAAAATGCTTTTAGATCTGCTCCAAATGTACTTATAAATCTGTTTTATAATGCTTTGCAAAATCTGCTTCAAACCATGTGATATCTTGTTATATTATTCCCTTTTATCCTCCACTGTAAGTTCCTTTTATATCTTATTTATATCTTTATTTATCGTCTTCTTTTCTTTGAACATTCTCTATAAAGATTCTTTTGACTTGATCGTTCAAGTTCTACACACTCCAGATCTGCTCTCTACATATTCCTTAACCTTAACAAAGATTAGTTTCCCAATCTGCCCTTCTTAATCTTCTTTTTAAATCTGCATACTTTATTTATTCATAACTTCTCATTTATCTAGCATTTTTTCTTCTGTTACAAATCTGCCTGTAGATATGTCTTAGTATTTCATACACACCTCCTTGCCTCCATCTTCTCTATCAAATCAATTCCCTTTATGTATTTCGTATCTCTAAGAGACGTAGCTTTTAGAATAGATATCTTTTTCTAAAAGAGATATATCTTTTCAATTACTAATCTTTATTTAACAAACAAATATACCTCTTGTTAATCACTCCTTTTAATTAACAAATATTCCTCTTTAGTGAGTCAAATGTTTGTCTTATTATTTTGATGTAAAACGCACCATTCAGATAAACCACTTGGTGTTTAATGACAACCTCTGTCTAAAACTCGCTTTCTGATAAACAAATCACATTGACTTGTATCCTTTAAATTGGCTTTGACTAAGAGTATGCTTCAGATCGGTCTGTTAGGAGAAATTGCACCTACTTGAAGATAGACTGCACCCTTTCATGAGAACTGGAAACTTTATCTCTCTTTCATAAATCACAATTCTTTAATTATACTGCTGCAAAGTCAAATCGCAGCTTTATTGTTGTTCTTTAGTCTTGTAATTGCTGCTTCTCTCAATTATAATTAACTCTTGTTCTATCATCAAAAGCCTTAATTTACTTCATCCTTACTTGGTCGATTTAATATTAATGTTTGTTTGCTGTTGCACTTATAAACAGTGATAATTATTTCTCTAAACATATTATATTATTCTCTCATAGAATTGGTCAAAGCTTTTTATAGCAGTCAGCACTATCATATTATATGCATTGCCTTCAAAGTTGATTGTATTAAGACATAAAGATATATCTTTTTCATATCACCTTTTTCCTGTTTGGTCGCTCCACTTCTAATCATTTTCTGTCCATAATAATGATTGCTGCCTTGATGGGAATTGACTAATATCTTGAACGTTGTCCTTACTATTCTTCATAATCACTGCTATCTTTATTAATCAAATTGCTGTCATTAATTCATATCATCTTTCTTAATCGCTATATTATCAATTACATTCGCTGCCTTCATACTGTTTTTGCTTATTTACATAGGTCGCTGTACTTATACACTTTAGTCGCTATCCTTTTATATGTAATTGTTGCATAGTTATTGGTGCATATGATCGTTGCATTTGGATATTAATTACTTCTCCATTCAGATGCTTCGCTGTTGGGGTCAGAATCAGATTCTTTCCCTTCAATGCTGATCAATCATCAAATCATATCATCTTTCTTAATTGCTATATTATCAATTACATTCGCTGCCTTCAAACTGTTTTTGCTTATTTACATAGGTCACTGTACTTATACACTTTAGTCGCTATCCTTTTATATGTAATTGTTGCATAGTTATTGGTGCATATGATCGCTGCATTTGGATATTAATTACTTCTCCATTCAGATGCTTCGCTGTCGGTGTCAGAATCAGAATCTTTCCCTTCAATGCCGATCAAATCTAATCGCTGCCAGTTGTTTCTCATAACCAGTCATATGTTTTGTTATTCATGTTCTTTCAAGGTTATTACTTCCATCATTAACTATAACATAGTTCTCTCACAATTATTTAATCACTCCACTAATACCATCTGCAAGATGATATATCTAATGCTTCTCCTTCTTGATTCATGTTCTATTGCCCAGTCATCTTGAGGTCTATGTCCTTTGATATAAATGATGGCTTCCATATATATACTATTGACATCAATGACAACATTTAAAACACAATATTCATCGGCAATTTCCATGAGTTTCACGACTCTTCCAAAACACCAATGCAAAATTGGTAACCAACTCCAAATTCACCATGTGGAAGATTATTGAATCTCTCAGCAATGTGATTATGATCGGTAAGTTGGTACATGTTGTAAAGTTGCTGATCTGGTCAAACCTGTGGAATAAAGAGTTGTTGGTAGTTTCGATTTTAATCGGAATTCAAATATTATTGGTGACTTTTAGAATCATCCTAAAGCACTGATGGAGAAGTTAATGAAAGCTCTCCAAAGGCCGATAGGGAAAAGTAGATTGGCAAAATAAAGCTGACTAGTAAGCTGATGTGCTTTGTCAAAATGCCAAAACTAAAGCAAATGAAATGAGAATTGGTATTTTATGAAGCTTAACAAAGTTGCTGATGAAGTTAGAGATAATAATGTTAAAGGTTATTTAAGTCTTTAGCAACAAAGTTGTTATCTGTAAGTTGATGGGCTTTCTCAAAGCACCGAACAAAAGAAAATTTCATAAGGTAGTTATTATAACTACCTGAGGTACAAACTAGATGTCGTGATTCCAATACACATGATATTTATTTGTTGAACAGGCTTTGGAAACCCTCGAGTAAACAAGATTGATGAGCTCTACAGGCAAAATATGGAAGCATAAGCATGTTTGTTGTTTGACATAAAACTAACAAATATGTGCTCTTATAGCACGTTTCATTTATAGCTTGTGCACAAAATCAATTTATTGAAGGGTCATTAGACACTCGCAAGCAAATGTAATTGCCAGTGGCAAAGCTAAATTCACCACCTTTACCAACATCCTCGCTGTTTGTGCAGGAATGGCGGCTTTGGAATAGGGAATGGACATCCATCAAAACATAATTGTTTGGGGATTTTTGTCAGGTGGTGCAATTATAGTTGCATTGGTGGATGCGCAAGCAAAAAAAATAAAAACGAAAGTGCAGATAGAGCACTTCAACTACAATAAAGAAATGCCATTTTAGGAAATACAACAAAGTGGTTGAAGAATCTTTCAAAAGACTCTTGAAACCGCAAAGTCAAAGATTTGCAACATGGTATGGGCATGCATCAAAGCATCAACAATGCACACGAATTTTTGAAAGATTTGCTCAATAGCTCAAGCCATAGCCCATAAGAGATTAGCAAGGCATGTGAAACGTTTGACAGGATGTCTCAAAGCGATGTCACTTCATGCAGCACAATGATTGCAGGAAATGCACAAATCAATTTGTTGAAAATCTTTAGAAACCCCGTAGCGAATGCAATTGGCACACTTATATCCAAATTCAACAATCTCTGTCATCATCTCCTTGCGGCTATATACATGCATGTAAAATGGGGAATCATAGACAACAACTTGAATTGTTTGATGGATTTATTGAAAAAGCTTTAGAAACATTTGAGCATTTATATTTGGTAGGCTTGCGCATAGAATCTGGAATCAAAGAGAAGGCGTGTGAAATTTTTGACAAGAATATGTTGAAGTATTGTGTTCCCATGAAATAAAATGATCATATAATGTACACACAACCCAAAGTTGTTGAAAAGGCTTTAGAAATATTCAAGCAAATGCATTATCTTTGGTTTTGCCAACTTTGGGAACTTTGGAACAAGTCACAAACATGCATCAAACTGTATTGCTACGGAGGTTTTTCTAACTTATAGTTGGAAATGCTCTTGTTGACATGCATGCGAAATGTGGAATTTTAAGACAATGCACCTGAATTGTTTGACAAGAGTGCCTCAAGGAGATGTCATCTCGAGGAACAAAATGACATGATTGTGGCATATGCACAAAAATCAGGTTATTGAAAACGTTTTACAAATTTTCAAGCAAATGTAAATGCAAGATTTGCAAAGAATAGATTTGTTGATAAGAATTTAGAAACATTAGAAACAAATGTAGTGGTCGGTGTAAAGCCAAATTCTTCCCACCTGTGCAAAAATTTGGAACAGGCTATGGACATCCAACAATGCACATGACTTGTTTGGCATAATACCTCAAAAAAATGTCATCTCAAGGAATGAAACGAAAGGATTATAGAATGTGCACAAAAGGATTTTGCAAGGAAGCTCCCACAAGCTTTGAATTAATGAATTACTTTGGATTATATCCTAACATTGTAAGCTTTGTTTATGTTCTATGTGCATGCAGCTATGCAGGTTTAGAAAATAAGGCAGTGAGCTGATGCAAAATGAAATAGTCTGAAAAGTAGATTTGCACTATAATGGTGCACACATATAAGATTCCCGAAAATAATAAAGGGGCGTCCATCAAAGCATAATAGAAAGAAATATTTGTTAGGTGTTTTAGTTATGAATGCTCTGCTAGAAAATCATGTAGAATGTGGAACAACAGACAAAACATGTGAGTTGTTTTGTTTAAGGATGTAATTTATGAGAGCATGAACAAAGCGTCTGATTTGTTTGACATAATGTTTCAAGTTGTAGATATCACTGTTTTATGGCCATGGTGGAATGATGACTCTATGTAAAAGTTTGACACTTGCCCAAGCTCTATGTCAATTTTTGGTAATTGGACACCTTCGTCTCAAAATGACAACACGAGAAGGCATGAGAACAATAAAAGAAGCATAGATGTTGTTAAGAGCATTGCAATTGAAGAAGCTGTGAATTACCAATTGCACAAGCAAGAGTTGGTAAAAACTTGAAGCACAAGTTTAAAAGGAAACCCGTCAAGCGTATAAAGAGGAGATTATTGGTGAAATGCATGACTTCTCAGAGAAATAATTTGTATTAATTTTTTTTATCGCATACGATCCTTCATATCAGATGATTGATAAAGATTGTGGAGAAAGAGAATTGGTTGCCAAAAGGTCTTTTCACTGTTAGATCACATTAGATACATCAGTCCCAGATAAGGTCATTGATGATGTCCTAAGAAATATTCTTGAGAAGAAACAAGAAGAATAATCCTATCATCTTTATTGACGAGATTGATTCCATAACTCCAAAAAGCAAGAAAATAGATCAAGTGAAATAGAGAGAGATGTGGTCAAAGATCAGGTTTTGTTATCAATTATCACGTTGTGTACTTTGTTGCAAAGGACATACATATTAATAATAGCCTCTATTGAGGTATAAATATGAGATGAGGACTTTGATAGAATACTTTTTAGCAAAGTGGAATGCGTGGACTTGAAAAGAGGTTTCAATGCACCATCTTTCGAGAATGCTATGGAATTTCACAAAGATGTGGTTGGAGTAGATTTGCTCAAAGACCAAGTTCATGATCAGAAGAAGACACATTTCTCACTTTGACAAAATTGACAATTTTCTCTTTTCTTCCAAAGTTATAAAGTTTCAAGTTGTTCTTTTGTAAAGGTGACTATGTCAATCATGTAACCACAAGTTAGAATTTGAACTTCATTTTTTTTGAAGTTAGGTAAATCGTAACTTGCCTCCAAAAAGGTAGTTATCTGAAATAATCACTTAGGTAGTTATTCTAAGTAGTTATGCTAAGTTGTTACCATAGGTAGTTACACTAAGTGGTTACAAGGTGGTTGATTTTTAAAAGCCTATAAATACAAGGCTATTTGTAATGTAAAGGGAGACTCTTACAGAGGGGAAACTATGGAGAAATTCTTAGAGAATTAGTTTGATGACTTTTGTGTTTACACTTTGTAGGGAAGAGTTCTTGAGAGTGTATAATTTCATGGAAATAATAAAGGATGCATTTAGCTCGTATGTTCTAGGTGTGCTTCTTGAGTTATTATTACTGATTTTTCGTATGTTAAATTAGTGATATCTTTTGTCTATGTGCAAATTATTTGTCATCTATTGGATTGCTTATAATTCTTGAAATTTGTGCTAGAGTTACCCATCTTTTCGTATGTTGAGATCTGTTACCCTTCTTTCATCATCATTGAAGTCAAAATTTATGTTATGCTAAAACCCCCTATAATTTGTTATCAATCATGAAGTCCTGTTTGGTATTCGTATGTCTGCCAGTAGGGTTTTTGTTATCTTTTATCATTTAGTTTTGTTTGTCTCCTTTTTGTACTTTCATGTGAAAAGTACACAAAAATATCAAATACCTCCATCATATGAGGGAGCTGCCCCTCTCAAACGCAAAGGAAGATTGTAGTTTCATAGCAATCTCTCTAATTGTTGGCATGGTTGGCATTGTTCTTCAGGTGAAAAAGAGTTTGTTTTGGAGGTGAAATCACAGTGACAAATCTGTTTACCAACACTACAAAATGGATGTGAAGTCGGCTTTCCTTAATGACAATCTTGAGGAAGAAGTTTACATGGAACAGCCGAAATGTTTCTTGTTTTCTAAAAACATGGACTATGTTTGAAAGTTAAAGAAAGTGCTCTATGGATTGAAATAAGCTCCCAGAGCATGGTATGCAAGATTGGATAAATACCTACAACTACAAGGATTCAAGAAAGGAGATGGGGATAGCAATCTGTATGTCAAAATGTTGGTGAAGATCACTTGATAGTTGTAGTGTATGTGGATGATATTATATTTGGGGGAAGTAATGATAATGTGTCAAGACTTTGCTAAGGAGATGCAAAAAGATTTCGAGCTGTCTTGGTGAGTTATCTTTTTTCCTTGGGCTACAACTTTCTAAATCAAATAAAGGGATTTTAATTTCACAAACCAAGTATATTAAGGAAATGTTGAAGAAGTTCAAAATGGAGTCTGCAATCCTGTTAGCACACCCTTGGTAACAGGATGTAAATTAAGGAAACTTGTTGCACTCAAGTTTTGTGGATGAAGCAAACATTGAATGATATTAAAGTAGAGTATGATCATCCTATCTCTATATTTTGTGACAATACAAGTGCAAACGACATCTCAAAGAATCCAGCCATGCACTCTAGAACAAACCATATTCCCATTAAGTATCACATCTTAAGGGAACATGTTGCTGATCAGCAAATAAAGGTGGAACATATTGCTACAAAGGAACAAATTGCGGATATCTTCACAAAGCCTCTTCCAAAAGAGACTTTTGAGTATCCAAGGGAGAAATTGGGAGTGATATCACTCTAATCCAGTCACTAAGTTTTTTAGAAGGAGCATGTGTTCAAGGGGAGCTATTCATTGTCTTACCTTTTGACCTTGAAAAGCCTTTGCCATTGATGTCAAAGGGGGATGAGTAGAGTCAAGGGGATCATTCAGTTAAGGGGAGAAGTTTGTATTCCAGGATTATTTCTTTACAAGGTTGCCAGCAATGACAAAGGGGGAGATTGTTGGATTATTGTCATTGATGTCAAAGTGCATTTCGTGATGTATTTGATGTAGGCTAGCTTGTAACAAATTTATGCCACTATTATCATGCCATCAAGCAAGGAGGAGACAAATTGCATATCTATTGTCGAGTTCAAAATTGCAAAATATCTGTTGTGGTTGACCTCCTCTTGGGTGGACACATTTATGGGAACCAAAAATGCATTTAAATATTATTTTAATAATGGATGACCCCTTGAGAGGTGCACTCAACTTGTGTCACGATAAAATCAAATAATTTTTTTTTTGCTTGTGGTTGACCCCTCTTAGTTGGAGTGGCCACTTTGGGCAAGCAAACAAAAATAAATAAAATATTTAAATATGCTCCTTGGCTAACTAGCATAGAGGGCTGCATCCATTGGGTGTGTTGGTTCCAACAACTGATTACCTAAATCCTTCTAAATATTTGCCAACTCTCATATTTAAATTTTTTAGGGAAATAGCCAACAAACAAGAAACAATATAAATATTGAATTCCTCTGCACTTTTGGTTCTGCAAGACCATGGGGGGTGATCCCACACAATACCTAAAGCATATTTCACTTTAACAAATAAGCTATTGTATTAACACAAAGCTTTGATTTCTACACCTCCAGGTTTTATAGTTTACTAAAAAATTATGGTTCAATCCTTGGATTGGCTCATAGCTGGTCTTGAGAGCTTAAAACCTACCTAAAACAAAAAGGAAATACATAAATTGGATTTTTGATTTTAAATTGGGATTTTGCTTTGATTTAAGTCCTCAATATCTAACCGGTGCCTATCTAGGGTTACAAAGTCAATATTTGAGAGCATACAACATACATATGACAAATGAATGCTTATCCTAGAGTTTATCAAACACACTGAATAAGTGATTCACCTATAGTTTTACTTTGAGATCCATGACATTCCACCCAAACCCTTATAGCAGAAAGTAAAACATACACCATGAAAATACACAGAGATGAAACCAATAGAACTTGTTTATTACTTTCAAAAGCTTTGGGACCTTGGGTACAATAAACATGGAGACAATTGAGATGAACGCTCCAAAATTTTGTATTCATTTTGACAAAATGTTTGCCATGTAATACATGATTTAATAGTCATATATTTTCGGCTATAACTCCTAAGACAAAGACTTATACAAAACTATTCTTGATTTCCTAAAACTCAGATCTTGAACCCTTTTAAAATGGCCTGGAATTCCCTTTTCAATAATAAGGGAGCAACAAGCTTAAGGCAATGTACATGTGTCATATTAGTAGGTAACGCCTGAAGACACAATATGACAAAAAAGCATATTAAAAATGTACTAAAGACAAAAATGATATTTTCCTTTGCTGCAGATGGTAGTTGAGGCATTATTGTTGTTGATGACCCTCCTGTCGTGATTGCACATCGATCCAAAATGAATTTGATCTCCTTTGGTGAACCTGCAATTCATTAATCCTTTGTCTAATGATGTGGCACCCAAAGTTCTCTTTGATGACAGATTGAAATCCAAATCAATTCCCTTCATTAACTTCATTCCAAAATTCGAAACTAGGGTAGCTCTGGAGACGATTGATTGAAATGCAAATCAAATTTTACATTTACTTCCTCTGATTTCAATCTTTAAACATGCTCTTGGAGGCTAACAATTTGACAGGTGGCTTGCAGTATTTTTCCTGCCACTTGAGGCACAACATTCTCCCCCATTACCTCAGTATCTTCTTCTCCCGCAACCATTGAGTACTCAATCAATGGTGCTTGCTCTGTTCTTTGACTCTTTGATGGTTGCTGCTGTGTTGGACTTGGAGGGGGGGGCTTGTACTGATTGTGTATTAGGCTCAATAATTACTACACCTGTTGGCCTTGGTTCTTTTGTAGTTAGAGGAGGTTGGCAGGTAGGCATACTTTCTACCCTAGGAGCCTTGCCATATAACTTCTCAAAATTAGTCAAAATTTTGTTGGTCCTCTCCATAGGATCAGTTATATCTGCATACACCCTGTTGAGACATGGACCAGCTAGGACTCGAACCTAGGACCTTCCATACGCTGCTGGAGTGCTCTACCACTGAGCTATTGGGACTAGTCCATCGTCAGTCTGGGTGTGGCTTATTTCCAACACCAACACCCCCTCTTAAGCTACACCTCTCGTGTGCTTGGGGCTCCTAGCTTGGACCTGGCTCTGATACCATGTTGAGACATGGACCAGCTAGGACTCGAACCGAGGACCTTCCATATGCTGCTGGAGTGCTGTACCACTGAGCTACTAGCCCCTCTTGGACCAGTCCATCGTCGGTCCAAGAGGGGCCAGTAGCTCAGTGGTAGAGCACTCCAGTAGTGATAATTTATCGTTTTCTTCTTTTAGTGTATACTTCTTCAAGGACTTGATATGATGACATCCTCTGCATATAATTATTGAGTTTTGAAAGTGGCTATCCTTATTTGCACCCTCACCTTTTGGACGAATCTCTTAGGATCAAAATTCTTGACTATTGTAGATTCCAACGTATATCCCTCAAGGATAGAGTATATATGGTCTAGACCTTGCCTTCTTGGAGAGAAGTCAACTAAAAACATAGTAGATTGTAGAAATGTCCTTTTCTTTTGTCCTTTCATTTGCCACATGTACTCCAAAAATCCTATCCTCCAGGTACAAACTTTGGCAAAATGTGCAGAGGAACAAGTCACCTATATGACCTGAAAACAATGTGATCTCTATGTATGTACCAATTACGTCAATTGTGATTGATACCCTATAGAGGAGGGGATTCAGTACCCTCAAGATAACAAGATCTCAAGGAGTAAATAACCCTACGCATATAGAAGAAATGAACTCAACAATGCTAACTATGTTTATATATAGAAGAAATGAACTCAACAATGCTAACTATGTTTATAAGTAGAAAATGTCAAACAACTGGCAAATATAGAATGATAAAAATATAATGACTACAAAAACATACGTCTCAAGATGTATACTTTTTACCATAAGATTGGTGAAGCCTCAACCTCAAATGCCAGTGTGCTGCGAGGACATCTGTGTGCTGCTCTGTAGTCCATATAGACAAAGAACCAAAAACACCAGAAACTGCACTAGTGAGGTCTTTATGCTATGCACACTTTTTCGCCACCTACACAAATTGTTGAGGTTGTATAGGGGTTTGTGTAGTCAACCAAATAGATAAATTGGATAAAAACAATAGATTGTGTAATAGAAACAAACCTCGCTTAATGGAGGAAAACCCCTTTTACTAGAGATTAAATGATTAAATGCAAATATATAATAAATGCATTTAGAGATTAATAAGCAAGATCATGTGACAAAATACAAGATATAAGATAAGAGAGTGTTACACAGCGAAGACCCTCTTAAGATGATGGACGTGATTGTTAACAAGAGGAGGCTTAGCTGTTGTGAGATCGTAGATACATTTTGGCAGAACTTTTCTATGAAAGAAGTGTGTGTGAGAGAGAGAGAGAGAGAGAGAGAGAGAGAGAGAGATTCAATAACTAGAATAATGAAAAATGAGGTAAAAGAATGGGTTTTGTTGCTTGATATAGGTGGGAATAGTCGTTTCGAATGTGCCCTCATGAATGGACATGCTTCGAAAGAAGCCAGATGCAAAATATACCCGTTTAAATTTGGTATCTTTTTGAGATGTTTGTGCGCTGTGCTCTTGTATGACCAACTTAATCTAGCTGCTAATGCTTCATCTTTGAAATCCATGATGTTAGAATGATAAATTCTTGATCATGAATTTTGTTATAAATGCATTGGGATCAATGCAAAAGTGTCATAAATGCATTGGGTGCAATTTGCAACACTACATACCCAATAATGGGTTCCTCTCATGCAACCTTAGCATTGTCACAATCTCTAGGGGAAGCTTGCTTATATGTGTTCCCTAAGTCACAAGGTTCGAATCCAAATTAGGCAACAATAAAATTTGAATGAAATTCAACAAGGAAAAAAAATTAAAAAAAAATTCGAATTAAATTCGCCTTATATAAATTTAATTTTTTAAATATAAATAATAAATATGTAAAATAATAAATTAAAAAAAAAAATTATATTAAAATTTGAATATATTGTATATTATAATAAATTTTAAAATATTATAATATAAATAAGTTTAAAATTTTAGTTTAAATATTATTACTATATAAATCATAAATATATCAAATATGCAACTTTGATATATATATTTGAATAACTATATTAGATATACGTAGGAGGACGACATCTTTTTTTACGACCTCTAATACAATTTTAATCTTGACCTCTAATTTGTGATTTACATATCTTAAGTAGGAAGAAATATCTTAATTTACGATTTTATTCAAATATATCAAAAGACATCTAATTTGGCAACATAGGAAAACTCTTAATACGATTTTAATTTGCAACATAGGAAAACTCTCAATATGATTTTAATTTACCTCAAACATTTACGATATATTAGGGATGCCAAATCAGAATTTTGCAAACTACGGTTCAATGCACAAAAGTTTAATTCATGCGGCTCCACCTATGCGTAGACTTGGGCATTGCCTGAGTATGACGACTTGCAATAATTTGTTAATCTTGACCCCCCATCCCTGCCAGAGGGATTTCTAATGTCCGTGCCTGGAACTTCCCAAACGGGGAAAACATTGAATCGAAGTGTTATAAAACCATGTTATTTAATACATTTTATTGAAAAAAAATTATGCCCTAAACCTGTTTGAATATGAGATGAATTTTAACGAATTTTAAGTCATGTTTTGAAGTTCGCCGAATTTCAAAATTTTGTGACTCAGTGTGTTCCTATGAGGCCCATAATCCTTATGACAAAATGATTGTGAAATGCAACAAAACAACGTTCTTGTAATGCTTATCCCATATATAGGTCCAACATTGTACATGCACCCTCTTATTTTTGTCATCTGTTATTGTTTACCTTAAGACTCTTGTCTCATCCACCTCTCCCTTCATATTACAAAAAGTGACACAATGGGGAGTAGAATCTGAAATTAATAACTTTGTCATTCATTTGGATGGCCATCAAACCTTCATGCATCTTATCTGAGAGATAAGTGGCAAAATTAAACTCCACATTTACCATTGGATTTTGAATGTCGATGCCCAAAAACATGAGTTCAACTAGCATTTTGTTCTCTTGATCTTTCCCTAGGACTTGGCAGAAGGCATAGTAAGTTCTGACAAAATATTCCTCAGATGCAGTAATCAGAAAAGGCTCACCCTCATTCCTAGGGATAGGGACTACTTTTTTGTTATAATTTTTGAGCCTATACTTAGGGCTCTCTACAAATGTGAGGATACTCTACTATGTGTGATACTTTTCCTTGAATTTATTAAAATTTATAGTCTTTCCCCTCTTTGTTTATTTATCATTTTGATATTACCATCATATGTTTGTGCCAAAATTTATAGTCTTGACCCTCTTTCTATGCCTGTGCATAAACTAGTCCCAACGGTGTTGGGGATGTTTGCATAAACAAGTCCCAACAGTGTTGGGGATGTTTGCATCTTGACATTGTGCACAATTATTGTCCTATTGGAGTGGGCATTTAGTAGTGCAAGGAACAACTTGAATTGACTAACTCATTTTGTGGCCTTAGGGTTTAGTACTTGAGGATTCTACGCTTCTTTCAAACACCACAATGCCCTAATTCTCACTTAAATAGACTGACAACACTGAAAAATGAAATTCAGACTGAGAACAAAGCTTTTATGCATTTGTTTGCACTTTTGAAAACCCATGATTGTTGCAAAAAAATGCCTTTTTTGCTATATAATGCTCTAACTCTTTGATCAATGCACAAGTGAAGGACCAACCCTCTGAAAATGGCATTTATTGGCAAACTTGGGTGGATGCATTAGTCTTTTCTGCTATTACTCCTTGCTTGCACGATACTTTACTTCGACAAATAGCCATTTTCTTCAAGTTCAAATATTGACCATTGATCTTGTTTATCATCATACCACAACTTATTTGACATTTGCGGACCAAATTTGAAATAACGTCAAACGAGTAAAAAAAGACCATATCACTTTTTACTTTCCATGGAGACATCCACATCACCAACATGGAGCCATCCCACAATCATGCGGAACACTTTTGATTCCACCATCTCTCCTCCAGGATGCGGGGAGCCATTGATCTCATGTTCTCATGATCTTGACCGTTGATCTTCTTTAAAGGTTCTTCGTTCAAGTCTTGGGCCCTACTAACATGTGGTGTTATCTTGCTATCTTGCAAGGTTGAAAAGTCTATATGTATCAGTGCCATGGTGTCGGTGAGTGGGAGTCGTCGATCTCCTTTGGCAACTTCCCGCAGTCTTGCAAAGGCAACCTAGGTCCATCTTTGTTCCTCCATAGGGATGTGGGGAACCATTGGATCATAAAGTGTCTGATCTCAACAGTTCAAAGATGAAGCATATACAATAGTCTTTTAATGGTTACATATTAGCCTTTTCTGCAAGCTCGCAGTGGTTAAGAGACGAGCAAGATAGCAACTGTGAGGCTGTGAGGAGCACTATAGGTAAAAGAAAATGGCCAAGCCATAGTTAGGTAAGGGCTTCCACATTATCCTGTAGGGCTTAAAATATAAAGGCTTATCTCCTTGTAGGGATGTAGGGAGCTTGAACATAAGGTAAAAAGCTTAGCTTATAAAACACAGGTGGGCTTCCCCACTCGTCCGTGGGGGCTAAATTACAAAGGCTAAGCTCTTTCCGGTGGCTGTGGGGAAGGGTAAGACTTAAAAGTGTTTTAAACTGCGCATGCATAATTCACCACTTAAAATATGAAGTGCTAGACTTGGGGATGTATTAGAATTATTTTGTCGGTCTAATGGATAATGTCTTTGGCAAAAGGGGCCAGTTATTTCATGATGATGGTAGACCTAGGTGATAACATAGAAGCGGAAACCTGCAATCAGAGGTCAACAATGAAATATAACATCTTAACAAGCTGCAAGGCTGAAAGGGTTTAGGGTTTATGAAACATAGCACAATATTTTACCCTAATTAACATGGAAAGTTAGGAATTTTATAGGGTATCAACAAGGTGAAGGAGTGCATTTGCATATATAAAAGAAAGATCGTTTGAAGCTTATTTCATCAAGCATTCATTGATGATTATGAGCAGATTTTAAGGTGAATTATTGCAAACCTATGAGTAGAAAATATTGAAGATTATTAGCAGATTTCAAAAGCTTTTTAGAGCAGATTTGTGGAGGACAGTTAGTTCTGATTCTGTTTTGGTAAAATATTGAATGAATTAATAAAATGATCAAACGATCATTTAAAGAATTACAAAGATGATGTTTTTATAAAGAAACAATTGTAAACTAAAGAAAAATAGAAACTAACTAAAATGTACATTATGTTACATTATTGACCAGAAATCTTCGTAAAAAACCCACAAAGAAATTGTAGGTTAAAAATTATCCCGATTGAAAAATGTGAGGATTTTATAAAAACGCTAGCCGACATAACCCTAGGTCATAATGCAGAGCCGATTGTTGTAGAAGATCGCAAGAAATAGGAACTTTGCAACTAAAATCCGAAAAACCCTTGGAAGAGAAACGAATGTCCAGAAAATTTGCCAAAACACAGAAAAAGCTAAAAAATTCATCTCAAAAAGGGTCGTGAAAGCTTCACGCGAAGAGTAGGGGTAAACCCATGCGAACCCAGATCATGAAAAAAAAACACGAACTCAAAACAGAAGATCGCGTGCAGGTCGTGTGAGAAGAATTGCATGAGAAAAAGAAAACTTGGACGCAGGCAAGCTCGGGCCGACGGAAAACCTAAGGCGACAAGGCTGAAGACAAATCACACAGGCTAGGAGAACCAAAGTCGCATGGGCAAGAGACGACACGACCAAAAAAATGAACATAAATTGTGTCGTATTCACAGAGATAGCCGCCAACAAATGTAGGCACGGGCTGAAGCAGAGTCGTCGAAGCCAGTAAAATGAGCTACCAACACACACGAGGGCACAAATCTTTCACAAAGGTCATGCGCGATTCACGAAATTACAGACCCTCGATTTTAAAAAATAAAATAAAATAAACAGGTCCAAAAATCTCAAAAAACTATGAAAAAAATTCCAAATTTTTTATTTTAAGTCTGATACCATGTTTTAGTAAAATATTGAATGAATTAATGAAATGATCAAACAATCATTTAAAGAATTACAAAGACGATTTTTCTATAAAGAAACAATCGTAAACTAAAGAAAAATTGAAACTAACTAAAATGTACATTATTGACCATTAATAATTAATAATAAAGATATTATTCTAATAGATTCGAGAAGAAGATCAAGCACTCATCACATCATTCTTTTGGATGTTGGTCCTTCATATCCAAGGAGATTGATGTCTCTTGTTGAGTTGGTGTTCAATTGTGGTGATTGGTGTCTCTAGTGGGTTGGTGCATGCAGATCATTTGTAATGTCCCCTTTTGTGATATACCCATAGTTGAACTACTCGCCATTAGCAAAAACTCGCCAAGACCTGAAAAAAAACGTGGGAAAAACTCGGCCAGTACTCGGCAAAAAACTTGGCAACTTAAAAACAAGCTTAAATTTAATTAAAAATGCATTTTTTTTGCAAAATTCAATGAGAAGATGCATCCAATGAGTCAATAAATGAGAACACAAAAGAAACAAGCTGAGTCTAGATATATTTAAATGCAAAGTGGGTACAAAATCGCATCCTCATGAGGAATGCTGATGGCTGGAAGCATAATAGTAAATAGTTTTTGTAAAACTAAAAGTAAATACATCATTAAAATTACATCTTCCTCTTCCCAACTCTAGTATAAATTGGGGGAGAGGTAGAACTAGAGGGTCTAGTCCTAGAAGTCTGCTGTGGTTGTGGGCGTAGCGTGACTCGTGAGTGTGACTGTGCCTCCTCGCTCAGTATGTCTGGCTCAGGTTGTGGCTCGTCCTCCATCCTGGATGAAGCTATGCCTCTACCTACTCCTGGCACTGACAATGACTCCTCATCCTCTTCAATGTCATCCAGGGTGAAACCAAATCCAGCCCCCTCCTCCTCCATAGCCTGCCTCCCCAAATCGGTGATGTCTAAGGATATATATCATCCAAGTCAATTGGACCACTTGCTGCTTCCTCTACCTTCCTTATGTCCAATCGAAGATTATATTACACAAAGACAAGGTCATTGAGGTGTTTCTGCGCTAACTTGCTCCTCTTCTTCGTGTGGATGGCTTCAAACAAGTTCCAATTGCGCTCACAATTGGATGAACTACAAAGCTGACAGAAGCTTTTGAGGGCAAATTTTTTGAGATTTGGGGTATTTCCACCCCAACTTTGCCACCAAGCATTTGCAAAATAAAAAAAATTGAAAAGTTAGAAAGCAAAGAGAAAAGCGAAAACATAATTTATCAATTTATCAATCACTCTAGATCCCAAAATCCAAATGGCAAATGTTATACTTGGGGTTTGAGTGGTTCTTCCTCTTATGGCCAGCTCTGAAGAGAATAGCTCACCCCTTGCTTCCTCATAATTTAGGAGTTCGACCATAGTGAGGTCTTTCACCTCAACCTCGGGTACCATCCTCTGATTGCATGTAGTGAGGCCCTCCATGACCTCTCCATTAAGATTTGAGTAAGAACCCTTGAACTTAAAAACAAGGGTTGAGGAAGTACCCTGCTGCATGAATGGGTTGGTGGAGCTGATTGTTCCACCTCTAATCAATAATTTCCCAAATGGGATCAAATTTGAATCTATCCCCATTGTAGTAATTTTTGATAGACTCCTTGGCCCTATCCATGGCCTCATAAATATACACCATTGGGGTTTTATCCCCATCTAGCAAGCGGAGAACTCTAACCAAGGGCTCTGACACCTACAATTGAAAAATACAAATTACAAAAAGATTAATTAATGAATTTACAAATTAGTAATGAGAGACTTGAATCAAGAATAATTAAAAATTCAAGTTTTGAAGTTACCTTCACAATCTCTGCAGCCTTTTGTGCAAAATGGTTGTCGAAGACTCTGCATGCGACACCCTCTCCTTCAGCCTTCTTTGAATAAGGTGAGTCTAGCCATGCTTGACTCACAAACATTTGTTTCAAAGAAATCAATGCAATAAGAATGCTTTGCAACTTCAAGAAAATCGTGCAAACCTTGTGACACCAACTCTCACCAAATCTCTCCCTTGGGTGTGCTCTCTCATCAAATGTAGAACCCAAGAGATTGTAAATATATTTCGTGATCCTCCTTGCATCTTCCACAACTGGAGTCACCCAATCAAGTTTTCCTATGTCCTCCAAAAGAAGGTCAAAGACATCTGCTGCACAAAGTGTCCAAAAAAGAGTGGGGTGCCTATCTTGGAGGATTCTACCTGCAAAAGAAGAAGTTATTCTTAAGAAAGATACAACCAAGAAAAACAAAGCCACAACAAATGAAAATATTGCTAAAGATGATAATTCAAAAGTATTCTACCTGCTGCCACATATGTTATTACATTAACTGTGATGATTTGCACCACACTCTCTACTCCCACCTCCATTACAATGTGCTCCAACATTCCAACCAATGTTTCTGCATTTTTCACCTTACTGGAGGCATCGACCGATTTCAAGAACACAATATTGTCCTTGCAAGCAAACAAAAAATTAATGATGGTGTGGTTTTGCCATCTGTCCACCCATCGGAAAGAATGGTGCAGCCATATTTTCTCCATTCATTTCTTTGGTCCTCCACCACTTTTTTTGCCCTATCAACTTCATTTGTGAGCAACCTACAAGAACAAAGTGAAATTAGGTCTTAGTACACAATTTTGATTTAATAAACAAGAAATCTAAAAAGCAATTAAAAATGAAATCAAGTGGACTATTTACTAACCTCCCACTCAAATCTTTGCAAGAAGGGCTTGTACCCCTTTCCCGAAACTGTCATTGCGGTCACCAAATTTAGCCAATAAGGATTGTCTGCCACATTGAATGGAATGTTGTTGAAGTACCAAAAATCAGCACATGCAATGTTTGTTTTCTCATGTGCCTCCCTATTCCATCTAGTGGCCTCTAATGATGGTTGTGCTCTAGGTGTGTTCCTGGGCACAAAATAACTACCTATGGATTGTGTCCCTCATGGTGATGCAGCAATGCTAGGTACAAAACTAGAGGGAGCAGAAGCGTTGGGCGAGGTGGTGCTGGGTTTGCTGATAGGTGGGCCACGACAAGAGCCCAATATGCCCTGAAGTGCTTCTTCTTCTTCAATGTCAATAGAAGCACCTCGAGAATCAGCTATGGCTGATCTCATGGCTAGTTTTGCCCTCTCCCTTTGCAATTTCTTCTCTTCCCCAGCTGAAAGTAGGGCATTCGTTTCTCTTTTTATTTCGTCATTGGTCCCAATGCATTCTCTAGCATCATGTTTGTCTATGCCTGCAAGGTGGTATTTGAGGCAGTTTATACCTCCATGAAGTATCTCTAGCACCTTTAGGACGGGTGCCTACTGCTGAATTGATGTATATGCATTATGTATATTTTATTCTATCATCAATTACATTAGAGAGGAAGATTTGTTCTTCCTTTATACCTATCGGTGGTGCCCCTTTACCAAGGGTCACCACTCTTCCAAGTTGGCCCCCCAATAATAATATAATTATTATATTATCACAATTATATTATATTATCACAATAATATAATTATTAATATAATTATATCATTACACTACCTTTATGTCGGCCTGAAGGAATCTGACCATAGCTACAATAACATTAACACTCCCTCTTAGCTAGGGAGGAATCCTTCTCAATCTCTACAAGTCACATCACCTCATCATGATGACTAACACAATGACTACACTCGTGTATGAAAGAGTCTTATCACCTCATCGTGATGTTTGATCGCAATGGCTACTCCCATATGTGGAAAGGAAAGATAAATTTGCTGATTCCCGATTTAAAAAAAAATTTTGGCCAAAAGATTTATTGCCAATTAAGAGTTTTTCATCTTTGGATGGATGAATGAAGGATTTTTTTTATGGATTCATGAGTGATGATTGAATAGTGATCCCTGAATGCCTGGAATTATTTGTCCCCTTTATACTTTATTGGTGAAAGGGTCACCACCTTTAATAAGAATTAAGTCACCACCCTCCATTGCTGCCTTTTGATATTACTGACTTATTTTTCGTATTGATCTCCCTTGCATGGCGTCCTCAAATGAAACCTTCTTCCTTTTATATCTTCCACTGTGTGGGAGAAGTTGCACCTCTTCATCATGTCTGCTCTTTGCAAGAGTCACAACCTTTCACAATTACCACCCCTTGAAAGAGTACAACTTCTCATAATTTATGCCCTTTGAAATAGTCACTTATTTTATACCCATTCCTTTCTATTAATCCTTCCTTAGTTCATATGCTCCATTCTTTCTTCAATGACTATTGCTGGATGAATGACCTTTGGATGTCCTCAAATGAAATGATCTCCCTTTTATATTTCATGTTTGAGGGAGTCACAACTCTTCATTTCATACCCTTTGACCATTCGTTAAACTTAATTGATTTTTAATTATATCATAATATATATATATATTTATATAATATTTTATATTTTAAGTTATTATTTTTTTTATTATTAAATTCCATTTCAAAAAGGGGACATTACATCATCTAAAGGGGATTGGTGTCTCTTGTGCCTATGAAATTTGTAAAGGGTTTCTAACGCAAGCAATATTTTGCCATTTTTTTCTCCCACAATCTTGCATTTGTGTTACTGCTGTGGATGGTTAAGTTTTGAATTATGGTTATTGTGATTAACTTTGTTTTGAAAAGTAAAAGTTTGTTGTTATACTGATTCATCCCCCACTTCCAGTATAACCGAGTGCTCCTTACAAACTATGTTAATAATCAGCTATTTAAATCGCCTACTAAAAATAAATCACATAGAAACAACTAAAATCAGTGTGTTATTACATTTAGGGTTTTCCATGATAAATAAGTCGACAAATTTGTTGAAATCAACACTGATGCCTGGAATTTTGACATAATCTTTCTGGAATCATCATATCACCATTGGATTCATGCAGGTTTGGCTTTTGTTTGACAGAAATGTCTCGACCGCAAAAATGGCGACACTGGTCAAATCCCCATAAGAATCTAGTCCAAATTGGATTCTGGGATGTTTCATACTCGAAATTGGCTGATTTCTTGCCTATTTGGCAGCATAGGTAAAAAGACCCATAAAGTGGATTCTTCCCTCCTCTAGTCAAGAGGATTAGAGCAACATATCTTTCTTTTCTAAAAGAGCAACTCATAGCTCACGAAAAGAAGTCCATACATTTGAGAGAAGTAATCATGGCATACCTCTGCTGCAATTAATGTTGAGCCTGTGAAAGATTAAATGAATGCAAGTAATAAGAATTTGTCACCCTAACTATGTGCCAGCTCACAACATATAGTTGACATTACAAGGCAATATTTTAAGTTATGTATTGAAGATAAAGCATCCCAGTAGGGGAAGACACTTAAATTTATCTGACATCATATTATAAAAGATAACTTATAAAAAAAGCTCAGCTAATATTCGTGGAAGTGCATGTTTGTAAAGAGAAATAAAAATGGTGAATGAGGTTGTAGAAGAATTCCCCTTCAGAATTGAAGAAAATAATCTTTCACTTCCATTAGTTATTTTTTAGGCTTTTCCACGTATATTTTAACCTTGTGAGATAGTAGATGAATTGTCTCAAGTTAGTGTGAGGTAAATTATAAAAGTTTTGTGTGGTCATCCTCTGTAATGAGCTTGGTCTTGAACTTGGGAGGTATTGAGAATAGTGGCGCATACAAAACTAACAAACTGAAATGAGATTACATCATTATTATCGATAGTAGAAACAAATGCAATATCATATTGATTGCGTTGGGATTCTCATATATTGATTTACATTACATTGCATTGGCTTATAAAAGCCTTGCTTTTCCCATACAAAACTACCTAAACTCTGTTACAGGAAAGTAACTTCCAAAACCAGCTTTCATTCTATTTAATTATTTACCATCAACAAAACTAACACCTATTTATTTATTTATCTAATCTATACTATAGATGTAATAATAATTCCAACACTGCTGCCCCTTCTATATCACTTCGCCTATCCTTACTACATCAATCTGAACAAATGATGGAACACTACATGGATTGAATACAACAGCTCATCTAGAAATTGAATGAATCACCTCCACCAAATCTCCTTGCTCACACAAGACACACTAAACTGATTGAATCGATGAATGTCTTGATTCTCAACCCTGCAAATTCTCTGCATGACATGACAGAACATATCTCAACCTCTATGCACAATGAGAGAACAACTCTTCTCAGAGAGTTTACCCTCTTTTGAGTGTAAAAAATTTATCCCCAAGTACAATGAGAGAACAACTATTCTCCTTTGAGAGTGTAATAACCCAGGGTTTCAAATTAGTAAACTCAATCAACAAAATCTCAGACAACTGTTAATTCTTGCAAACAATGACAGGTACAGATCTGAAAAGAAATGATTAAATTTTATGCAATCTTATTTAGTAAAACAAATGTCTGAAAGCAGTACAGCAGCACAAAATTTTTCCACTGCTCCAAAGGACTGCTTGGTTACCCTCATTAAACATTATCTGCAGACCCCCTACAACATTTAGATTGCTTGTGAGATTATCAACTACCCAGCGAAAGGGTAAGTTGAATCTCAGATCAGAGGTATGATATAGTCATCTGGTAACCAAGGCATGGAACCCTCAATTTCTCGCCCAGACCATAATTCAGTTGGCCTGGAAGTTGTCATAGATGCTCAGACTGCAGATTAGGCGTTGCTGTAGCTCACCTACTGTTCTTTTTCCTTGACGCTGCTTGATATGTTGGTGGATTTGAGCATGGGGAGGATTAAACTCTTCAAGTCTGATCAGTTTGAGGTCTGGATGGTTGTACTGGATCCCTCAAACCCTAGGTCAACCTCTTTAACTCTTGCAACAGTTAACTCTTTATGTATGTGGTTTCTGATAGGCAATGTGGGGTAACCTGCTGCTGATGACCTGCAGTTTGTAATACCTGGGCTGAGCGATGGTGTCACAATCTTGCACGGGTGCTTGTTGTAGGATAAAATCAGTATTTTCAGGTATTAAACTTTGAATCTTGTGAACAGAAAGTACTTTAAGAGATCAGATCAGATTTACATTGAGCTAGGGGTTTTGTCCGGACCTTACCTGACTCAATTGCAGAGGTTTTCATTGCCGTTGAGCTGATTGCAACATGCAATGACCAAATCTCTAGATGCCTTTGCCCAGCCAGCTGAAACAAAAATATGCCTGTTTAATTTAAAGTTGGCGCCCAAAGGAAGGTCAAGGTCAGCCCAAAAATATTATTTTTAATTTAATATTAATTTATTTAAAGTTGGCACCCAAAAATCAGAATTAGGTCGGCCACCAGAAGAAGTATTTAATTAATTAATATTATTATTACTATAGATATTATTAGTAGTGTTTAAAAAGCACTGTTATTATTAAAAGTAAATATTATTATAGTGGTGGTGTGTAGGGGACATGACACAGTCCAATTCTCTCCAAAAATTTCTATCCCTTCTCTCCAGTACTATGAGAGCCAAATCCATCGTCTAGCATACAGCAGGAAAAAACCTGATGTAGATACACTAACACCACCTATTTCAGAGGTTACACTATCGACAATATTCTACCCACAAATATGCCAAGAACTGCCAAGGCCCCCTTGCTCCGTGAAGGGACACAAATGTGCCGGTGCTTCTCAAACAATCTACTATCTTAGAGCGAGAAGCCTTGAGATATGGAAATCCATTGACTTCCTTTGTCCTCCAGCTGCCACTTTGACCTACTTACACTCTAACTGCCAAATGGTGTATTTGAATCTCCAAAAAATCCGGAAGCCCTATCAGTGGTAGCATAGATGGCTCTGAGAGTGATGCATACTTAGTCATCATTAATAACAAAAAGGATAGGGTGTTAGAATTGACTGATATTGCACCCAATTACAATGTCCTAATTTCTTTGTAGAAAATTAAAAATCCACTCAGTATTTGTTTTTTAAAATAAAAAATAATTCAAGAACCTGACCACATTAATAATTATCTCCAATAATTTGTTTGGCTTAAACCTATTAAGTTTTCAGACTTATCTCCAAGTGCATAAAAGATTAAAGGGGACTCTTCTGAAATGAGCATTCCTTCACATTAATATGTTCACCAAGCCAACTATTGTCTTGACCTTTCAAACATATTAATTGAAGTTTTACTTTCAACTCCCTACACATCATTGACAATGTACATACCACCAATCATATACCACCAAGTCTTAAATAAAGTAGCATTTCAAACAACCCAAAAACAAACCACAATTTGCAAATGAAGAGAAAATTACTAACCAATTTGCAGTCTATGGGCCCAGGAAAAGCAACCATGGTTCTGGTTTCATCTCGATCTGTTCTACCACTTAAGGTTGTTTCCCATTTGATCAATAGTGGAATAAATAGAACTTCAGCATAAAACTATTCACATTTTTATGTTAATCTGTAATGTCCCCTTATGTTACAACTTAGAAAATAGGGACAATAACTTATAGAGGTCAATTACAATGGACTTCTTCCTACAAATTCTCTAATAATACGTAAAATAACCATAAATAATGCTAATCAATGTGAGAGTGACAGATTTGATATGCTGTTGGTGTTATAAATTTATAATATATAAGTATTAATATCATTGACGTCCCTGATTCAACACTTAAATGTACGTGAGGGAATCTTGACCTGTACTAGGCTGCCTTAGTAATCAGATATACGCATAACCTCTCGTAATCATCCCCTGAAGTTTGATCTAGCCTGATCCAAACAGTTGACAGTATTATTTCCTTGGTTCTGCAATCAGGCTTTAAGCAGTGAATTCTTGGATCTACTAATGAATGACTCCTTGATATGTATTAATCAGAAAACTTCTTGAAGACCCGATGATGAATGACCGCTCCTCCAAGGGCAAATCCGAACTGGATATGGAAAGATATATATACTAGATCCATGCCCTATTGAAATGAGTTGGGTTGTCTTATTATATGATCAGGAAGGGTGTCTAAAGAGACACGACTCTTGCCTCTTTGAAATTGTTTTCCTTAATTTATCTTTAATCGCAACCTTTCACATATTAACAAATTTGTTATGTGTCCACTTAAATATAAACATAACCGTATCTTATATTAGGTTAATGACTGTAGAGTAATCCCTGTCATCTTTAAGTGTCCATCTCTCTCAAACTGAATCGATACTTCCAATTACGACAAAGTAATGTATTTATCCACAAGGTTGCTCTTTTTGTCTTAATATATTCACAACCTTCATTAATCAAGTCGCTACCTATCAAAAGGCACTATTAGAGTCATCCACTATATTTTACATTTCTTTTTGTTTTATATTATTATTTGATAAATATGAAAATAATATTAATAAATATAAGTTATATATTTATATTTTAATTGTATTATTATTTATTATTAAATTCTTTTTCAAAGTGGGGACATTACATAATCTATATGCTTCGTTGCTGTTTGCGTGGAGTGGAAACTAAACTTTTTTAATATGCTGCATAGCTCAGCAAGTGATGTTCAACATATTTAGTAGTTCAACCCCGAGGATGCAGATTCAGTTTCCAACACCAAGGGTCCACAATTGGAATAGCCTTGTCTTGTGTTTATAACACCAACTATCAATGATTTTCAACACTTGACATTCAGATATTATGCGGATTTCAATGCCATTCTGTTATGAGAAACACAACTTTGTTGTGCAGCATCCAACACCAGTCTTTCCCACGCCTGGTGTGCAGCCAGCAAGACCTTCAATATCGAGTAATTAATCTTCTGTTTCAGTCTTCATTTTATGGCATGAACGAACCCATCAATATGCATTGATTAAATCTAAAGAAAGTGAAATGGAATTCCAATGCCAACCAATATCATTCCAATGCCTCGCATGTTCATTGGAAACTGCAGCATCAGGGAATAAAACCAAACTTCAATGCACTTGTAAGAAATACCTCCATGCTCCAGCAAAATAATCGATGAAATTTTAGCACATTTTTTTAGATAATTTTAGCAGGTTTTCACCCAGCACACCACTTCAATGCTTGCCTTCCTACTTTGGACTGCAGATTTCAATTCTTTTCTTTGGCTTCATTTCAGTGCAGAGATTGCAATTGAGGCTGATGCAAAAGGAAATTTAATCCAATCAAAGTTGTGACATTTTTAATTGTCTTTTGGCACCTCTTATTGAAACTCCAGTTATTAAAAACATACAAAAACAATACTGTTATATTCTTTGTTGGCTTCAATATTTTCCTCTATTGGATCAAGGTAAGGATGGCTGCACCAGTCACAGGCACAGGAAGATTAAATGCTCTGGTATCATATTGAAAATGGGGGAGCATACAAAACTGAAATGAGATCACACCATTATTATTGATAGTAGAAAGAAAATGTAATATGATATTTGATTTCTCTGGGATTCTCACATACTGACTTTACATTACATTGTGTTGGCTTATAAAACCGTGCTTTTCCCATACAAATTTATGTAAAATATGTCATGGGAAAGTAACTCTAAAGCTAACATTTTATGCATCTACTTCTATTAAAAAAACTAACACCTATTTATTTATCTAATCTATATATGCAATTGTAAATATTAATTATAACAGGATGCTCATGTGCTTTTCTGTCACAGTTATATTATAGCTCGTTGATATTGTTTGCTCTTGCGCTCTTTTTTTGCCACTATTGTAGCCCATTGCTATATTTTTCCAAATTGTCTTGGACTTACAGCATTTGCCAAGCCAACATTTTATTCAATTACTAAATATCAAAAAAGCTAACACCTATGTATTTATCTAATCTATATTTGTAAATATTAATTATAACAGAAAGCTTATGTGCTCTTTTGTTGCTGTTATTATAGTTCATTGCTATATTTTTTGTTTTCTCGTTCTCTTTTGTTGCCATTATCATAGCCCAGTGCTATATTTTTCCACATGGCATGCACTTAAGCATTTGCTAACTCCTGAAGCCAACATTTTATTCATTTACTAACTATTAAAAAAAACAGAACTATATTTATTTATCTAATCTATATATGTAAATATTAATTATAACAAAAGGCTTATGTGCTCTTTTGTTGCTATATTTTTTGTTTGCTTGTTAACTTTTTTGTTGCCATTATTATAGCCCATTGCTATATTTTTCCACATGGCATGCACTTAAAGCATTTACCCTACGTAATAGTGCTCTCAAGACATAATTGTGGCCCATGGTTGTTATAACTAATATTCTTTGTAGTGGAGAACAGGAAAATGAACATCATATGATGACATTTTAACTATATAGTAGCTATGGTTTCACTTGGCCTACTTACATATGTATGTAGCTCATAATTTAGAATGAGCAGAGTGTAAAGGTTTGACAAGATGAAAAATTGTTACAGTATTATTCAGCTTATGCTCTTGTTTTGTTTTTGCTTTTTCGTTACCTTATAACAGAAAATATACATATATTGATAGTGTCTTTATGTTCATGTAGATTTAGAAATGAGGAACCTTGTTCAGTCATCCAGGAGGGTTCTGGCACAACATTACTTAAGGAGATGGGATTCAGTTAATAGGTCTCTCAGCACACAGTCTGCAAGTACCTCTACTACACCACAACCACCTCCACCACCTCCACCCCCTGAGAGAACACATTTTGGAGGACTTAAAGATGAGGATCGCATTTTTACAAATCTATATGGTTTGCATGATCCACTTTTGAAAGGAGCCATGAAACGCGGGGATTGGTACAGGACTAAGGATCTTGTGCAGAAGGGTTCTGATTGGATTGTGAATGAGATGAAGAAATCAGGTCTGCGTGGACGAGGAGGTGCAGGATTTCCTTCAGGTCTGAAATGGTCATTCATGCCAAAAGTTTCTGATGGGCGTCCTTCCTATCTTGTTGTAAATGCTGATGAGAGTGAACCGGGCACCTGCAAAGATAGAGAGATTATGAGACATGATCCCCACAAGCTTCTTGAGGGTTGCCTAATAGCAGGTGTTGGCATGCGTGCTAGTGCTGCATACATTTACATCAGAGGTGAATATGTGAATGAGAGGAAAGCCCTCGAGAGTGCCCTAAAGGAGGCATATGCAGCTGGGTATTTAGGCAAAAATGCTTGCAACTCGGGTTATGATTTTGATGTTCATATTCACTTTGGAGCTGGTGCTTACATTTGTGGAGAAGAGACAGCATTACTAGAGAGCTTGGAGGGTAAACAAGGCAAGCCTCGATTGAAGCCTCCCTTTCCTGCAAATTCAGGTCTGTATGGCTGTCCAACAACTGTTACCAATGTGGAGACAGTTGCTGTTTCTCCAACCATACTCCGCAGGGGTCCTGAGTGGTTTGCTAGCTTTGGTCGTAAGAACAATGCAGGGACAAAGCTTTTCTGTATTTCAGGACATGTCAACAAACCTTGCACTGTTGAAGAGGAGATGAGCATCTCCCTAAAGGAACTGATTGAGAGACATGCAGGGGGTGTAAGAGGTGGGTGGGATAATTTGCTTGCAATTATTCCTGGAGGTTCTTCTGTTCCTCTTCTTCCCAAGAATATCTGTGATGATGTCTTGATGGATTTTGATGCATTGAAGGCTGTGCAGTCAGGGCTTGGAACAGCTGCTGTTATTGTCATGGATAAGTCAACTGATGTAGTGAATGCAATAGCTCGCCTTTCATATTTCTACAAACACGAGAGTTGTGGTCAGTGTACCCCATGCAGGGAGGGAACAGGATGGCTCTGGATGATCATGGAGAGAATGAAGGTTGGGAATGCTAAACTTGAAGAGATAGACATGCTCCAAGAAGTGACAAAGCAGATTGAAGGTCATACAATTTGTGCTTTAGGTGATGCTGCTGCTTGGCCTGTTCAAGGTCTTATTCGTCATTTCAGGCCTGAGCTGGAAAGAAGAATTCATGAGCGTGCAAGACAGGAACTCATGGAAGCTGTTGCGTAGACATGGTTCTTCTAATCTTGCAAGTTGGAATATGTTTTATTGACATTTTATGTTTCTCGATTTATGAATTTCATATTTTTCCCATTAGCTAAGGAGACAAATATCAGAGCTTCCTAAAATAAATTGAAAAAAACATGAAGTACTTGTTGATGGAGATCATTAGAGATCTCAGCATATAACTTCAAACTCGAGACCCTTGTGTTTGAAATGGTGAATGCAGCAACCATGTGCAGCATTAACTTTGTTTTTTGTTGATTCTGCTAATTATTTTATGTGCACTGACACAACCACTTGCCATTTTCATTCAATTTCTGAAAATTAATACCTAGCTGCTTCAGTTGGTGCCTTGTTTAAACTAAAAGTGGTTTGTTTTTGTGCATGGTTGTAAAAGGTAACAAGCAATGATATCCTTGGTAAAGTCAACAGCTTTAAATCTCGAGGGGCTGGCGCTATACATCTCGTATATAAGGTAAATGGAAAAACATTCCCCTTTGGAATCCTTGCTTATGGGGCGTATAAGACATCAAATTGGCATGCTTTGTGGTAGCTGAAGCTATATTTAACCTATAGCTTTCAAGTAGGTCTGAGTGAATGGAAGTTTGGAACTTTGGAGCTATTCCCCATTGCCAGTCATGGCTTCGTATCTTCAAAGTGTTTAGTGAAAGTTGACATTATAAATACTATTCATTAGGCCTTCGTTTGGTGCCCCAAAACATTATGATTGTTATCATCACCTTTTTCTTGTCTTCAAACTCAATTGTTGTCATGCTTTTTTTTAAGTGTTGGATTGCCAAATTTTTCTTCTCTGCTGGCAACATAGCAATTTATGTTCTTTAAGAATTTCATTAGGTATTTGCATTTATCTTGGATTTGTCCAAAGTTGACTTTTTTTTGTTTCGTCAAAGTTTTAAAATTTGAATTTTAAAAACCATTAACAAATTCTATTTGTGTAGATTCAATTTTGCAATGTGACTGCCTAAATAATATCTCTGGTTCATGGCACCAGGGGTTAAATTTGTTGCTTGCATGACTATGTTTAAGCTTTTCAACTATGAAGACTCTCATAATTGCGAAATTTCTTAAGGATTATAATATACATTTTATGAAGAATGGCAAATTTTTGGTTGGACCATAAAAAATAATAAAGGATTATAATAAAGTTATATATATTTATCGTTTTCACGTATCTTACTCTAACCATCCCAACATATTTAGGGCGATTTAATATATGACTCAAAAAAATGAGTGAATAAATGACTCAAAATAATTAGCGAACGGGTGGGGTTCAATTTCATCCCCTGCTTTGTACTGTTAGACAGCGAATAAGCATGAGGGGAATAAGAAAACATTGGAAATTAAATCTTTTATATTAATTTCAAATTAGTATAGAAAACAAAAATATGGTCAGTACCCGCATCACTCCAGTCCTGGGCTCCTTTATTGTACAGTTCTCAATTGTTTAATGAAAAGGAAAAATGCTATTAGAAGGCAGAATGCACAGAAATCCAATTACATGGATATTTTGTTGTCTGTTAAGAGACATCTTCTCAAGCTTTAAATGAGAAATGTAATGAAAATTTAAATGCATACATTTCATTTTTATAGTCAATTGTTTTATATGGATACAGGTGACGGTCTTTTGAAATGTAGAATTGTAAATGTCATTCAAATGGCTTGTAAAATTTAAGTTTAATTGGATGGAATATGAAAAATTGGAGCTTTTATTGGAATTATTTTTGGGATCTCTCTACCCTTGAAATTCAATGAAAACAAAATGATTGGGTTGTACTTGATCTAGTTCAATATTTGTGAGTTTTATGAGGAAGGGTGGGATATAAGGTATTATATAATCCAGAAACTGTCAATGGTGAAACAGACTATACATGGTGAAATAAAAGAAAATGGATTAAATTCATTGTTAAATAAATAATGAGGCCGTATTAAGGCGAGTCAAAACTTCCTTCCTTTTTACAAATATGGAGGTAATCTCAAGATGATTCAAAATATACATTTGATTTGAACCTCGGTTATATCATGGTAAGTACTACAACTTACCATTTGCACAAGTCTGGATTGACCAAGGACGACATGAGTTAGAAGTAATGTATCCAACATGTAACGTGTCTTCAAATGCTTAGTAGATTTGTGTGGATGTTTCTATTGCATTTCTTTTTAAATGTATGTGGGGAAATTGTGAGAGCGTTTCTCCTTTAGTAGGTATGAGAACTACGAGTTTGTTTTTTAACAACTTTTTATATTTATCTATTAGAAAAACTAAAGTAGTCAGATTCCATCTTATTCTCATAGTGTTGTCATCCCCTGCTTAAGAGTGGCGACATCAACAATCCTTCAAACTATCATACTATAATGATCAAATCCTCTTTTTGTTTAACTTTTTGGGAGCATGATGGAAAGACGAATCAATATTTGGGCTCAAAAAGAGAGAAAGAGGGCGAAAAGATAGGTGGGTTTTAGGGCGAAACATTCTACCATTGGCCATTGCATTACACTCGGACACTTGATTGAAAAGGTTTGGGACAAACAAGGAGGGGAGGTCTTTTGCTGCTTTGTTGATTTCAAGAAAGATTTTGACACGGTTGCTAGAAGTAAACCATGGAGTAGAATGGAAGAATTGGAAATTCCAGAACATTATAGGGTTACCGTTCATAGGTTGTATGACCAAGTTTGGGCCAAAATCTGAACCAAACAAGGATTTTTTGGAAGTGACATTGGGGTCAAGCAGGGCTGCTCACTTTCTCCTACCTTATTTGGGTTATACATTTACAAACTAGAGGAATGGATAGTCATGTTTGGAGGGGGAGTTCCTTTGACCAATTGTGTAATAAAATTGCTCTTATATGTTGATGATCTTATTTTAATGGCAAAATCAACACCAAATTTGAAGAAACACTTGAAGGTTTTAGAATTTTTTTGTCATGAGGCAAGGATGCAAGTGAACACTAGCAAAACTAAGGTCATGATCTTTACCTTGAAGAGAAAGAAGGTTCATAGAGAATTTGTTTTTGAGGGCAGCCCATTACAAATAGTCAATGAATATAAATACCTTGGCCTTGACTTCCATAATAAACTCAACTGGGAAACATGTAGAACGAAAAGGATTCAAGGAGGATGGAAAGCCTTATACTCATTGTAAAATAGATATAGAAGAGCTGAGCTATGTGACTGGAAAACTAAGAAGACTCTTTTTGTCCTCCTTGCGGTTCTAGTGGTTTTATATGGTTGTGAGGTTTGGGGTAGCAACACTTCAAAGAGTAAATGGAGGCAAATAGAGAGATTACAAAAGCATTTAATCACAAATAGCCTCAAGATTAAATCATCTATTCCATATGAGATTGTTCTAGTGGAAGCGGGGGATTTTCCTATTGAGGCAGCGGCTATGGTTCGGTTACTAAGTTATTTAAAAAGAGTAGAAAACATGGAGATACATCGTTGGCCAAAAATAGTAGCAAAAGAGAAGCTAGAGAGAAGGAAGAATACATGGATGAAGCAAAGCATTAAATGGATGAATAAATGGGATATTAGCCTAAGAGACTACCCAAATAACAAAAAGGAAATAAAAAAGTACATGCAAGGAAAGTTTAGATAAAACATGTGGACAAGACAACTTGGGAAAAAAAATGAATATTATATTAAACATTTCAATCACACACATGACCATACATAAAAGAATTACATAGGAATGAATATAAAATGGAAAGCAAAAATGTTAATTGCTTAGATTAGAACCAACTCACATCAACTTAAATGTGAAACTGGAAGATGGATGATACCTAAAGAGGAGTGGGTAGAGAGAAAATGTAGATATTGCACCCAGGGGGTAGTGGAGACAAAATGGCACTACATCATGGAATGCCTGGCTTACAAGGATATTTGGATCCACTACATTGACACGCTAAATGTAAACACATTGAGCAATTTGTTTGAAGAAGAAAGATAAAGAGAGCCGCAAATTTCTTGATCAAGTTACATAGTTTAAGATCCAAGATGTAGAAGAAAAAGAAAAAGAAAAAGAGGTTTAGCAGACAATTCTTTGGTCTTTGCATACTCTTTTTTGCTGGCTACCCATGGGTCCCATAGGCTGTTTGGCCTCGTGGACGTTATTAAAAGCATTCATTCATTTAACTTGAATACAACCTGACTTCATGCCAATCACCTCTTTTAGAAAACAATTGGACTTCTAGTGGAGAGGTCAAACATTGATGGATTGACAAATCAACCTTAGCATTTGCCACAATGTCACTCCATACAAGCAACATGTTACCGCTTTGCCAATTCATTGTATCATATGATTGTACAACTACCAAAAGTGACATCCCAGTTAGCTTGCCTTGTCACAGTTTGCAATGCCACACAACATGTGCTATTCATCCTGACATATTACTCATTCAAGTTGTCATGACATCATGTAAATGTCATCACATACTTAATATTTCTAGGTTGGGTCCAAGTTTTCAATTTAACGAACTTTTAAAGGCTTGTAAGTCATCCAAATTCTAATTGGGGCTACATAGTGGTGATAGTGGGTTTTGGTATTTCTGTCCCCTTTTAAATGTAAAGGTTTATTGGATTCTTATCAAGCAATTCTCTTTTTTGAACTATAAAGGTTTGTTAGGGCCCATGCATACTCTCTTTTAGTTCTATTTTTTTTTAAATATAATTTTTTTCATCCTTCATGTTGGCAATATTTGTTTATTTATGTTTTGACTTTAGCACAGTAATTCGATCCTTGTTACTTCTTTTGTAACTTATATGACATCTAATAAGTTGCACACTAATATTAAATGGGCGTGTACTATTAAATTAAAGCAAACCTTTAACCTTATTTTTTTGGTCCTTGCAACAATAAATAGAAGATCATTGCACTATGGATTCCCTTCTTTCATATCTCATTGGTTTCATTCCTAAGCCAAGTGATATTCAATAAAAGAATGAATGGTTTAAGAACAATGACAGTTTGTGGACTTTAGTGTCTTGTCATTATAGAGATTTTTTTACACACATAGGCACTTGATGGCCCTTTTATTGCTTGGTCTATTCTTTAGTAGTTGTGTGGGGATCCATTGTAACATCTATTTACTCGTGATGATTCCTTGATTGACTTGTCTAGAGATCTACTAGAACCTCCATCTACTTGTGATGACTCATTGATTGAGATGTTTTCTCTTGAAGTTGCAAAAACTACTACAAAGATTCCCCCCTTGCTAATTCTTTAGAGATCACGATTTCTCCAAATTCTTCTAATGATATTGTTTAGTAGGTGCATTAATGTATAGGATGCACTACAAAATATCTGACATCTATTTGCAAAATCTCACATTTAGGAATTGAATAGAATTATTGAGGACATTGCTCTCTTTTATGATCTCTTATGAAGTTTTATCACCATCATTGGGATGTAAATGTAGATTCAACTTCCTTAGGTGTAGAAGGAAGTTGAATCACATGTTTCTTTTCTATTTGTTTAGAATGTTAGACAATAGAAGAACTACTTATTTTCTCTATAAACCATGCTTCTACTATATGCTACCTTGTGTGCAACATGATCCCAAAGTGTATATGCCTCACAACCAACAACTTTGATATGATTCAACGAAGACTTGTGACCAAACCATGCATCGACAAACATTTTATCCATAGGAGTTCATGTAGGAGACCTCTTAATCAAGTTAAATCATAGTTGTAACTAATTAAGATATATTTAATAACTTTGTTAGTTTTTCCTCGGAATGTGTATATTCCTCACAACCAACAACTTTGACATGTCTCAATGAAGGCTTATGACAAAACCATGCCTTGACATAAATTATATCCATAGGAGTTGATGTAGGAGACCTCTTAAATAAGTCATACCATAGTTGTAACAAATAAAGACACTTTTAAAAACCTTGTTAGCTTCTTTTTTGGAACATGTGTATGCCTCACAAAAAAATATTTAAATGTCTCAATGAAGGCTTATGAACAAACCATGCCTTTATGGACATTTTATCCATAAGAGTTGATGTAGGAGACCTCTTAATAAAGATGCAAGATGTGGTTATACCGGAATGTTCAATTTTAACCTTATTAGAACATGCATTCACCAACCGGTAAACCGGTACATACATAATTGAAAGAAGTAAAGCAATCAATAAGCCAATCACACAAATGAATACCATAGCACCGAGAATTGTATGTGGAAAACCTCAAAGAGGAAAAACCACGGTGGGATTTGTGACCCACAATATCAATCCACTAGCCATATGAAAAGATATTACATAATATGGGGCCTGCACATGCAGGAAGGCTTACAGCCTAGAGCACACTGCTCAACACAAAGGAGTCTCATTGACTACAATCACTTTGAATAATAAAACATAAGACTGAACTCATTTAATGCATCTACTATGCCTGATTGAGTTCTGGTTCAAGCTTTGACTGTTCCGATTCTGAAACCCTAAATCCTTATCGGAATAACCTCCGCATTACAACATCCTCAATTACAATCATTACCATCATTCCAATCATATCCTAACATATTCTCTCATTACCTTTCATATCACAAAATGATCTAATCAACTGACCTGTATACCCTTACAATCCTTCATGACTCATGTTGGCTTACATAGATAATTACAAAATGATTATACATGTCGTCTGATTACATATATAGATAAATATCAAAATGAATTGTCGATTGTCGGATCTCCCAATGATGTCGACCTCCTATGTCAGTACCTTGAATGTAAATCATGTCGACCTTCAATGCTGGTACTCATAGAATCCTTCCTACCGTTGTCGATGCCGGTGAAGTGTTTGTCGGTGAACAACCAAACCAAAGAATGAAGCCGGAAAATGTTGCCATCAATGACAACATATGAAACCAATAAAATGAGTGTCAATTGCCAACAATCTCCCCCTTTGGCATTGATGACAACACGTGAAAAATGAATGGTTTTCATCTATCGGTTTCACCCTAAGACTGCTCCCCCTGAGATGAATATCCATCTGTGATCATGATCTGTACAAATACTCCATATATACTCCATATCTCCTGATGTCAAGAATATATTTTTCACCTATCCCTAGCCCTTTGACATCAATGCTAAAAACAAATACCAAAACCCGAGACGAAGAATAAAATACTGTACAAAGAATGTGTCCCAAAACACCTTACCCAAGCTGACTATACTTGAAAATTTCTAGATAGGCTTTCTCCAAAAGCTCTAGATAAGTATCCCAATCGGATTTGAATGTGTCGGAAACAAATACAAGTCCATTAAGCATGTGAGCATAGGACTCTTTCTCTTTAAGCTCTATCGGTGTGGGCTTACCAACCATATCAATGCATTCCTTCTTATGTACACTCAAAGAGTCCAACTGGGGACTCACCAATCCTCTGAGCCCTTTAGCTCTCCTAATGATTTTGTCTTTTCCCCTTTCAAGAGCTGAAACTTGAGCTTCTAATACCAAAATCTATCCATCAATAGATCCGACTTCCCTTTAACTCACCAATCCTTAATCCCTTTATCTATATTTGCAGTAAGTAATCTGATGTTACAACATACTCTGTATATATTAGTGCATTGCCTTAAAGTATTATCAATTAACTTCGGTTTGTCAGTGTATGTGAAAAAATGCGGTGACCAAAACGAATAACTCGAGATCAGAAGACCCACACAACAATGAGACTCTTGGTGCAAGTATATGAACTAATTGAATTAATTCAACTTCCCAAGGGGTGTCCCATTATTCTCTATCTCACAGGATCCCTAAAGTTAATATTTTGCTCTCAGATCATTCAGTAAATGAGTTAGGAATGACAACTCCAATAACGAGTGATATTTGATCTATATGCATGAATGCATTCTAAAATATATATGATATGTTAAAAGTATGATGATGAAGATAATGATATGATAAAAGATTAACAAATTATCCTAACATGATATACTAACCTAGCATGATTATTCTATGATATGGAAATGAAATGCTTTTAAATGTTTATGATGATGTTTTAACAAATAGAGGCTAAAATGCATAGTAAATTAGACTATAATGTAGATGCATGAAAACTTGGATTGTTATGAAAATGAGGAATGAGAGCTCTATTTATAGAGAAAATAGTGCAATGGATGGTTAAGATTGAATAATCTCAACAAGGGCTAGGATTGAAAGTTAATCAATCCATGCTTACAATTCTCACCAATGAAATGGTGACAATTGTCAACAAGAGGTTGCTTGTGAGGAGATGCAAGAAGCATTAAATGCCTGAGAAGACATGAAGGTTACCCTAGGAGGTAAGGGTTAAGGTTAGGTTAGGGTTATCCAATGGATAAAACTTTTAACCAAGGGGTAAACTCTTGTGCAAGGGTTAATAGGATAACCAAGGTTAAATCCATGAATGCTTGATGAGACCCTTGAGTCAAAAGGTTTGTTAAGTTAGAGGAAAGTCTCTAACCAAAGGTCAAAGGTGAGTTAACCATAAATGGTTATGTAAGAGCCTTTAATGGTTTGGAAGACTTTTAGAGGTTAACCATTTGAAGACACAAAGCCTTTAATGGTTATTGAAGACTTTGGAGGCTTTGAGAAGTGACTTCTCTTTACTTAGGAATGTGACAATAATTAGGAGATGAATTAGGCTAACTTGGAAGTGATTAGAAGAATCTAGAAGGGGTTTAAGAGGCAAATGAGAGATGTAGGAAAATGCAAATGGATGAGGGAAAAGGATTTTAATTAAAATAAAATTACTTTAATTCAACCAAAATAGATGTAACTTGTATAAATACAAGTGGAAGGATTTAATAAATAAATTAGATTTATTTGTTTGCAAGGATCAATTTAATTAAATGTAAATTTAATTAAAAAGGGAGAAAGGAGAATTAATGAAATAAAATGATTTATTTAATTAAAAGCGAGAAAAGGCTTAGGTGAATTTAATTAAATAAAATGAGTAATTCATTAATCAATTAGATGAAAATGAAGAAATTAATTAAATAGAATTTAATTAATAGGGGGAATGGGGTTTAATTTATTTAGGAAATTGGTCAGATTTATACGTCTACATTTCGCCCCTCTTTGAAGTGACATGTGTGCACATGTTAATTCAAAGAAAATCGTTGGATATATGCCAAAATATGATTGATATGATGTGTGTCAAAATGTCGATATGGTGCCTTAGATATGAAGAATTGATTTCGATATGAAGCGCTGATGTGATTTTGTCGATATGAAGCCGATGATGATGTCGATTCAATATGAAGCCGATATGGAAATTCGATATGATAATGATGATATGATACCCCAAATATGAAGAATTGATTTGATATGAAAAGTTGATATGAAGATGGTGTCGATATGAGACTGATATGAAATTGATATGGAGATTTGATATGATAATGCCCCCTCGGGAGATAGTTCATACAATAAAGGCATGAATGATCTCTCAAAAGAAGAAGAAAGCTATTTGAAAGATAGAAGAGTGGATAGTTGATGCCATGCATGGGTTTGATAAGATTGATCAGATTGATTGGATTGATAAGAATGAGATCAAGTCTGGTTTCAAGAATGACACCTCTTGTATAAGACAAAGATGATCAAAGCATCTGGTTTCAAGAACGATATATATCCTGTATAAGATTTGATCAAAATGTCTGGTTTCGGGAAAGATACATCCTGTATAAGACATGATAGAATGGATAAAAAAAAAATGGATTGATAGAATTGATAAGATTGAGATAAGTCTGGTTTCAAGAATGACACCTCCTCCTGTATAAGATAAAGATGATCAAAACATCTGGTTTCAGGAATGATATATCTTGTATAAGACTTGATCGAAACATCTGGTTTTAGGAAAGATACATCCTGTATAAGATATGATAGATGAGAGTTGGATGAATGATGAAGATATGAAAGTGAAGAAAGATTCCATGATGATGTGATAGATATGCATGCGAGGGATGCAATGATGAATGTGACTAGATGATGATGATGAGATGTATCTTGAAAATGAGATGTAAATGATAATGATATGTATCTAATGCAAGATTAACATGATATGCAACTTAATACAAGTTTAAAATGATATGCAACTTACTGCAATTGTATGCAACTAAATGCAAGTTTAAAATGATATGCAACTAAATGATCACTTTAATTTTGTCGTTGTCATTCCCGTTTAGTCACCTGTTTGTGCTCTTTTTGTCATCATTGAGCTTTTGATATGTTGAAAGTTAATACAAGCATCATGGTATCATTGAACCATAATCACCTGAGTAAAACTTACATGGATGTTTGATATTACAAGCATCATGGTATCATTGAACCATAATCACCTAAGTAAAACTTACATGGATGTTTGAAGATGACACAAGCGTCGAGGTATAATTGAACCAAGACGACCTGAGTGTTGCTTGTGTAAAACAGACAAGAGTTAACCATTTTTATGTGCAAAATGGAAAATGTCTTCAATGATATGTTTCCAATCATGTCTCGAGACAAATTTGCACCATACAAATGATCGCCTCATAAACATAAAACCAAAGAAAATATCAGATTCCTTCGTTGCTTCTCTAGCTTAGTGCATCCTTGAGTATCTCAGAAGATCTAATGATTCAGAAATCAAGATACAAATAGTCAAAACTTCATGCCAAATGTAAACAAATTATAATTCAGAAAAATCATCCATCGTGTGTGTGTTGAAGTTGTAGTTGGATAATGATCTTGTTTTCTTGTCCGATGAGTAGCTTTGACAATGGTTTCCCTTGTATGCTGCGATCCTTGTTTGTTGTTTGAATGCTAAAGTGAGACGAATGTTGCCCCCAGTTACAGATATTTGTCGATGTGGATATATATGTTGATCACCAAGCCATGGTGGGATATGATATGGATAACTGTTTAGATAATCAAGGACAGTGACTACACTAAGTATGTCCAGGATAATGCTGCGTGTATAAGTGTTCGACAATGGCTATGGGCTTAGACCAGATGGATCAAAGATATGATGTGAGTACCAATAGATAGAGGAGTTGTTCTCTCACAAATAGCGCTTGTTGCTAGGTTTTCACCACTTGTTTTTATTGCACTTTTTGATTTGTTTTTTATTGTTTTTGAAAGATGAAACATGTACTGCCATCAATTTGATAAAGATAAGGCTAACTAGGACAAAATTCAGTAGTCATATTGATCTATGTCATTGTTTTGATTTGTTTGATGATTGATAAGAATGTCTGGTTTCAAAGAGCGAGTACCCCGTATAAGACCGATCTGTCTGGTTTCGAGTGTACCTATCCCTGTATAAGACATGTTTGATGTTGATGTTGATAGATGGATTGATTAACAAGACTCGATGATTGATAGGAATGTTTGGTTTCAAAGAGTGAGTACCTTGTATAAGACCGATCTGTCTGGTTTCGAGTGTACCTATCCCTGTATAAGACATGTTGATGTTAATAGATTTTGTGAGACATGGACCAGCTCTGATACCATGTGAGATTTTTCCAAGATCAAGAGGCAATGGAAAGCACAAATAAGAGAGACAAAATATATGATAGAAATAAACTGTATTCTATCAAGATGAAAATACTGATCAACTGGATCATCAATCGATGTTACATACAATGAATATGAGCCTGCTTATATAGGCAAGACTATATGGATATGTGAGCACACAAACATGACATGTGGCTCAATAAAAAACAAGGGTATGTAGGAAATAGGTGTGGGTAGGTAGGAGAAACAATATAATATTCCACATGAGGTGGATCACCCACTGAATGTAGAGTGTAACAACAAGATCAACACCATAAAAGGTGGAAATTCTCCTACACACAATATCCCAATGTGGCACAAACACCCAAGTGTCTCATACCCAAACTACTATTAAATGCATTTCCTAAGTAAACTTAAGTAAGGTGTAATAATATCCAAGATGAATAATTATTTACACCAACAGATTTTGAGTGATGAATCGATTAACAAGACATGTGATCAGTTTGATTGCAGACTTCGAGAGTTTTCTTGTTGTTGATCTGATTTGATGGATGGGCCATGCGTTCATGTTTTGATTTTCAGTTTTATTTCATTTTGTCGATTTTTAGTTTTTGGATATTTTGATTTTTTAGATTTTTTTTGATTAGAAGAAAGATGTATTTGGTTGCCCCAATGTATAACAAGACAAGGAATATTATGAATGGATGACTGAACTATTGAGGTGGAAATGGATAGGAGAAAGATAGAGGTAGCTTACGAGGAGACACGTTAAGAGCTTTTTTGAAATCATGTTTTTATCCTTAGTTTTGATCAAGATCAAGATGGAAAAGGGGATATGGATGGAGATAGGATATGGATAGGAAAAACAAGATCATAGATAGTGATAGATGATGGAAGAAATGAATAGATAAGATAAGGGATATTGACTAGAGGGTATGGATAAGGTGAAGCAAGATATTGGATGATGGAAGCAATCAATAGATAGGATAAGGTATATTGACTAGAGGGTATGGATAAGGTGAAGGAAGATCGTAGATAATGATGAATTTAGATAGGATAATGGATATTGGAGGAAGGATAATAGGAGATATGGTAAGAAGAATAGAGTGGATGAACTTTGCCCCCAAGCATAGAGATTTCCATTTACAAAAAAACAATATGTAAGACTGTCACAACATCTAGCACCATCCGAATAAGTGTTTTTGAACTTTTCAAAGATAAAAGACCAATCCACACTTAGAACCTCCGGAATAAATCAACTGAACATATCTAGCGACCAGGAAACATACTCAAAAGGGAAGAAAAATCCCAAACTAGATCAATGTATTTGGTCTTTGATTACCCATGTGTGTGCAAGTGGGTTCATTTCGGTTCATATGATCATTGTAATCTTCATAATCCAACATGGCTAGCTACATGAGTTACACTGACTTCAAAAGCATCCTAGATAGAGCCTCGCTGCCAGCGAGCATCCATAGCCCCAACGAGGTTATCGCTGTAATCTCACAAATATTGCTCCATTGCTAGCCAGGTGTCCATAGCCCCGATGGAGTTATATGCATGTTCCCATAGCCAAGCATTTTGATATTGTATTTCATTGCATTTTGTTTTTCTTGATATTTATTTTCTTTCTCATGCTTTTGATATTTTGATATTGACTTTTTGCTCTTTATTTTTCTTGCATTGGCTTGTAAGTAATGAAACTTACATGGGTCTGATAATTATAGTGGCGCTGAAGCAAGATTTTAGATTTTTCACAAGCCATGTCTTCAACTAAGAGATCACAATGATTTAGAACAATTGATTAAGTGTATGAGATATAGTAATCAAAAGATGTCGGTACCAAGATACAATAAGTAGTTCTTTTCTGGATTGAGTATGCATCCCAACCAAAAGAAAATGTTAAAGAAGAACAACCTCGGATTCTGAAGTAGTTCATGGATAGATATCTAGGAAATGGATTGAACATGACATTTGAGAATGGGCGAGCATGTGACAAAATGACACCAATGCCTATTTCACACATGAAGGATTGAATGGGAGAGATGGAAAATAGGTGTCAGATAATAGATAGAATATTTCAAGATTTGTGCGAGGATAGATGGAAATGTATTCAAGATGAGTGTTGGTACACAACTCGAGAAGTGATGAAGAGATGAAGGAAAATTGAATTTTGGGACATAAGGACCCAAAATAGATAAAGGAATGATGGAAGAATACTTCTGGAAAGATGTTTAGATAGATGGTTGAAAGAAGTTCAAAGATGGTGCCTTTGTTGATCTTTCTTATGGATCATTTGAGGTGATGGATTGGTAGATGGAGGGAGGTAAGGACCCAAGATGGATGGAAGGGATGGAGAGTTTGACTTTGGAATGGAAGGACCTAAAATGGATTTGGATGATGAAGATTTTGACTTTGGAATGAAAGAACCTAAAATGGATTTGGAGGATGAAAGGATTCCTTGATCTTTATCTTGACTGGGACTAGGATCATTTGAGTTTGTTCTTTTCTCTTGATTTTGAATTAGATTAGTGAAGGAGATGGAAGGGATATCATGCTCCTGCTTAGGAGGTGGATGTTGAATGGGACTCTGGTCTTGAGATAAAAGAGGATAATCGTGGATGGAATACCAAAAACTTGGGGGATCATCATAAGATTTTTGATAGGTGAGATCTTGATAAAAAATGGGATTAGATTGGAGAGCCATGATATCTTGATCTTGATTTAGGCTAGGACTCATTTCCTTTGAATAAGCTTCTTCTTTTCAAGTGACAAGGGATGGTCACATGAGTGATCAAAGTTTCAATTTGGATAGGTTGATGTTGTTGACTTGATGGATACTTCATTTTGGATACTCAAGCTTACTAAGTCGAATAGAGGGTTTGTTCGATAGGCCCCTATGACAAAGCACATCAAATGATATGGATAAAGTTTCCTGATATGGAAACTTGATTTGACTAACTTGAACACCTAGCTAGGTATTGTTGTTATTGAGATAGTTGGATGATAAACTCTTGATCACTTGGTTTGATACTCCCCTAATCTTGTTGGATGGAAGTCTTGCCTAAAGATAGTTGAAATGTTGATAACCACCTCAAAAGATGCTTTGTTGGATTTGAAATTTTCTCACTTATGATTCCTTTTTGAAGTTTTGTTGTTGGATTTCTCAGAGGACCTAAAAAGGTATTTGAAACTGTTGATAAAATTTTCACAAAGTGACTAGTTTGCTCTTTGTTTTTCCCCAATTTTGATCATGTGCTAGAACAGAGACCTGATGCGCTTAAGGATGCCCCCAAAGCACTACAAAATGATCCAGATTTCACTATACTGCTTCTCAAATGCACTATTTCTACTGTTTGATAACACAATTGTTGAATTGGTTATGCGCTAATATGTCCCTTTGAGGTGCTAATGTTTGGTGCAAATGCGCTATAATATGTTTCAGGTGTGCTAGGCTGATGCTCCTATGCGCTACAAAGAAATTGGCAAGCGCTATCTGAGTTTTTACCAGTATGATACTGATCATGCACTAATGTGAGTGATGGAAGCGCTAATTGTTGGTTGGAATGTGCTATTTGATGGTCTAGATGCGCTAGGATGTTGCTCCTATGCGCTAACTGTGCTGATAACTTTGTTTTGATGTTTTCGCTGAGATGTTGATAAATGAACTCTTGTGATTTTGATGGATGATTTTTCTGAAAATGACTTGAAAACACAACAAATAGAAGAGATAACAACTTGTCTATGCTAAACAAATAGTGTATGTTCTTTTGAGGATGTTTTCAAATCCCCGATGTTTTCACTGGTTTGGAATACAAAAAGATAGATCAAGCAGACTCTTTATTCAAGGGTCATTGACAATATCATAGCCCACTAGTCTCGATATACTGTCAGCTCAAACAACCTTGTCACCCCCTAGGGGGCGTCCGTTTTTTTGCCTTTTGCCAAAAATTAACCCAAAGTGAATTACTTCACAATTGAGTAGTTATCTTGGGAGATATATGGTAAGTAATCTTGAGGGCAAATTCTTCCCCACCCTTGCACTATGATATTGCAAATGTTTGACAACTGACTCGATTCAAAGTTTCTAATGCTAAGGTTCATAATCAAGCTTCCATTTGGTCTTCAGTGATAAACTCCCTCGGGATGCTTTTCAGCCTTTAGAACAAAGGCTTTACGTGTCTTAAAGATACTAGGGGAAGACTAATCACTAAGAAAAACCGTTGGAGGGGACTTTCGTCAGCCTCCACATTTGATTATAGTGGGTTGGAGCACTTGGCGATAAAGTCGTTTCCCACTTAGGTCGTTCCCCTCTCACCAACCTTAATGGTGCCCTAAGGGCAACTCGGGAGGGCGGGTCTTCTAAAGGATTTAAGTGCTTGAAGTAAAATAAAGCATAAAAGAGTATTTTGGTTTTTTGGTCATCCAATTAAGGGGAGAGCATATACCTTCCACTTTTGAGACAAGGAAAACAAGTGTTCTTTTTAACCTTTAAAACAATGATGATCTATCCTCTATTTGAAGATATTGCTCCAATAAGCATGGTGTTCTTTTTAGTTCCTCATAGCAATTTGTTTGTTAATCTAGGAAATGAAATCTTGGTCAATTTAAAATAATGCACTTTGCTTGAAAATGAATTGCTTTGTAAGAAATGGACAAATTGATTGTTTCTTTTAATCTTACAAGAAGACGTGGATTGTTCTTTTTACCTTTGGCAGGAAATTTGAAAAATTAATTTTCTTTTTAGAGCCCAAAATGAAGTGTTTTTCCCCTAATCTTGCAAGAAACCAAGTGTGAATTTTGTTGTTCTTTTTAAACTTGCAAATCTTATTCTTTTTAAACCCAAAGAAAAATGTGGTTGATTTTATGTCCAAAAGAAAGATGATGTTCTTTTTTTATCCAAAAGAAAAATAAGTTCTTTTTATCCAACTTAAAAAAGTTAGAAAGAAATCATAAATCCTAATTTTAACTCCTTCAACCTGCAAAAAACTTCCGCACATACACGCTATAGAATGCTATTAAAGCGCTAAAATAAAAACCCTACGCACTACTTTGATGCCTGAATGCGCTACACTGATACTTCTATGCGTAGAAAAAGTAGAGAAGGTTATGCGCTAAAAAAAAGTTCAAAAGCACTGGAAGATGGGTCCTATGCACTAAACAGTGCGATGAATGTGCTACAGTTTGCCACAGATGTGCTAAAAGGGTATTCCAGCGTGCTTGTAATCCTTAGCCTGCACAAAAAGCAATGTTATTTTTGGGGATGAGCCCCATGGTGGGTGCCAAAAATGTATGCGGGAAAATGCAGTGACCAAAACGAATAACTCGAAATCAGAAGACCCACACACCAATGAGACTCTTGGTGCAAGTATATGAACTAATTGAATTAGTTCAACTTCCCAAGGGGTGTCCCATTGTTCTCTATCTCACAAGATCCCTAAAGTCAATGCTTTGTTGTCGGATCATTGAGCAAATGACTTAGGAAATGACAACTCCAAGAACGAGTGATATGCATGAATGCATTCTAAGATATATATGACATGTTAAAACTATGATGATGAAGATAATGATATGATAAAATATTAACAAATTATCCTAACATGATATACTAGCCTAGCATGAATATTCTATATGATATGGAAATGAAATGCTTTTAAATGTTTATGATGACGTTTTAACAAATAGAAGCTAAAATGCTTAGTAAATTAGACTATAATGTAGATGCATGAAAACTTGGATTATTATGAAAATGAGGAATGAGAGTTCTATTTATAGGGAAAATAGGGCAATGGGTGGTTAAGATTGAATAATCTCAACAAGGGCTAGGATTGAAAGTTAATCAATCCATGTTTACAATTCTCACCAATGAAATGGTGACAATTGTCAACAAGAGGTTGCTTGAGAGGAGATGCAAGAAGCATTAAATGTCTGAGAAGACATGAAGGTTACCCTAGGAGGTAAGGGTTAAGGTTAGGTTAGGGTTATCCAATGGATAAAGCTTTTACCCAAGGGGTAAACTCTTGTGCAAGGGTTAATAGGATAACCAAGGTTAAAACCATGAATGCTTGATGAGACCCTTGAGTCAAAAGGATGGTTAAGTTAGAGGAAAGTCTTTAACCAAAGGTCAAAGGTGAGTTAACCATAAATGGTTATGTAAGAGCCTTTAATGGTTTGGAAGACTTTTAGAGGTTAACCTTTTGAAGACACAAAGCCTTTAATGGTTATTGAAGACTTTGGAGGCTTTGAGTTGTGACTTCTCTTTACTTAGGAATGTGACAATAATTAGGAGATGGATTAGGCTAAATTGGAAGTGATTAAAAGATTCTAGAAGGGGTTTAGGAGGCAAGTGGGAGATGTAGGAAAATGCAAGTGGATGAGGAAAAATGATTTTAATTAAAATAAAATTACTTTATTTCAACCAAAATAGATGCAACTTGTATAAATACAAGCGGGGGGATTTAATAAATAAATTAGATTTATTTATTTGCAAGGATCAATTTAATTAAATATAAATTTAATTAAAAGGGGAGAAAGAGGAATTAATTAAATAAAGTGATTTATTTAATTAAAAGCTAGAAAAAATTTAGGTGAATTTAATTAAATAAATTGAGTAATTTATTTAATCAAATAAATGAAAATGAAGAAATTAATTAAATAGAATTTAATTAATAGTGGGAATGGGGTTTAAAATAAATATCAAATATTTATTTAGGAAAGTGCTCAGAAATCTCTTTCTTCTCTGATTCAATCATCTGATCAAAAGTAGCTCTCTTAGCTTGTGTGAATCTCTCTAATGCATGTTGGTTAGATATCTGCTGCAGTAATTGAAAATCCTTAGAAATGTGTCCAACAATTATTTTGAGCTTGTCGGATGGGCTTGCTCCTTTGTCAAAATGACACTCTGGAACAAGTCTGTGTAAAATTGGGATTGACTTATCAATTATTCCTTTGTCCATTGATTTTTCCTTCATCATGTTCTGAGCAACCATCACCATGAGCTCAATAGAACTCATCTCAGTTATGCTCTTTTGCTCCACCAGTGAGGTGTCAATTGACAACAATAATGTGCTCGCTACCAGTTCCCTATTAGATTCCTCTTTCTTCTCCTCTGATGGTTGATTAACTTTAATAACTTCCTCTTTTGCACCGGTGGCTTCGCCACTTGGTGCGATATTAGTTACTTCTCCACATGAACTGTATCCTTGACCTGTACATTCTGATCCGAAGGACTATTGTCCTCAACATTTGTAACCTGTACACTCTATGAATCTATCGGTATGTCTACATTTGTCGGTATCACCTCTGTGTCCTATACATTAGATTCTACCGGGGGCTCTACATCTAATGTCTTATTATCTTTTAATGGGGTACCCACTATACCTTTGCCTTTCCCTTCAATCAGAATGTTAGTAATGTCTGTTTTAGCTTTCAGTGAAGTGTAGAAACCAAGGTTTTCAACAAAGAATTGAACCCATGCCTTGTGAGTTTTAGTGACTATTTCATTAACCCTACCTGACATAAGACTAACTATCATGTGCTTGCTTCGAAAGATTGTTCTGTAGGCAACTTCAAGTGTCATATCCAACTCATTTGGAGTAATGGATCCACAAGTAGTTAATAACTCTTGAATTTTTATGCGCTTATCCTCCTCCATAGCTGATAATCTCCTAACATCTAGGTTGTCATATAGTTGTGTCAGTATTTGCTTCTCAATTTCCAACAAAGCCTTCTTAAATATATCCAAGTATAAGAAAATTGATTCCTCAATTTCTCTCTGCACATCATCATCTAAGTGCTCATAATAAAATTGGACCTTTTTCAACATACCATCCTTAGTGATTTCATCTACCAATTCTGCACAAGTCTTGGGTGGGATGATAGTTACATTACCGGATACAATAGCAAGGTATATGTCATCCATCTTCTTTCTTCTGCCAGTACTGGATGGAGCAGAAGGTGTATGAGATGTTTCCTTTGGAGCTCTTTTCTTTTCAGGTTTGCTTGCCGGTACCTTGATTGTGACCTTCCTTACCGGTTGCTTCCTCCTTAGTCTCCTCACCTTTCTTCCTCAATACCCTCTTGAATGCTAAAGGTGTGTCATCTTCAGTTCCAGAGTTTGATGGAATGAGCTCAATGAAGATTTCAGGCTCTTTCCTCTTCCTTCTTTTTGCCAGAACAACATCCATTAAGGCCTTGATGCCATGGGAAACTTGTTCAACAAATTTGTTGGCCTTGCCTTGTTGTTTCTCCCCCTTCTTTCAATTGAATTCGGTTTGAACCTCTTGCTTCTTTTGTTTTGCAGTACCAAATGACTTTTCAGTCTCATTAATAGGAGCATCTATCAACATCTTGGCACAAGTATCCAGAATCTGATCATCAACCTCATATCCCATCTCTTCTATCCATATCTTCCGGGGTTTAACTGCTTCCATTAAGGTTTCATCATTTTTTACCATAAAGCAGATCTCGGTTGAGTATTTCTCAACAATTTGTTTAGGAACCCTCTCTTTGGATTTCATTGCATTCTGGAATGCCTTGAAATAACCCCAAACCTTATCATCTCGCTGACTACCCAAAGTAGAAATAGATTGTTTTAGTTCTCTTCCTACCGGGATATCAAATGTCCATTGTCTCTTCCCAAGACCGGGAGTTTCATTAATGAAAAATAGTATCAAGCTGACAATAAGATTCCTATACCGGAATGTCCCCTTTTTCTCTCCTTTGATCTTCCCAAGGTTAATTAACAACTCATCTAACATCCATCCACAAAGATCTATCTTTTCATTTTCCCTCATAATCTTATGTGCAACATATATGCAGGAACTAGAAACAGAGTTGAGGCGATTAGATTGAGATACCTTGTATCCAATGATCATGCTGCCAAATCTGATATCTCTACCAGTAATGGTGCTGACCCTCATCGATTGTCGGTCCAAAGTTGCGTCGGTGAGTTTGTTAACCCGATCATTTGAAATATTTTTCTTCGGACGCTAACCAATCTGCGGCAAACCGGTGATGGCCCTAATGGCCTCCTTCGTGATCTTATAAGGTTTGTCCAACCAAATGAACTCTCCATGAACTCTGCTCAATACATATCTGATGATCTCATCTTCAAATTCAGGGATATCAAGAATGCCAGTAAACCCTAGATCCTCAATGTGCTTATACTCGGGCTTGATCTTTCTAGAGTCTCCCATCAACTCGCTCATATACATGCTCTTGATGTCACTGGTACCCAAATCCTCAATGTGGCAGTGAATGTATGCTCTGACGTCTTCCACATAAACAACTCCTTCCGGAACACGAGAAAATGCACCAACCGAATCATCCAAGGTGGCAATATACGAACATTGCTTGAAAATTGGCCTAGGACGACCCTTAACCTTGACAACAATTGGATTTGCAATAAAAGTAGGTGCAGAGGATGATCTCGCTTCCATCATGAAAGATGATTTCGATAAGTACCTGAGAAATGGTTGCCGGTGAAACCCTAAAGAACTCTTCTGATCGCTGGTGGAATTGCTGAAGAAGATATCTGATCGCATTGAATCACCTTACACTTGCTCTGTAATGCTCTTAATCGCTCTAAATGCAAGGTGATAAAAAATGAAGTGGATTCAACCTTTTAACCTTCAAGAAACCTTAATCCGTCATTGATATGAATGACTTCCGGTGGAACATACTAGATCTTGGTCGAACATCTCCATACCAGATAAACCTTTTCTAATGTCTGGAACATCTTCCCCGAGCTTAAGCAATATTTTCATGAATTTTGCCTACCCCTAAGGCATTTGCCTCAGTTACCAGATGAGCTTCTTGTCGGTGCAGGAGTGACTTCCTCTACCGATTGAGTAACTAGAGCATTCTCATCTGCTGATTGATCATCTGACTTCCTGACCCATTTCTTGACACGATCTTGCCGGATATCATTGATATTTTCTTTCCCTTTATCATTTGATCCATCATTGTTAACCGGTGGATTTTTGCTTCTACAAAACTTAGCTATGTGTCCAATCTTATTGCATGCATAGCATGTAACATTGTTCTTTTGAATTGCTTTGCTATAACCAGTATAATTACTTGACCTGCACTGATTAGCCATATGTCCAAATTTTCCACATGTATGACATTTAACATTCATTTTGCAATCTTTTGTCTTATGACCATACTTGTTGCATTTAGAACATTGACCAAGAGCAGAATTATAGTTCTGATTTGCTCTATTTCTACATCGCCTAGCCATGTGACTAAAATTATTACAAACAAAACATCTACCATTAAATTTGTAAGCATTAAACTGCCTTACTAGTGTCTTCTGGTTCTGATATTCATTTGCAGTACTAGAGCTTTGACCTTGTTCAAATCCAAGTCCACTGGAATCTCCATTTTGTCTTTGGCTTTTCAATAATTCATCATGTTGTGTTGCACTAACCTTGAATTTGTCATTGTACTTACTTGCAATAGTCAGATCATCTCTTAGAATTATCATTTGTCTCTCAAGTTCTTGTTCATTGCTTTGGGATTGCATTAATTTAGATCTCAACATATCATTTTCATGAGCCAACCAGATGCATTCTTTTGATCTATCTTTCAAAGATCTCTCAAGGTTTTCTTGATTCATCTTCTGGTCTTCAATCTCCTTTGACATCCTCATAGTTAGGGTTTGCATTTAATTCCTCATGACCATGTTCTCCTGACTCAGTTTCTGACATTTTTCATTAAGTGCATCTTTCTCTTCATTATCCTGATTTTGCAGAAGTTCCTTCCTCCTAGCTTGACAGATGACAACCTCTCATGTAGGATAAGAATGAATTCCGTGGCAAAATTCAATTCATCTTGTAACTTCAAGTTCTTCATCCTTTCTGCATCATAATCTTCAAGTGCTACCTCAAGTTGCTTCTCCATACTCATATCCATGGATTTCGGATTCAGGATCTCCCTCAAGCTGTTAGACTTCCTCCGAGGCACAAAGCTATGATACCAATTGTTGGAATCCAAGAACACTGAAGGAAGGGGGGGGGGTGAATCAATGTTCTACCAACATGTTCAATTTTAACCTTATTATAACATGCATTCACCAACGGGTAAACTGGTACATATATAATTGAAAGAAGTAAAACAATCAATAAGCCAATCACACAAATGAATACCATAACACAGAGAATTATACGTGAAAAACCTCAAAGAGGAAAAACCACGGTGGGATTTGTAACCCACAATATCAATCCACTAGCCATATGAAAAGAGCTTACATAATATGGGGGCCTGCACATGCAGGAAGGCTTACAACCTAGAGCACACTGCTCAACACAAAGGAGTCTCACCGACTATAGTCACTTTGAATAATAAAACATAAGACTGAACTCATTTAATGCATCCACTATGCCTGATTGAGTTCTGGTTCAAGCTCTGACTGTTCCGGTTCTGAAACCCTAAACCCTTACCGAAATAACCTTCGCATTACAACATCCTCAATTATAATCATTACCATCATTCCAATCATATCCTAACATATTCTCTCATTACCTTTCATATCACAAAATGATCTAATCAACTGACCTATATACCCTTACAATCCTTCATGACTCATGTCGACTTACATAGATAATTACAAAACGATTATACATGTCGGCTCATTACATATATACATAAATATCAAAATGAATTGCCGATTGTCGGATCTCCCAATGATGTTGGCCTCCTATGGTGGTACCCTGAATGTAAATCATGTCGGCCTTCAATGTCGATACCCATAGAATCTTTCCTACCGGTGAAGATACATGTAGGCATCTGTGTCGGTGCCGGCGTCAGCGAACGACCAAACCAAAGAATGAAACCGGAACATGTTGCCATCAATGACAACATATGAAACCAATCAAATGAGTGTCAATTGCCAACACATAGTTGGTGTTTTCACATCCTTTTCTTTTTAAAACCTCACCTCTATTATCTAGGAGCACCACTTTGATCTTACATTTACTATGATTAGTGTTATTGTTGAGAATGATGCTATTTATCTTTCAACCTTACTTCACATGCCTTGCATTGTGATGTTTATTGATCTTGCATGCATGATATTGAACGCGGTTTTATGGTTTGCAACATGTAATGTGATGATAGTGGTTTTGGGTGAAAAACTATTCCCAAGATGACTGATGGTTCTAGTGATGTATTATTACATGTCAAGTCATTACTTCTTATAAATTATGAGAACTAGAAAATGGTATCTTAATGATGACTTTAGACTCATTTTGAGCATTGCAATGGTTTGATTTGTCTTGCCTATGTTATACCTAATTGATTACATTAGTACAAGAATTTATAGCTTGCTTTCCTTTCTCTAACACCCACAAGGGTGTTTAGACTTATTTAGCACTCCTATTGATATATCTTTTATAGTCTTCATTTGAATTCCATGCGATTGATATTATTTATATTATATGGGACCTAATGCTATTATTAAGGAAACATTTAATTTCTCTTCAGTTTTATTTACACTTCATACCATACCTACTTCTCAAAGTCCTCATATCTTAGATTATAGCATATCAAAATATGGCTAGGGGTAAAAAAACGTCCCATCTAATGAATCAATTTTATCTAGCACTCCAACATTGCCTCATCCACCTAAGATTACACCCAAGACACCTAAGGAATATGATATTATTAATTAATTATGAAATACATAAGCTAAACTATTCTTTAGGATTTAGTGTGTATATCAACTCCATGTAAGGAGATCATGCAATGAGATTTATAAATAAATCGATGTGTTTTGATACTTCTCCATAAATATCGACTTAATGATTCTATCTACTAGGTCGCAAGCCCACCATGTTTTTGATTAAGAAAGCAACAAAAACAAGGGTGTTGACCCTTAATACAACAACCCAAAGGCAGTAAGAGAGATAACAAAATAAGGGAGCAAACCTCGAAAAAAAGGGTCGAACAGGCCAAATGAAAAACTTGTCAAACCAGCAACAACCCATAATCCAATTCAAGGGGAGATACACTTGAGCCTTGACAAGGAGGGGTATGGGGGAGGGGAAAAGACTTCCCCGTTTGCTTGCGATAAACCACAGTCCAGGCAATACTATCATTAGGACCATCAAAAGAGAGATCAAGCGGGGAGGACCCCACAGGGTTACAAATAGAGGCGCCAACAGAGTGCTACTGCAAAGGAACAACATCAAGAGCAAATTTGGTAGGAGTAGAACGGTGCTACAAAATAGGAGCAACACGAATTGAATCCTTAGGAACAACAACAACAACAATAACAACATCAACAACTTCAATGTAATAAGAGGCACAACTTTATCTAGGGAGGAGGTCTCATCCTTTAGAGATGAGTCAATAGAATCAAAATCAAAAGCAATCAAGTGCCACCAAGTAGCAACACCTTTGTGACGCAAAAAAGAGCAATTCTAAACTAAATGACCCGTAGAGAAGCATTTCGAACAGCGAAAGGGGAGACCCTCAATATAACACAAACATGTAATCATAGATAAATTTTCAATCAAAAAGCACCAAATAAATTTACCTTGCATTGAAGTGTCCGTCAACCTTTTTCTCTCGGTAATCCAAAAAAAACATATTTAATTTTATTCAACATGATAATGAACCACCCCATAAAACATTTAAGATCATAAATTGTAAATATATTTTATCTAGATTAAAATTGTTTATATTTATTGGTAACTTCCTCTTTTTATTTGAAGAGCAATTCTACCACACATCTATTCCATTAAAAGATGTGAATTAAGATGCTAATAATATCCATATAAAACATTAATCTTGTATCAATAGTGCTGGAAGTAACAAATTTTCTTGCTTTTTTAAAACCATAAACAAGTATAGCAAATTATTACCCATAGGTAGTGTAAAACTAATATGCAACATACAAAGCAATTATTGCATAAAATCATCAAGCAAAAAAACCATGATGTAACTTTATGCAAGAAGCATCTTTTTGTATTCCACACTAGCATTTATTCCAAAACATAAATGTTTCTGATAATCAATGCTAGAGTTAGAAAACTCGGACTCGCCATAGACTTGGCTGCCCAAAAAATTGGACTCGGACTTTGACTCGGCAAAAAAAAAAAAAAAAAAAGCCGTAGTTTTACAAAAATAAATAAATAAATAAAATTAATGCATTTAAAGAACATAAGAGCCATAATTAAAACATTACACATCATCTGATCTCCAAACACTCAATATTTGAAATTTCATCATTCATACTCATAGTTTCAAACTTTAAAATGTATAACAACATGAGTTTATAAATGTTAACAAAATTACATATAATGATATGTCCAAATGGGAAAAACAACAATGAACAAACTAAAGAGAATATTGCATCTTCCTCTTCCCAACTCTAGTGAAAACCAAGGGAGAGATAGAACTAGAGGGTCTAGTTCTAAGAGTCTGATGTGGCTTCTCCAATTCACCAAAATTAGGTTGAGGGTAGCACCACTTGTTGGGGTCTAGGGGTGAGAGAGAAAGGGGTAGAGAGATAGGTCTAGATCTTGGGGGAGAGAGGAGAGAGTGAGATAGAGAGTGGTAGAGAGAGGGGATAGAGGAAGAGTGATAGGTAGATAGATAGGTCTAAAAGTTGGAGTAGATAAAGTGAGAGAGATATAGAGAGTAAGAGAATGCTAATAGGAGCCTACTGATTGAAATTTGACTAAGTCTGAAAATTTAAAAGATCTTCTAAAACCTAAAATTTGCATTATAACTCCTAGAGATCTGAAACCACTCTCAAACATCCAGCCAATATATATATTGGTAGCTTCCAGTGAAGCTGGCTTCTACTTCAATTTTTTGAGCCTTTCATGGTGCTTACACATTGTGGTAAGAATTTCTAGATTCACAATATATAGATTCTGCATTACCATCTAAATCATATATCAATGGAATCGCTTCCATAAGACTGAATAATTTGTTTAGATGAAAGATACAAATGTCAAAAAATTATTGAACCAAAATAGCACTATTAAGAATGTTGTATTCACCTAAGTACAAACTGAATTAATCTTATTTCCATTGGATCTGTTAAAATCACATGTTGAATACAAGCACAATTGAGGTCTCCAAATTCAATGCTCGTATCTCTCATAGTTACAGACATTTCCTCTAGCCATTCAAAACAACAGGGTCCTTGTACCCACTCAACAATCTCTCAACATACTTCCCAAGGATATCCACCTCTAGGTTTACTTTATTGCCAACTTTTTCCCCTTGAATCACTACCTTCTGTTGGGTGTAAGCTACCAGCATAAAATTAAAGCAATCTTCATCACCAAAAACATCAACGACTGTTAAACTTGTGCCATCCACAGTTATAAATCCCTTTGGAACAAAGTACTTCAGCAATGCAAGGATGGTTTTGACCTTGATCCATAGAGAGTCATCTTCTTCTTCCTTAGATACAATTTCCCCAGTCCCATCAACATGGCCCTGAACAAAGTGACCGCCCATTCTGGAATTTGGTTGCATTGCTCATTCTAGATTGACATCAGACCCAGCACCAGTTTCTCCTAAAAGAAAGAAAGAAAAAAAGAAATTACAGACTTCAAGCTTCTATTTTGATTAAAAATTGTATAAACTCAGAAGTGCAAGAGGTATTAAATCTTAATGACAATAATATAACACGTGGTATGCTAGAGTAAAAATCTTTTCTTTGTCCATAATATAAGCATATGTATGCTAGAGTGAAGATTCCCTACCCGTTGTTCTTACATGGGGTTACATATATAAGTAGCTATTGCTTGTAATCCATATCCATTATCCATCCTGATGATGATCCATCTTGTTTTACACAATTTTCATTTAGAAGCTCTTCTCCCAAGGGAAAAAATTGTATTCAATGGGTTTCAGGAATACATTAGATATAATGGCCACATCTTATGGACAAAAGTACACTAAAAGAAAATCATAAACTAACTCTGAAGGAATAATAAAGCTCCAGGGATTGAATGGAATGCGTTCAAGTGTCAAAAGCATTGAAGTTCCATGATGAAGCCCCATATTTCTGGGAGATAGCATAGGGTGTTGAAACTGGATTTCTTCTTTTCCCTAAATATAGAGATACACAATCGAGCAAATGCACTACCAAAGTCAAATCCTTGTGCAGGACTAAAAAGAGCCAAAGTACCATATAAGAATTATAGCTATGTTAAAAATAGTAGCTGTGAAGCGCAAAAACCAGAAATACTGAAAAAGTTAAAGACTACATATATCCTTGCGAATTAAAACCAATGAGATGCCCTCTACAGCAGGGTGTCTTATCACTGAGGTCCTTTCTTCTTAATAGCTTAATAGGGCAAGAGGCAGATACAGGATTGCCGTCTTCCTCCTCTTATCTATTGCCGTTTTCCAGATACATGCTTTTCTTGAACTATTTTGACTAAATTTTGTGTAGGCCCCACAGCTTCCTCATTGTCCATCTAAGATTGACATTGAGGAATTAAGCTTGCTGATGATTAGAGGGCAGTATTAAAGAGGAGATTTAATAGTTAGCAGGGCAGGTTGGAAAGGTTTGGGACATTTCATTCACCTTATTTTCAAGTTGGGAGAGGAATTATTCTCTGGCTTGAGCTTTGGCATTTACATAGGTATTTAAAGCATTATTGGCCATCTTTGTTTATAGTTCTTTCATTGTAGCATCACGAGAAAGAAGGAAGATGGCAAATTTGTTTTCACTCTTGTCAACTTGTGAAGTGCAATTAGAGATGGCCATGCTTCCCCTGGAGGATTTCAAGCCATGTTCAAAGACCAAATCTTTAGCACTGGGATTTATTACCCAAGTGGGGGGTAACATTCCATGACATATCAAGAACTAAGGAAGGACTGGAGTGATGGATGTGAAGGGTTGGAGGAGTTTGGAGAAGGGAAGTGTAATGGATTGGGATCTTCTGTTGGTAGTCAGTGATCAAACATTGTGAAGGTGTGATACCTTAATATGGAGCTTTCTCTCTAGAGGGCTAATGTGCTGCCTGTTAGAATAATGGAAAGGATTGTGGGAATTGTCCTATAAGTACATGGCTCCACTGCTGAAAACCATGAGACTACTTAAGTGAGTGCATTTAGGCACTAAAATTGCGAGCTGAAGCAGAGTAGCAATGTAAGGTTCCTACTATTGCTGAATCTCTTCCTCCATCCTCTTGATTATTCTTCCTCCTAGGGACCCTAGTTTCCTAATGTGGTTGATGTATGGCTATGGACATTGGTTTTCGTTGATGGTGATTCCATTGTTCGTTGTTGTGTTCGGGAGAAAAGTAGACACGGTGCTTGATTTTATTCCTTAAACTACAGGTCCTCCTTGTAAAAGATGGGTGAAGATCAGGTTGACTCTGGCCATTAATGCTTTGAAAGGACAAGTAGCCTAGCTAGTTGCATAAAGAATTTGAGACTTAAAGACAAATCTTGGCTGATTGCAATCTTGAGTATTTTGGGATTTTGGTTGAAATTGAAGCTTTGGTCCTGATAGGGAGAATATCATATACTTTGACTGTGATTTGTGTGGCTTCTGTACTACTGTAAATGTGTAATGTCCCCATTTTAATTAAAATCTATATCAATGAGCTTTAACCCATGTTTTCCTTACTTCCACTGAGCTAAGGTGAGCAGAAAGTATATAATTTATTTAAGATTTATTTCGTCGTGTTTTAATTCATATTTTTGGCAGTTTGGGCCATTTAATGTTATATATTATTTAAAAAATCCCAAGGAAAGCATCAAGTTTTCTCAAGAGGCCAGTTCTAGATGATTCCTGACAGTTATGACAAGAATCTATGACAGGGTGTAATTGCCAATATGATATAGTAAGTGGCAAGCTATTTTGGAATACGAGAATTGGTGGGAGTTTTTGATGCAAATTCAAATTTATTTTCCCTTCAAAAGATGGCTTTGAGATTTTGGGTGCCCGATTTGGCCTAAGATCTATAAATCCATGGCTGAAGACTTACAGTGGATCTTTTGCTAGTTTAACTTCTCAATTCTCGCATTGTATGAGCTTTCTGTTCTTGAATGCCAATCATCTTTTGTGGATGAAGACCCATAAGAGATTAGAGCTTTTGGACGAAAACTCATGAGTTGTGAGGGTCAGAGGACAAAACCACTTTGATTCCAGAGAGCATTCTCACTCAGGGAGTGCAATGGAGCTTCATTGGATTGTGCAAATCAGCTAGAGGTAATGTAGTGTTTGCGTGCAAGTGTGAATGCAATTTGATTTTCAAATAAATGCATTTGTCATTTTGTGTAAAGATTATTGTCTCCAGCATATTTGATTAGTTATTTTGCTGTAGCATCTTTCTGTGTTGTTTGGGTGAGAAATTGACAATGTACTTTCAAGATTTCCAATGTGGAAATCACCCGATTTTGTGTAAAAGTGTAATATTGGTTTCAAATGTTTCTGTTGTTGTGGGCGCTACTGTTTTTACTAGAATTCTGCTATGCAAGATCATTTTCAAGAGCTGGGGATGCCATTTTTTTCTGTGGAGAATATTAGGGAGTTTCAGTTTATCTGATCCAGCAGGGTGTGAGTTTTATGCTTTGTTTGCTCCATATTGTATTTGATGTTTTTCCTGATATATTGGCCTGTCATAACAGTTCCTCTTGCTATAGAAATCATATTTAAACTAATAAAAAGTTTACAAGAGATGAAACTTGAGCGTTGACTAGCTAGATTTTGTTGCTCTATTTGGTGTAGTTTAGATTTCATTTTTTGTTAGTGTAAGTGTTTTGGCTGTTGTAATAGCCCATTCTCTTGCAATCAATAGTTTCATATGATTTATAGAAGTTGCAGAAGTTTCAATTGCTTTTGGTACATTGGCAGTGTTGATTTGCAAACAATATTATGTAGTATTCATATAAATCTTGTGAATTTTTTGGTATCATTTTCAGACCTGATATTGCTTATAAAACCACTATCTAGCTTATTACATGAAATATCCTAACAACTGATTTTTGATAGAAAGTATGGATTTGACTGATTTTAAACTAAGATTTAATTCTCAACATAAACAAATTTGTACATGCAATTGAGAAGATTATAGAAACAAGGTGATTTCTAAAGGTTCAACACTACTGAGCTCTTATTGACAAAAAAACAGAGTTTTTACATACATGGGTCGAATTATGGGCTATTATCAAATCAGACTTGCTGTAGGTTTCAATCTGCTTTTTTAACATTCCCAGTCCCTTGATATGCTGCAATTCCCTGAGATTTCTGAATGAGCTGGGATGCTGATTTGTGAGGTGCGATTCTGATCTGAGAAATACGCCTGATTTGCACTTTGAAGCCCTTCAATCTTGGTGTATGAATTCCGATTTCTGGCTCTTCCTTCCTCTGATATGAGACTGTAGTTGCAGCTGGCAAAGGTATGACAAACTGAAATAGATTCAAACTAGAACCTTGGGGTTGCATCCAAGTTCCAGGCCCAGGGGTTTTGTCCTGAGGAAAAATCATAAACACGTCTTCTTGCAGAGAGAAAACTCAGAAATAAATGATCAATAGAATGAATCCAATTCCTCAATCGAACCCTTTAAATAATAACCCAGCCCACTGCCAAAAAGCTTCGATGCCTACAGAAGATTCCTCATTAGCAACTTAGGCAAATAATATAAGTTGTTTCAATTATTAAATGGCCCCCAAGTAAAGTTGCCTAGGAGAGATAACTTTATAACTTAAAAATGGCCCCAACTTAAGTCATAATGAATAATTAAAATATTATGCACAATACTTGAGCTTTTTGGCCTTATTCTAATTATTCACTCATTCTTTTTAAATTTTGCCTTAGCTCCAAATTGGGGATATTACATTACAGTGGTACCAAAGCTAAGATCTTGCCAGCCTATAGGATAAATTGTTTATCATGAGAGGTTTTTGGAAAAGAATATTGCAAACGGAAAATGTAAGTGCAATTGATAAATGGTATGAAGAATAGCCGAATCTAAATGGAAGTGCAAAAGTATTCCTAACATTCTATAATTATGTAGAGGTTACTAAAAGAACTATGTCCCGAGAGAGAGAGAGAAGAACAATTGAAGAAGGTTAAAGACATCAAGAAGCAAGAGGAACAACTAGATAGAGTTACGAAACATCACTGAGCAAGAACAAGCTGGACTGAACAGACAATTTGAAAGTAAAAACTCTTTGGTAATGAAAGATGCTTTATTTACCTCTAATAATTGTATATGTTAGTATTTGATAAGATCAAGAAGATTGAAACAAGATGGTGGAACCTCAAATGGTAATAGGAACAATTGAGATAAATTCACGAGAAGGGAAAAATTAGGGAGCAAAAATAAGAGGAACCAACAAGCAAATTGAAGGCAAAGATTCTTTTGTAAGAGACAATATTTTATTGATTTCTAATGATTGCATTCGTCGACAAAATAGTGATAAGTTAAGAAGGAAAAGGTTTTACTAGTTTGATGCGAGAAGTTCGAGTTTTAGGAACATGCACTATCCTCCATGCTCTCAAAGGGTGAGCTATTGATTGATTTACTGAGTAGCATTGTGGATGGACATGCTTTTGAAGAAAAAGTTTTGAATTACAAAAATGGTGGTGTTGAATATATCTCAACAAATCCTCTTTTGCCAAAAGGGTTTGAGCATTTTATTCACAGCCCAAGGTAAGAAAATATTTAATATTTGTTCTTTCCCATATCACTACAGAATTCTTGTCATCATAGAAAGCATGCAAAAAGTGGTACTAATGGATACAACTTGCAGAAAAGGGCATGTGGAATTTTTGTTTCAAATTCAAAAATATTTTTGCATATAGAATCCTGGTTTTTTATCCAGAGTCACAAAAGGAAGATATTGAAAAGTACATGAAGCTGAAATGCTTAATGGGTACAATTTCAAGGTCACAGAAATGTTTTCTAGTTCAAAATCCTCAACTTCCAGTTGTATTAGAGTAGCACAGTGGAAGCATGATGCTGAATGCACTTCAAATTTGAGGCAACCACTAAGGAAGACAAAATTGCAAAGCATAATATATGTGATAATTTCTATGTTGTGAAAATTGACATGATTATGGATGTAGGATGGTTGCATCCCTTCGGTGAGTTATTGCATATTTATAAATCCAAGCAGTTTAAATTTAAACTTGAAGGGAAAGATGTTATGTTTGAAGGTGATATCATGGAAACTTGGAGGACAGTTATGGCTAAGAGGTCTTCTTTCATGAGACAAGATTCTTGAACAGCAAGGTGCTTAGTTGGGAAAGCATGGAACCATTTCAAGTTTTGGTAAACAATTTAATCTTTATTTTGCTATTCAAATGCTTCCAAATCAGCATATTACAATGTTCAATAATATGTTTCCAAGATCAATACCAGATAGAGGATTCCAAAATGCCATAGAAGTGGAAACTAATTTGTATCAGGAATTTGCATGGGAGAATGATGTCACATACTTGGGCAAAGTCACTAGTGCTCAAGGCATACAGGAGAATGCAACATCAAAAGGATTAGAAGGGATTGACAAGGTAAATAACTGTTGGAAATGTTGTCATTGATGTCAAAGATGACAATGTCATTAATTGTTAAGGAGTTGGATAGCTGTGATTTATATCAACAAGAGCTTAATAGACAATCCAAATGGAAATATTGTTATTAATGTCAATCGTGATTGTTATTGATGCCAAAGCCATGTCAAGAAGGGTCTTTGATGTATGTACAAGTTTGGAGAAAGTTGTGCTCATGTATTCAATGATACTTTATTGAAGAAACTCCTTATAGCAGCGATGTAAACCAGGCATTTCAATTGTATGGTAGCTTCTTCGAGATTTATGGTGCCAAGTCTAATGATCTACTTAGTAAAAGAAGGAAGCTTTGATGGAAAACAACAAGTCTGTGTTGTTGGTCTGCAATAGATACTGTCAAGGAATTCATTGTTAAAGGCAATGCTGCAAGAAGAACTTGCCGACCTCTTTGCTGTACTGTTCATGGAGATGAGGGTATTATTATTAAGGATCCAAGTTATCAATGATGTCACTCACATGTATAAATGGTCTATTGAACATATAGCTATCGTGAGGCACCAGTTGATTCTAAAGCAGCGATGTGAATGTTAAAATAAAAATGAAGTGACCATGCACATAAACATGTACAGAATACAGAGCGATGCATAAAGGAAGTGGATATTGGTGAAAGTAAGAGAATTAAATTGAACTCAATTGAATAATGGCTGACTTTACAAGGGTAATGAGTTTATCTAAGGGCATTGACTATGTTTAACAAAGCAGTAATAGTAAACAAAAGAGAGAATTTTTAATGGTCGACTTTACCTTGATAATGGCCGACCTTCCTTTATCAACCAAAAGAAAAATCATTTTGAAAGCTCGAGTTAATGATAAAGTTAAAGGATAAACAAATGGGTATGATCACCCATGTAAAGAGGTTTATGCATGTTAATCTATGCGCAACGATTAGTGTAAGGATTTTATGAAGGCAACAATTTCATTAGAGTATGCAGCAGTTACACTTAAATAAGAACAAATGCTAATATACAGATGGTGTTAGCTAAAAGGTAGCAAGTATACAAAGATTAGTAATGGTGAATGAGCATTTCATTCAAGAAGAAATTAATAGAAAGACAGTATTAAGCGATCTCCTTGTCCAACATCAGCAATTACAGGTCAGCAAATCGTCTACTTCAAGAATAGTGAGTTTCACAGAAAAAATAGAAATAGCACAAAGGGTGCGATCTTGTTAAAGTCATAAATAAAGATGAACTATATTATGGGCAGCAATTCAGAAGCAATAGAAAAAAAGTGATAAACTACCAGCGATTTGATTAATGGAGCAAGTTTGTCTCTTCAAATTGGCAACGATAACTAAACATACTTCTAATGTAGCAATTAGAATTAAGCGGAGCAATGGTTATGGAGTGGTTCAAAACAAATTCAATTAACAACCCATAACAAATTTGATTCATAACATACCTCTTACGGAGAAGATTCGATTTATGAAGTGGTGCAATCTGTATTGTCTTTGAGAAGGTGCAATCGAAAGCAAATGAATTAAAATATTAACAAAACCTTAATAAGAATATGGAGTGATTAAAAACAAATGAAGAGATGCGATTTGTAAAAATACAATGGAGAGTTGCATCTATAATCAAGAGATGTATTCTTTCAAAAGGATTGCACTGTTCGGTTAAGTATAAGGCATCATTGGTGATGGATGATGACGAGAGTGTAGTGTGTAATAAAGAAGATATATCTCATATTAACCAGCAGTCTCACATGTAAAAAAAGAATATCTGAAGAAGTATATGCAGATTTGAAGGAAGATTCAAAGCAGATATAAGAAGAAATTCATATCAAATTTATGAAGAGAGATTGAGCAAATTTGAGAAGAGATTTTTGGGCAAAATTTATAAAGAGAGTTTGGGCAGATTTGAGAAAAGATTTTTGAGCAAAACTGTGAAGAGAGTTTGAGCAGATTTAAGAAGAGAATATGAAGGAAATTTTAATTAAGGCATAGAGAGAGTTTTTGTCATCCATTGAAAAAGACATAATTTGTGGAGAAGTTTGAAATTGTTCATCATCCATTGAGATAGCAACATTGTTAAGGTGGAAATTCATATTGGGAGTTGGTGCTTCTAGTGGATTGGTGCTCACAAATTTAATTAGCGGTTGGTGCCTACAAATTTAGAGGTGGGAGTTGGTGCTTCTAGTGGATTGGTGCTCGCAAACTAAGTTAGGGGTTGGTGCCTCTAGTATGTTGGTGCCTACAAACATTGTAAAAGAAGAATTATATAAAAAGCATTAATTTGCCGTGGTTTTTCCCATTAGGGTTTCCACATAAACATTGTTATTGCATTCTTCTCATGTGCATGATTGTTGAAAGTTAGTGAATAATGCTATTGTGATTGATAAAGATTAAATTGGTAAAATTTGTTGTTATACTGATTCACCCCTCCCCCCAGTATAACCGTGTGCTCTTCAATAGCTCATGCCATGTACTTATTATTTTAGGTTCTTCATAAGAAATTGTTTATTATTTTAGGTTCTTCATAAGAAATTGTTAATGTGATGAGTTAGGAAGGAGCTGCATTGGAAATATATGTCCTATTAAAAAAGTAATCGGCACCACAAGGGAACTTTAATAAGATAATCATTAAGACATAAGAATAGTACTACATAATCGTTGTGTAAAGAATTTCAAGGCCAGCAATCAAATCATAATGAAAAAGAGTAGAGAATTGTCATGATTGCCAACTATGGGAGAGTTGTTATCTTCATCTACAGCTACTATAATCCACTACTTACAGTTGTGGTTTTAGAAATGTCCAAATATTTGTGGAGGAATTGTCTACCAATGCATAGTTAATTCTAGCTTCCATATTGTTAGCATTATTGATTTACTATCATTGTGCCATTTTGATATTGCTGATTTTAAAATTTGTTGACTTTAGATTGTAAAATTCCTTACTAGGACTAACTGCAAATAGATATATATGTCCAGTTTATGTAGTATTTAATTAACCGGTTGATCATTGAGGGCCTATGAATTTCATTTTGAAGTATAACCCGTGCAGTCTCAAATTATATTTCATGTTTGTTAATAAACATAACAATTTCTAGACAGTAACTTACAACATTCAATATCGTAAAATTCATGATGCCCTTGTTGAAGTTGCAGTGGCTGTTGATGCCAATTACATGGCTGTCAGCTATCGGGAGGTCTTCATGAATGCACTGTTGTCATTTTATGACACCCTTGGTCCATCAGTGAGAACCGATCAGAGATATGTTCCATGGACCAACACTGCCCAGTTGATCAAGGAGAAAGCAATGGAATTATGAAGTGTGAAGTGTTGTCTTGTCAGAAGCAAGTTCCTAAGTCTTCCCAACTACGGTGACCCCGGTCCCTGAAGTCGCCAGGTTCCCAAGTTCCTTGTTCTTCAACCCCGAAACTATGGAACCCCCAGGTTCTGAAGTTCCTTGTCCTTCTACCCTGGAACTCCGGAACCCCCAGGTTCCGAAGTTCCTTGTTCTTCAACCCCGGAACTCCGGAACCCCCAGGTTCCCAAGTTCCTTGTCCAACTACGGTGACCCCGGTCCCTGAAGTTCCCCAACTACGGTGACTCCGGTCTCCGAAGTTCCCCTTCTCTTTTTAACCTTTTCCCTCTCTATCCCGAAACTCCGGAACCCTGAGGTTCCAAAGTTCCTTCCCCTTTTGCCTTCTCTCTCTAGTTCCTCCGGAACTCTGGAACCCCGAGGTTCCGAAGTTCCTTTCCTAGCCCTCCTTTCTCCTATCCCGAAACTCCGGAACCCCGAGGTTCCAAAGTTCCTTGCTCCTTCCCTTGTCTTCCTCACTTCGAGAGTCCGGTCTCCGAAGTCTTCCAAACTTGCTTCTGGCTTGCAGCACTTCTGGATGGCGTGATCAACACTCAAGGCTTTTAATGCTCCGACAGTTTTGGTGACTTATGCACTTTTTTTGTGGAGCCACAAGGGTGCATTTAATGTTTTTGGCAGGATTTCCATCAAGGGAGGTACGGGGCCATGCTGGGTGACATATGTCATGTCTGACTTTGGAAGGTCAGTCAGTCTATCTTCCTCAGAATTGCCTTTAGAGGTATGGCTAGGTTGCTTGCATGTACAAGTCAAGTGCATGCACTTCCCTGCACTTCCAGATTGACATGCAGGGGTCATGATCACCATTGTAACCCATTTTTCTATATAATGGCTTTTAAGCCTCATTGTAAAGGGTTCTCTCCCTGCTGCCTTGAGCTTTCTTATGCTCTTCTCTTCTCTTGAAGACTTGTAATTATTTTTGCATTTCTGCAACTGTAAGTTTGGCCTTTGGCCTTTGAATGAATTGAAACTACCATTCTTGCCTTACTTCAACTTATGCATGCTGTGTATGTGTTCTTACCTCCATTATAAGTGTATGTCTGTGGTTTTCTTCTCTCCATATATGCTGTGTTAACTTGTTTTTCTGAGTGTGACTTGTGGGAATCCTTCTCCCCTCTTGACACTTAGCAAATTATAACCTCCATACATGCGTGTGGGTCACTCATACAACTGAAGTTTGTGCATCTCTTGGGTATTTCAGTTGATTCCTTGTGCCATTTCGGGTGAGGAGAGAAACCATCTCTTCTTGGTGCATCACCTCCTTTCATTTTAAGCAATTCTCTCTTCCCTTTCCTCTGCAAGTTGTTAGGATAGGTTTAGTAGTAAGTTTTGAAGTGTTGAGTTGGTTCAACACCTGCACCTATTTGAAGAAGGAAGTCGGTCTTCTCCGGAGATTCAACCCCCATGCGCAAGGTCCCACACTTAGGGGTTGTTTCCATGTTTCACAAGGTTGTTGAGTTGATAGCTTAGCAAGGGTGCAAGCTTTTGTGATAACAGTTTTTGGCACGCCCGATGGGACTTATTCAATTCACATGCTAAGTATTTAGTGCTATTCTTAGTGTTTTGGCCTTTAGAGGCAGTCATCTCTCAAGCACTTGACGACTCTGCTCAAGGACCAGTTCATACTCACCAAGGTTCGTAACTTTGGGACCCCGGAACCCCCAGGTTCCCAAGTCATCGTAACTCTGCTTACTTCGGAACCCCCAGGTTCCAAAGTCAGTGAAGCCATATTACCCCGGAACCCCCAGGTTTCGAAGTCAGTGAAGCCATCTTACTCCGGAACCCCGGAACCCCCAGGTTCCGAGGTGCTAGGCCTGGAAGCCCAGAACTCCCAGGTTCCGAACTCCCGAACTTCCGACTTCAGGATGTCCGAGCTCCCGAGGTGCCGCAATGGTCATACTCCGCAACTTTGGACCTCCGAACTTCCGAGGTCAGTTGCAGATTTCATGCCCAGAATTCATACAAGGGCATCTTCTAGGGGCAGTTTCCAATTCATAGAGCTTCCATCTGCAGTCTCTAGAAGGAGGAGGGGTAGACCTTCATTATCACTAGTCAGGGGTGACGAGGTTGTAAACACTTCGTCTCCCAGGTCTTGTTCTACTCCTCCATTTACAAGACCTTTTCTATGAAGGGCTCCCACCACTCATATCAATAGACCATTGTTTCACAAGGCAAGAAATCAAGTCTTTGTTACCTTCAATGGGGGGAGTCCCCTTGTTTTGACTCAATGGAATGACATGCCAGTGGCTGCGTTGAAGAGTATACCATACTTCACTGGTGAAACAACTACTACACCCATTGAGCACATTCAAGACATTGCAAACATCTGCTCCGTCCATAACGTCACTCAGGATGATGTTGCTGTCAGACTCTTGGCCACATCTTTGAAAGGCAAAGCCTTGCAATGGTATAGAGGGCTGTCGTCTAGCTCTATCCACAATTGGGACGAATTGGAGGAGAAATTGTGCAACCATTTTGAAGACAAAAGTGATCACCTATCACTTGTGGAGCAGTTAACTACAATCAAGAGGGCACCCCACGAGTTCATGGGAGATTTCAATTTCAGATTCCATACGACATGGAATAGGATTCCTGCTCTAGTGAAGCCATCCCCAAATCATGCCTTCTTGTATTATCTTAGAGCTCTCAACAACGTTATAGCTGTCATGATACAATCGATGAGTGGAGCCTCTCTACCGAGTGCATATGGCATAGCCATAAGAACAGAAAATTGTTTGATTCACACTAGGAAGATAGCTCCAAGGCATCCAATGCCTCTCTTCCCAGAAGCTCCTACTCAACAACCAACCTTGGCTCCTATTCCCATGGCACCTGCAAGGCAATCATCCACGCCCTCTACATCCTCCAATGAGCTCCATGAGGTCAAGGCTCTATTACAAAACTTTGGCAATGAATTGGTGGCACTAAAAAGACAGCAAACTAAGTATAACAGACCTTACCAAACACAAGGTCAGAATTATCAGCAAAACAGGCCACCCTTTCAAGGGCAAAACCAATTGAGCAATGCCAGGCCTTTGAATAGTGTGAACCCCACAAACGCAAGCAACTCAAAGGCGATAGTTCCAATGCAAAATAACCTTGCCCAAGAGCAAGATTGGTGTCAACCATGTAATCAGCCACACAACCAAGGTGTATGCCAAAATGGAGGGTTTGCCCAAACCTTAGTGGTGCAAGATGAGCCAACTACTTCTAGTCAGCAATATGACCCAAATCAGCCTAGTGTTGGCACTCAGGCTCACTTACAAGGGGATTCTACCTTTGTCAATTGGCAGGAGGCAGAATTTTGTGGTTTGAACTAAACAAATGGTGAGTCCATGTTGCAGTATGCAAGGTCAAAGAAGAGAGCCATGGAGGCTACCTCACCTTCAACATCAGTCCAAGCTCCAACACCCAATATAGCTGTCCATGATACAAGCCAAAGTACCATGCAAGGGAACAAGAGGCAGGAGGAGACCCAAGTCGTCCAAAGAGCAAAGACAGACCTTGTAGCCTCAAAGGGGCCTCTAAAACTAGCTAGTATCCCTTTCAACATAGTTGATCAAATGAAGAAGGCCAACCTCAACGTCACTATGTGGGAGGCCCTTTCAATCCCATCTCAAAGGGATTTGCTTAAGGAGGCACTGAAGGAAGTCAATCAATCAGGTGAGGAGGCAGCAGTCAGAGAAAAGACAGTCTCCACCAGTTTGGTGCAACCCAAGGAGGAAGAAGATTCAAGCAAGATCAGAAAGCCTCCCCCTACAATTTGGTTCACAACTGCATGATAGACTCAGGAGCTAGTAGCTCAGTCATGCCTAAGAGGGTAGCTGATCTTCTTGGCATAGAATACGAACTTGTGACCAAAGGGGTGGTCCAATTAGATGGCACTTCTATAAAGACAGTAGGGGTGGTAAAAAAATTGAAGTTAACATTGCATGCATGCCCTGGTTGCACTATCTTGCAAGACATATCAATCATCGACCTCCCTACCTTCTTTGCCATCTGCCTGTCTAGAGACTTCACTACCAAGATAGGTGGGTACTTGTCTTCTGATTGGTCCCACATGCTATTTCGAACAAGGTATGGTACCAAGGTCACCATAAGGGCAGAGCCCATTGCCCAAAACCACATTGAGCCCTACACCCGTAGCCCTATAAACATGAATTGCACTTTGCATGAAGAGGGGGAGGAGTGTGTTGTCCGTGAGCCTGCTACTCTCTTGCAGGAGGTCCCTGATTGCCTGTTGGACGAATGGGCCAATGCTTTTCAGTTTGATCCATTAGCTAAGACTGAAGAGACTGGGCTTGGCACCTATTGTATCCATGAAGAGGATACTCCTATCCCTAACCTCATCAAGACACAAGGAGATTCAAAGGGGTTATGGAGCATGTTTTTTGATGGTTCAAGAAACAAGAATGGTGCAAGTGCCGGTGTGATGCTTGTTTCTCCTGAGCAGGAGAAATATTTCTTCTCCTTTAGGCTTCAATTTGGTTGCACTAACAATGTCGCTAAGTATGAAGCCTTGATCCAAGGTCTCCAACTTGAACAAAGCAGAAAGATCAGATCTCTGCAAGTATTTAAAGATAGTGAGTTGGTTGTTAATCACATCCGAGCCCAAAGCGTAGCAAAGAACAACCTACTCAAATCATACAAACACAGGGTTTGGGATTTAATTGAAGGATTTGAGACCTTCAATATCCAAAGCATTCCTAGGGGTCAGAACAAACATGTTGATAGGCTTGCAGCAATTGATGCTCAATTCGACGTACCAACGCATGTTGCAAGCGAGAGGGAGCAACACATCAGGCTTGTTGTGAGGCCTGCTGTCCCAAACAACCAAGTGAATTGGCAAGTATTTGAAAGCGACCAGCAGATCGTCAACTTCTTGCAAAATGAAGCACAGAGTTTTCTGCCAAAAATCAATCTAGGCTGCAAGACCAATATGGAGACCAAATCGTGCAGCTCAACTCCAACAAGTTGCCTAAAGGTCTAGTTACCTTGGAAGGCATTTTCAATTCAGATGATCAGTCAAAGAAGAAGATGAAGTTGGCTTCAAAGAGGGGTGATTACTGTTGATGTGTATTTTGTACACGACCAAACACAGAATAAAATACCTAAAGGTACCTTATCCTCTCTTGAGTAAAGTTACCGAATGCTGAGGATATCGCAAAGAAGGATCAATCGGTGAAACTTCAAGGTTCTTTTATGTAGGTTCTCTACTCGTGGATAAGCACCAATGGTTGTTGTGTTTATTGTTTTTCAAGGGGCCTTACGTACTTTCAGAGAAAGCTTGTTCATGTGACTACTTTTCAAATAAGGGAACAAGATGCTCCTAATGCTAACAAATTTTCAAAAAAAGATCAAAAGATAAAGGTTTCAATGAGGGGATACTTAAACTAATCCTAAGAATGACTCAATGAGGACTGGTCTTGATAAGATTCTACCAATTTCAGTATCGCCAAAGGATTACAACTCCACTGGAATTGGTGCGATCTTCTAAGGGGATTCAATGATTTTCAAATCACTAAGGGGATAGATACTATCAGTGAGATACATATTAATACCTCCAACAATGATTGAACTCTTAATCAATCTCAATATTTCCAGTTGACCACACAAGGCGTTCTTACAATTAGTAAGGAGCTAGTGGTTTGGAATGTGAATCTTATCGAAGATCAAGCACAACATTTGTCCTTCAAACTTAAAATTTAAATGCTATCTCTACTAAGAGTGATTCAAGAAGATAAACAACCATGAAAATAGCCACAAGGATTGCAATAAAACACCATAACTTCAATATTTCATTGATCTCATAGCCAAATAAAACAACAATTGTTCAACTTTCTCTCCACTACTTATTTTCAGCTGTTGACAATATTAAACTTATTTCTCTCTAACTTTTCTAACCCTTTAAAATGAAATGAGTGAGGGCTTATATAGCACTCTCAAATACAATGAACGACCTGGATCAAAAGAAGATCGATGGCTGAGATTTTGACACCTAAACCCTAATTAGGGTTTGTTACAAAAAAGCCCCCATTTAGATAAACATTATCAATCCATAGCCAATAGGAATTGACACAAATAACGAGAAGACATAGACCAATAGGAATTAAGTTGCCACATCATTTCATAACAACTTTTCATCTAGAACTTTGTTCCCTTTCCTATGCTCTTTTCTAGCATATTCAATGAATCTGGATGTGACCGCCTCAATCTCAGCAATGGGAATCTCAGGAAGATTCTTCATCCGTTCCTCCAAGTGAAGAACTTGATCAGAGGCAGTGAGAAGAGTTGTCTCCCATCCAAGCTCCACCTCTTTTGTTTTCTCAATCAGGAACATAGTAGCATGTATCTGATTTCGCTGCTCTTCGGTGACTGTGTTCTCCTCTTTGCAAAAGATGATCTTGATCTTGTCTTCCAATTCTTGGATGTCTACATCCGTCTCGATCTCAATTCTTCTGCCAAGGATCGTACACAATACCTCAAATACCTTGTCTTGAATAAGGTGGATGGTTTCCTCAACTCAGCTGCATCTGGAACTGATATCTTCGAAAAGGACTTCCTTTATCTGGAGCAAAGTTGACCACTGCAAAAGGCAATGGTCTTCTCCATTCATTATCTTCTCTTGTGCTAGAATCTGTCTCGGTGTCCTTCTTATCACTTGCAAGACCGGGATGACAACATCTCTAGTGTGAGCAAATGCATCCACAGTTACCAATAGATTATGGATGATCTCAAGAACTTGGATAGCCCGGTGGACCGTCTTCATCATCCTTGTTGCAAATTCAATGGCAACCTTGTAAGATTCATCAATCCAAGAACTCATGATCTGAGCTAAGCTCTTCATTCTTTCTGCCTTATTTACTGATTCAAGAGGAAGTGCGTGCAAAGGAGATAATGCTAGATCCTGTCATCTCAAAGGTTGATTAAGATGGCTAAAATAATTCCTCCAAGCACTAACCTCTCTTTCTAGCTTCTTATTCTTTTCCATTTCTTCTTCGAGTTTGTCGTTAACTGCTCTCACTGAATCAATTGCTTCTTCCATAGCCTGCCTGGAGGTAAGTGGGCCAAGATCAATTGTATCTAGATCATATTCTTTTGCTAGGATCTCATCCTCATACTTATCTACCAATGGTGTAGCTATCTGCACCTTTCTGGATCCTACTTCATCTCTAATCACTTTTGACATCTTGGTGGCCTTCTTCTTTTCGACCTCTTCATGAGAACTTCCTATGAGACTTTCCAAGTCAAATATTTGTTCTTCCTCTTCGACCACAACTACCCTTGTCAGCCTCTCTTTTAGCCAATCTGGAATGGAAGACTTCCTTTCCCTCACTTGTATTTCTTTAGGCAGAGGTCTATCTTCTCTGAAAGGAGATGTTGCTTCATCATCATTCTTCTCTTCTTGTTGTTCGTTAGCACCAACCTGAAGAGATTGACTAGATGAATGCTGAGGGGCCTGCCCTTTACCTTGATTATCATTTTGCACCATGGATTCCATAGACTCATCAATTTCATACACTATCTGTCTTTGATCTTCTCCTTGACTTGCTTCCTTCTCAAGCCTAGAAGATGTGCTTGGTGGACAATCAGGATTCACCTTTTGTTTCTTCTTGGAAGGCTCTCTCTTCTCAGGTCCTTCCTTTCTCTTTGATCCGTTGGAATGGGAAGCATTCTCACTCACACTCGCTTCTCCTTCTTCTGTTCTTGTTTCCAGGGTGAATGTCATGGACACATTCTGCTCCTTCAACTTTTGATGTTGTACATCCACCCATCTGTGAGTGCAAGATAAAACGGGAGCCATCAAAGCTCTTAGGTCTGAAACCTCTGGCTCATTCCAATCTACCTTCACTTCTTTATCCTCCTTCTCATAGGATGATTGGAGGTATCTACCACTGTCCTGGGCTTGATCGGCTACTCTGTAAACTTTACACTTTCTGATGAGATCCAAGGGTAATCTGGAATGCATCTTTCTTTTCACTTCTATATCATCCTGAATATTCATTCATAAGTCTTCTACTTGAAACTCATGCTTGTACTTCTTCCCGACTGTCTCTTCTATATGACCATGAGGATCGAAATTCTCCCTTGAGGCAAAGGATGTGAATGAATATAGAGATAGCTCCTTCTCCGCATCTTCCCTGGCTTGAGTATTAGGACACACTTCAATTGAATTTCCCAACAAGATGGGCCTGGGAATTCCATTTCCATGCTTGTGTCTTGATGCTCTAGCATAAGCTGCCAACTGCCTAGTCACTTCAAGTAGTATTATCCTATCTATAGGATATCTTGACAACATGTAGGGAGGTGAAGGACATCCATGAACTCTAATGTATGTGAATTTTGGAAACTGAATGAACCATGCACCATCCTTCTTCACGAGCTCCTGCGCATCCAGAGACAATCGATTGTGAATCCCTCCTTGCAATGTTCTGGTGATATACATCGTGAAGGTGTCATTGATCAGCTTGTAGTCACTTCTTGGTGGATGATGTAGTTGAACATAAGAATCACAAACTCTTATTTCTCCGAGTCCTCTCCCAACAACTCCTTTGTGCGGTAGCCCTGTGTACTCAAAACTTCTGACTAAGAAATATATAACATATGAACTCATGTAAAATGACTTGGTAGGAGTTAGCCTTCTCAACTGCACGTCTAGGTTGTTGCTAATTATTCTAGCCCAATTGAGCATTCCCTTTCCTTGGACGATCAGTTGTATGAAGAAGAACATCCACTTGTCGAAGAAGAAAGCTTGAGAGGCACCTGTGACCCAATTGAGCATGGTTATCAAGTCCTTGAATTCTTCTTGGAAATCAATTCCGTGCGGTGTATTGGGAATCTTGTTCAGGCGAGGTCTGCTCTTGAATAACCAATTCTTGTTGATGAAGTTTAAACAAGAATCAGGATCATCCTCATAGATAGACCTAGCTCCTTCTAGACTTTTGTAGATCATGTCTCTATGCTCCAGGAGATGAAAGGCTTCACTTATAGCTTCCTCCGAAAGGTAGGCTAAGACAGTTCCATCCTCGGCTACGATCGTCCTTGAATGTGAATCATAGTGCCGAGCACATTCGATCATCAACTCATGACACTTGATTGCAGGAGGGAAACCCGCGGCCTTGATGATGCCACTCTCAATTATCCTCTTCGCCAGAAGTGACGGCTTGCCGATGTAGGGCACTTCCTGAAACTTCTTCACATTGAAGTTTCCTAGATTGGTGTCTCCGATATTGCTCCACTTGGACACAATCCTGGTCTCCAATTCATCGTTCTTCTGATCCTCCTTGATGAGAGCCCGCCGAGTAGTAGATCCACTAGCCTTGGGGGTCGCCATTTGATACCTACAAGAAAGGCTTAAAGTTAGGTTTGAGCATAGTACCTTAAGGTATGGGATTTAAGTCTTTTCAAGGAAATAAATAAATATTAATTTGAAAATAATGTGATAAATCCTTAGAACTATGAATTTTAAAATTAATATTAATTGTGAATTGAAATCTGATCGTACAAGACTTAGAATTTCAAAGGATTGCTATGAAAAATCAAACTAAATCTTGAATAAGCTTTCAGAAAACTGATTATACATACCTCTTCCTTGACTTTAAGCTATCAACTTTGAAAAGATGGATAAAGGAAAATGAGAATTTGCTGGACGAAAGGTATTCAATCTGAATTTTAGACTCTTCCTTTGGATGAATTAACCTCCAATCAGCTTCCAGCAAGAAGTGCGCCTTCAACCAGCCTTCAAATATCCTCCAAAATCTGGAAATTACCCCTCAATCTGCTCAATTTCGCCCTCAACCAGCCTTCAAGATCTGGAAATTTGCCTTCTTCTACTTAATTTCGCACCACTAGGTCTGCTCCTCAAATTCGCATAAAGGAAAATGAATGAATGAAAAAATTTCAAGAACACACCTCCTTTATATAAGGCGCTCACCCCTCTTTACCTCTAGGCCGACTTGGCAAATAGGTAAAATAAAACAAAACCACTTATACAAGCTGGCCGACTTGATTAGAAGGGAAAATAAAATGCCTTTGAGCGCTAAAGTGGGATTTTTGATTTTTCAAATTAATTTCAAAGCCTAAGGTTGATCTTTTTATTTATTTTAAGGCTTAGAAAATTAATTAATCAATTAATAAGTGCCTTAATTCATGCGAATTTGTCTTAGCCCCCCAAATGAGTTTTAATTGGCAAATTTAATGAAAAGATACAAGCTAGCATGGTGAATGCTAAAGTTTGATCAAGGTTTGATGAAGGCTTATTCTCCATAGGCACTAAAATGCTCAAAGCGTGATGGAGGCTTGTTTGAATTTTTTATCTAGGTTTACTCACTCTATTTATCAAAATCCTCATAACCTAGATTTGTCATCACTTCATGCTCTTATCATCATAATTTTGCAACTTGCCTTTAACTTAGTCTAAACAAGGTGAATAATAAGTATCTTCAAGGATTTTGCCCTGGACCCTTTGGAAGGGTCAAGGGCGATTTTCACTTTTTAGGTCAAAACTCGCCTTCGTTTGATCAACAACCTTCTCTAAGGCAATCTCCAAGGTCCATTTACCTTGGCCATTGACTTGGCTCAACACTATCGTGAAGGAAACATTGCATTTTGGGAATTTCGCTATGGACCCTTTGGAAGGGTCAGGAGAGAAATTCACCTTTTAGGCCTAAATTTCAATCTCCTTCACTTCAACTTATCTAGACTCCTTCATTTTGAATCCTCTTCTCAATTTGGCAGTATTGGTTTGATCCTCACAAGGCCTAAAAGGTCAATTTTATTCAAAAACCTAGCCAGGGACAGGACCTATCTAGAATTTCGCTCTGGACCCTTTGGAAGGGTCAAGAGCGAAATTCCAATTTTAGCTCAAAATATGCATCTTTAATGGTCAAGAGTCTATCCCAGGCAATCCAAATGGTATCTCTCACCCTTGTTTAGGCCTGACTTCACTCAAATCTTGAAGAAAAAGGTGGTTTTAGGGTTTTTCGCTTTGGACCTTTTCGAAGGGTCAGGAGCGAAATTCCAATTTGTAGCTCACTTCTCCATCATTTCAACTTCAAATCACCTCACAAGGCAAGGAAACACTTCTCTTCTCTCATCCAACCCAAGTTTGACTTGATTTTGCAAGAAGAAAAAGGTGATTGAAGAATTTTCGCCCTAGACCCTTTGGAAGGGTTAGGAGCGAATTTCTTCCTCTTAGCCCAAAATCATCATTTTGGAGACAACAATCAACTCAAAGGCAATCTCAAGGGCATCTTTCGCCTTGGTCTAGGCATGGCTTGGCACAAATTTGAAAGGAATAGGTAGATATTAGGATTTTTGCTCTGGACCCTTTGGAAGGGTCAGGAGCGAAAATCTTGTTTTAGGGTTATTTCCCCATCCTTTAAACTTCAAATCACTTCCAAGACTTAGGACACCTCGCCTCACTCCTCTCTAGGCCATAAAAATCAAAATTTTAACTTGTTTTGCAAAGAAAGTAGGTGGACTTGGGATTTTCGCTCTGGACCCTTTGGAAGGGTCGGGAGCGAAAATCTTGACTTGAGCTTACTCCATCATTTGTCCTCAATCAACTTCAACAGGGCAAGAACACCTCTCCTCACACTCATCCAAACTATAAAGACTCAAAGTTGACTTGATTTTGAAAGGAAAACAAGTGATTGTAGAATTTTCGCTCTGGACCCTTTGGAAGGGTCAGGAGTGAAAATTTTGATTTGGTTCAATTCCTTCAGTTTCACTTATTTCTAGCAACTTGAAGTCACTCTTAGGGACATCTCCTTCTTGATTTCACCTTAGCCCATACTTGATCTAGCACAAAGTTGAGACCAAAGAGAGGTTTTGAGAAAATTCACTCTGGACCCTTTGGAAGGGTCAGGAGCGAAAATCTCATCTTTGACCAAAAATCATCATTCTCTCAACTTGAAACTTCATTGCAAGGTAAAATTTCATCTCTCTTCGCCCTAGGAACAAGGTTTTAAACCTAAGAAAGGTCAAAAAAGTAGGCTTGTAAGGAATTTCGCCCCGGACCCTTTGGAAGGGTCAGGAGCGAAATTTCCTTTCTTGGCTAAAACCCTCATTCCTTAATGCTACCAAACACTCTCAAAGGCAAGATCATGTCCTTTTTCCCTTTCAACATGCTTTGGACATCACAATTTGAACAAATAGGGAAGGAAATGAGGTCTAGGAGGATTTTTGCTCTAGACCCTTTGGAAGGGTCAGGAGCGAAAATCATGATTTGGGCTTGATTCTTCATTTCTCCAACTCAAAATCACCTCAAGAGACAAAGACATGCTATCCCACTTCCATCCACGCCATAAAAAATCAAGGACTTGACCTCCTCCAATGGGAAATAGGTGTTTCTAGGAATTTCGCTCTGGACCCTTCGGAAGGGTCAAGAGCGAAATTCATCTTTTGGTCCAGAATCCTTCACATTTCGATGCTTTCAAACATTCCCAAAGGCCACAAGATGTCCATCCTTCCTTTCAAGATGCCCTGCAAATCAAAATTTGGTCAAACTAGGGAGGAATGAGCTTTAGGAGGATTTTCGCTTTGGACCCTTTGGAAGGGTCAGGAGCGAAAATCTCATTCTAGGCTTGATCACTCACTTTTCCAACTTCAAACCACCTCAAGAAGCAAACTTAGATCATTTTCCACCTAAGGAACAAGGTTTCAAGCTCAAACAAGGTAGCAAATGAAGTTTATGATGAATTTCACTTTGGACCCTTTGCAAGGGTCAAGAGCAAAATTCTCTTTTTAGGCTAAAATCTTGCTCTTCAAAATCATCCAACTCCATCTCAAGACAAGAACATACCAATTCATCCCCCAACATGCCCTAGAAACCAACACTTAGCCAAAATTGGGAAGGAAATAAGAGCTATAAAGATTTTCGCTCTAGACCCTTTGGAAGGGTTAGGAGCGAAAATCATGATTTGAGCTTGACTCTTGACCTTTTCAACTCCAATTCTCTTTGGGAGGCAAATATAGATCCTTCCTCATGCATCTCCATCAAGATCCTGACTTTAGCCAAGGGAAAAATGAGTGTTTTCAAGAATTTCGCTCTAGACCCTCTGGAAGGGTCAGGAGCGAAATTCATCTTCTTGACTAAAGTCCTTCATCTTTCAATCTTTACAAGGCTAGAACATTCAAAGACTCCAAACCTGTCTTAGAAACCAAGAGCTTGGCCTGGGCAATGAAGAAATTGAGGTCTTCAAGGATTTTCACTCTGGACCCTTCGGAAGGGTTAGGAGCGAAAATCACTTCCCAGGTTGATTTTCATCATCCTTTCAACTCATCCTCACACTACCTTGGCCAAATCAACTTCCTCTTTACGCAATCAAGACAATTCATCATCCAACTTGGTCTAGGCAAGGTCCAACTAGGTTTCAAGGTCAAAGGAAGGCAAAAAGGAAGATTTCGCTCTGGACCCTCTGGAAGGGTCAGGAGAGAAAATCTCCTCTCAGGCTGGCTTTCATCATTACAAAGTCAAAAAACTCTTCTTCAAGGCGGAACATGTATCAACTTTCCCAATTACGCCTCAAAAGTCAACAACCTTGGTCATATCTTTTCAAAACTCCTTCAATCATCATCAAGTGCATTTGTTCATCAGTTTCTGAAATTGCCACTTCCATCTCTCTCTGACCACTGACTCCGCTTAATAGGTTCCGACCGAAAGGAAAACAAGACTCTAACAAGAAAACCATCAATCCAGACCTACCTTGACCTGAGACCTATCATCCTATCCATCTTCATTCCCCTGAAAGGAAAAGATCCACTAAGGCAAACCTAGGGCTCCAGGCAAACAACAAAGGACTTCCCAAAACCAGGTTGGACTCAACTTGAAAGAAACCCTAAGACGGGCCCTCGGAAAGAAACGCTAATCTACCCGGCCCAGGCGACCACTCACTCACTCCAAACCCAGCAAGCAGAGAGAGAAAACCTAACTAAGGAAAAGCAAAACCCCAGAAAAAGAGGGGGTCCCCATTCTAATGGGGCAATGTGTGAAATGGTCACAACATTTGGCGACACCACTAAAAATGTTCGCGAACATTTGAAAATCAATCCATCTTTAGAGAATACTCAAAGAATTTCCCTGAATAAATCAAGGAGTTACACAGTATTTACAAGAAGAGACTTTCAAATTGAGATAGAGTATCAAGTCCATAGTTATCCATGTGTGTGCAATTAATTAATTCCCCTCGACAAGACAATCATGACCTTCAGGTTCCCTTGTGATTAGCTACGTAGTTTATCTGAACCTCAAAAGCATCCTGGATAGAGACTCGCTGCCAGTCAAACGTCCATAGTCCCGACGAGGTTATCGCCGCAAGCTCACGAACATTGCTCCATTGCCAGTTGGGCGTCTATAGCCCCGATGGAGTTATCCGTATATTCCCGTTAGCCAATTTTGGTATTTCCTTTTATTTCGTCGTTTTTTTTATTTTTCTCTTTCATTTTCTCATTTTTTTTCCTTTTGATATTGCTCTTTATTCCGTTAATTCTTTTGGCTCGTAAGCAGAGAAACTTACTAGGGTTTGAGGATTGCGGTGGCGCTGAAGCCAGACTTTAGATTTTTCACCAATCACAGCTTAGCCTGAAAAACCATAACGACTTGGAGATTATAAGTGTGAAAAGATATAATAACTGAAGGACACTAATATCTCACTCCAATAAGCCAATCTTACTTCATTACAAACACACCTTGACTCAAGATTCCATCCAGAAAAATTTCTTCGTGTTCCTAAAAGACTTCATGATTAGGCAAATGAAACGGACAATCCAGCGGGATGTCAGAGTGCTTCATAACAAAAATCGCCCTTTTAAAATGGATACCCCTCAAAACAAGCAGACCAACCTAACTAGGACACAAAAACCACCTAAACTAAGACACAAAACAAAGACCAAGGAAAACCCAAAACAGACACACACCAACCCAAACAAACCGAACTCAAAAGAACCTAAGCTAGCTATATACAAAGGCAGACCTCCTGAACTTTAGGACTGGAAATAATGCTTGAGATACCTCCCATTGACAGGTAATGGGACATCTTCCCCAATTAAGGTCTTCAATTTAAATGCATTCTCCCCTAGAATCTCAGAGATTTGATAAGGGCGCTTCCATAGTCTGTCAAATTTATCGTGCTCTCCCTTCTTTTCATGTGCTTTATCCCAGTATAAGACAAGATCTGAGATCCGGAACGCCTTGATTCTAGCCTATCTATCAAACCATCTCTTGACAACTCCCTAATGTTTTGCAAAATTTTCTAAGGCTTGATCTCTCTTCTCTTCAAGATTCAGCAGTTGTGTTAATCGATCTTGCACAACGTCGGTGCCCTCCATGTATTCTTGGATAAACCTTAAGGTTGGGATCCTAAGTTGCATAGGGAATACTGGGTCTTGACCATAAACTAGGAAGTAAGGTGAAATCCCTAACGCATTCTTGGTCTTGATCCGATCTGCCCAAAGGGCAAATCTTAGTTGGGTATGCCATTCTCTTGGACTTCTCTCCAGCAATTTCTTGATTACATTGAGCAGGTTTTTGTTCGTCGACTCGACTAACCCATTACCCTAAGGGTAATAATTAGATGAGAATTTAAGGGTTATACCATACTCAAAGGCCCAATTTGAAAATCTCAATGATGTGAAAGTTGAGCCATTATCGCAAACCAATGCATAAGGACAACCAAACCTCGTAATAATGTTTTCCTCAAGGAATTTAATCACGGCCTCAGTAGTGCATACCTTAAGAGCTTGAGCCTCCGACCATCTGGTACAATAGTCAGTTGCAGTGATGATATACCTGTGTTGCGCCGAGGATGACGGGTTGATGACTCCAATAAAATCCATTCCCCATTTTGCGAATGGTCTTGCTTCGATCACCGGATTAAGTGACATGGCCGGATTCTTTTCTCTAAAGGCAGCGACTTGGCAAGTGTGACGAGTCTTGACATGATCAAATGTATCCTTGAATAGTGTGGGCCAATAATATCCTGCCCTCAGAATTTGATGAGCTATGGCCAGGTTAGCACCATGCCCCGTACCGAATTTTGAGTGAAAGTGTTCAATTATTTGTTTGGCTTCCTCCTTGCCAACACATCTTAGATATACTCCTTCATGATTTTTGCGATACAGGACGGATCCTTGAAGCATATAATGCTGACACTTTAACCTCAATGCTCTCTTTTGAGTAGGTGTCATATGAGCAGGGCACTTTTGGTTGAGCAGGTAGGTCACAATTCCCTTGTACCATTCATCTGGGGTGACATCATCCAATTCATATACTTGCTAGACTAAACCAGGCCCATCAACTGCCAGTGTCTGAGCTAGGGCCTGCCCTCGAACAAGTTTCATAGGTTGGATTTCAATATCAAATTCTTGAATAATGGCGACCCACTTGCCTCTTCTCTCACCTAGTTCATTTTGCATAAGGAGGGGTTTTACTGCTGCATCTGGCACAATTGCATGAACTTTGGCCCTCAAGAGGTAATGTCTAAACTTTTTGATGGCTTTGACCAATGCATAGGCCTGCTTCTCAATATTAGGGTATCTGAGTTCTGCATCCTTCAACGGGGTGCTCATGAATGCAATCGAGTTCTTGTCTCTCTCTTCACTCCTTTGAGTGAGAATAGTTGCACAAGTATACTCAGAAGCAAATGAATATAGATAGAAGGGCTTCATGTAGTCAGGACTGATCAATACTGGAGCTTCTGCAATTGCTGACTTTATCTCCTCGAATGCTCTCTTGGTCGATGCCATCCATTCTATTTTGGCGTCCTTTTTCAACATCTCATTCAATGGTCGGACTATCTCGACAAACCCTATGATAAATTTTCTGACAAAATTGATTTTGCCAAAGAATGATTTAAGTTCTTTCTTACTGGCGGGCAGGTTGATGGTTGATATAGCTTTTACTCTATCAGGGTCAATGGAAATACCCTTCTCTGATATGACATGCCCTAGCAACTTCCCTTCTATTACTCCGAATATGCATTTTTTAGGATTAAGGGAAACACCATATCTTCTACACCTTTGGAAGACTTTTCTTAAATCATCCACATGATCTTCCCTTTTCCTAGAGAATACTGTGATATCGTCCATGTATATGATGATGCATTTCCCTATCAAGTCCCTGAAAGCAATATCCATGGCTCTCTGAAAGGTGGCCCCAGCATTGATAAGTCCAAAAGGCATTCTTTTATATGCAAATGTTCCCCACTTGGTAGGAAAAGCGGTCTTCAATCGATCTTCAGGTTCTACCAATACTTGTTTATAACCTGAATATCCGTCCAGAAATGACATCATTTGTGATCCGTTGACAATTTGCAATACTTCATCCAGTGATGGTAGTGGATAATTATCCTTTTCTGAAGCTCGGTTGAGATTCCTGAAGTCGACACACAGTCTGATCTCTCCATTCTTTTTCCTTACAGAACCAGGTTGGCGACCCACGTTGAATGTCTTACTGGAAAGATGATTTTAGCTGAGAGCAACTTCTTGACCTCTTGATATATTAATGGTTCCAGTAAAGGATTGACCGGCCTTTGTCTTTGTCTGAAAGGCTTGCTTCCTGGTTTCAGAGGGATTGTATGGGTGATGATCGGAGTGTCATAAGTTTTGAGATCTTCATAACTCCAAGCAATGACATTTGGGAAATCCATCACACTTTTAAGATACCATTTCTCTCGTGCGAAGTGCAGGTCTTTCCAATGAATACATTCTAAACTTGTCTGTCATCACCAACATTGATTGTGTCACATGCGTTTCCTTCCATGCTATGGCTTTTCAGTTCCCTTAGTTTATCGGGATCAAAGATTCTTTCTAACTCCACCATTCCTTTTGGAATAGTGTTTGTCTTCAAATTCAAGACTCCTTTTGCATCCAATTCTGCTCCTTCTACTTCCTCTTCATCAATGATTTGGGCTAAGAAGACATCTGTATTGGTCAAGAAATTCAATATGTGCTTGTCGTCTTCAAAAACGTGAAAGTTGGTGATGTTGTCCGGGACTGAAGGTACTGTAGTCAACTCCACTATGAACTTCTTCAATCCTTCCATAGCTAATGGTACCAAAGAGTTGGCAGCCTGTGCAAGAGAATTAGCCACCTGATTCTGATGTCTGTATATGGACTTAATATTGAAAGCATCAAAACTTTCAATGAGATCCCAAACACGATTCCGATATCTAGTCAGCCTTTTGTCATGGCACACATACTGCCTTCTAATTTGTCTTATCACTATTTCTAAATCTCCATATACCTGTAGTACTTTAGCTTTCTTTCTGATGGCTAACAATAACCCATGAATCAAGGATTCATATTCGGCCACATTGTTGGTGCATGGGAATTGTAGCCTATGGGCGGCGAGGTAGGTTTCTCCTGATGGACTGATCAATTCAAAGCCAGCTCCAGCTCCTTGTTTGGACTTAGATCCATCAAACCTTAGTGTCCACATTAGAATCTCCTGGTCTTCTGATTCTTGGACCTCTTGGCTTTCCACTGATGTGTCAGATAGAGTTTCATCTTCTAAAGAACTTTCAACTTCTGGGTCTTCAATTTCTTCTATAATCAATGTCTGTGGGACCCTCTTGTATACTTGTTCTAATGCAGTCTTACACATAGCACAAGACAATTCTGAATGGAAGGCATCATGTATCCTACACCAATTGGGGAGGAGCAGATCTCGAACAGATGCTAAGTTACCAAGTTGCATACTCTATTGCACATTCTTGTGGACAAATTTTCTAAAATTTTCAAACATTCCATCAGCATCTTGGTCAGATCCTTGATCACTTTCCACGATAATTTCTGTAGATTCCATCACCTCTTGTTGACTGCCTCTCTCTTGTAGGTCATGTATCATCAAGACCTCTTCAACTTTAGGTTTATATGTCCCCAAATCAGTTTCTAAGAATAGGACTTCATTATCTTCTCCATACTCGGTTATCATAAGTCTCAATCTTGGAGTACTGTCGATTTTGATTTGGTTTGGAACTCCTCTCCAGGGTAGCCACATATGTGCAAAGTCCGTTGACACATACCCATTCAACTTTCGTGACCAATCTCTACTCAGAAGCATACCATATGTGTCAGGTATATCCACAACTGATATGTCTATGAAATTCCGGACCCTTGGGTCTGCTGCTAACTGCATGTGGATATTATTCAATTCTCCCATGACTGGAACTTTTGTCTTGTCTAACTGAGTGACCTTCCTTCTAGTGGGTGCGGGAGTTATACCTAGCTTCTGACAGATGGCCAGGGGCATCACATTACTAGAAGCTCCTGAATCATATAGACAATTGTGCAATAGCTTTCCAAAGATTCTGACTGATAGCAGGAACGGGGCCGGCTCATCTTTTCCTTGGCAAAGAATTGAGGAATCCTCATCATGTTCTTGATTCTTTACTTCATTGATCTTTGGATTGTCACTCTTTTCTGAGGTCTCTGCTTTCGAATTTTCCGTTTTCTTTGGAGGCTTCCCTTTCTTTATTACATCCTTCTTAGCAGCAACCCACTTTTCGGGAAGGACCTGGCTTGAAGTGAGACTCTCTTTGACGGTGGATTGGACTTTCTTAACATCACCTCTTTTAAGTAACACTTTTCCTTCTAACATATCCTCTCTTTTGGCTGGAAAGGCTACGGTCTAGACCATACACTCGTCTTCTTCAGATTGTTGCTTGTTATCAACTTCGTCTTGAATTACATTGACGGTGGCTTGAGTATTGTTGGCCACTTCTTTGGATGTATTTTGACTATCTGGCCTTACTATGTTTGAGTCATTCCAACTATTGATCACAGTATTTTTAATTTCTGACACTTTCAACAACTCATAGAGTGGCAAGCTAATTTTAACCCTTTTGAGTTCTTCCAACACCAACATAGCCAGTCTTTTCATTTCATCCCTTGGGGAAGGAGGAGCATTCCTTTGCCTATACCCTTGTGCATCTTGTGGATAATCCGGAGTATTGCTAGCCTTTGGATCAGGAGGAGTAGAGAAAATGTTTGGAGGGATGGATGTTGTCAAGGGTTCCTGGTTTCTCCGATTTCTTTGGTATACCCTCGGAGCTATGCCTCTTGAAAACTGGTGAAATACTTCTTTTATCCCCTCAACTAGGACACTATTATTCAGAGGCGGGAAATAATATCCTGAGTCTTCAATAGGTTCATTTGCTGATGCAGGTGGAAACTGGGAACCAGGAGGTACCATTGGTCCATTAGCTGATGCTAGCAGAAACCTTCCATTTTGGGCTTGGTCGACTTCTCCTTTCGGTAAATGTTTGTAGCTTTCCTCAACCATGGCTTGATCATACCGAGTGGTCGGGACCATTTCATATCCTGTTGTAGGGGGGTTTTCAGGTGCATCATTGCTACGCATCTCCTGCTGGAATATGTCAACTACAATCTTAAGTTCAGGACACTGCAATTCAGAATGTTGGTTTGTACTGTGAAGTCTACACCAGCTGGATAAGGCCCCCTCTGCTAGAAACACTTTACTGGTAGGATGATTTTCCTAATTTTGTGAACTTGATGGGTTGTCTAGTGGCATTACCACGTTTCCATTATTAGGAGTTGTATTCCATGTTCTCCTTTGAAAGCCTTGATTGTTGTTTCCCTGAAAGTTGTTTCTGAAACCTCGGTTATTATTCCCTTGAAAGTTCTGATTGTTCATTTGTTGTCCTTGGTTAATTCTTTGCATGCTTTGTAGTTGATTATTTTGATTCCTCAAATGGGTCACCTCAGTTGATAGCTTCTTGACTTGTTCAAGCAATTCTTTCATTTCATCCTTTTCTTCCTGTGTTCTTGAAGAGTTTGTTGCATTTTGCAGGTACACAGGTTGTGCTGGTGGGGCTTGTGAAAGTGCAATTCCAGGATGAAGCACCAACTGGTTTGATGGCTGCATACCAGGGTAGGTTGCTTGCGGAATAGGATTCATGACTGGGGTTTGATTTGCCAATGTTAGACTAACTGCTTGAATTTGGTTCGGCGCTGCAGTAGGTTCCATATGAAGTAGCGGCCCAATAATATTTTGCCCCATGTGCTTACTGACCTCAATAGCTTTTGCATATGCTGCGTTTAAATCATTCGGGATAGGATAAGTTCTCACGAACATGGCAGTGAGATGATCTAAGGCTCCATAATAAATCTCCCTTAGGTCAGCAATGAGATATGGATGTCGCAACATCGTGTAAGCTCTATGGAACTGTTGATGTGTATTTTGTACACGACCAAACACAGAATAAAATACCTAAAGGTACCTTATCCTCTCTTGAATAAAGCTCCCGAATGCTGAAGATATCACAGAAGGATCAATCGGAGAAGCTTCAAGGTTCTTGTTATGTAGGATCTCTACTCGCGGATAAGCTCTTTGTGGTATGATGTGATTTTACTGGAATCACAAGGGGACTTACACTCGATGACCTAAACGACTGATTTGCTGGAATCACAGGATTTCACTAGCCTAGATTTTTGAAAAAGGGAAAAAGTGATGAGGGTGAGGGAAGGATCTAATTCTGACACTAAGAATGTAGGAGCAATAAATGATCTTTGATGAAATTCTAACTAAGTCTTGTTTTGACATCCCAGGACCATCTCCACAAGATTAGTGCGATCTTTGGAGGAAAGCTTTATGATGTTCAGATCATCGCTACAGGCATAGACACCATCAGGCTGATGCATATCAGTGAAGAAGCGACAATTGAAGTTAAGCTTAAGCTGAATGATTCCAGTTGACTACACAAGGCAAGTCTGCAATCAACAAACTACTAGTAGTATGGATATACAAATTTCACCATCAATCAAACACATTTCTTCCACTCATCTAATAACATGAAATCAAATCTGAGAAGTATAAAGACCATGCAAATTGTTGAATCGACCCATAGATTTCACCACTTCTTCAATGAAGTTTACAAGCCTTTTACAACAACATCTTGGCAACAATCTTTGCCTTCTCTTTCTATTCTACTTTAATTACTATTCTATCAACTGACTATTCACTATTTCTAACTACTGACTAACTATTCTCTATTAGCTAACCATTGACTAACTATTCACCTTTACAAATGAAGAGCCAGGGCTTATATAGTGCCCACCAGGCTTGCAAAACTCGGCGAGCCATTAAAAAACTCGCAAGTAATCGCGATCCATAATGGCGCGCGAGTTAATCGCGGAAATACTCAGCGCGATTTTTTCATATAGTCGTCGCGATTTTTTTGACAAATACTCGCCGTTAATCGCTAAAACCCGCCTGAAAACACGGCACAAAATGCGAGAAAAATGCGACTTAAGTCGCAGGCAAAAAAAAAACCTAAGTCTTTATTCCATTTCGCGCGACTCCGGAAGGCAAAAAACGCCACGCGATTTCCAGTAGGGTTTGCATTTGCACGCGTGACCAGGTTTTTACTTGTTTATTCGTGATCTTTTTGTATTGTTTTATTTCGAATTCACAGTCATTTGAAATGACTGTGTATTACACAGTCAAAATGACTATGTATTGTTTGCATTTGCACGCGCGACCAGGTATCTTTTTGTATTGTTTTATTTCGAATTCACAGTCATTTTAAATTTTAATCGAATGACTGTGTATTACACAGTCATCATTACACAGTCACAGTCATTTCAAATGACTGTGTAATACACAATCATTAGTAATTACAGTCATTTCAAATGACTGTGTATTACACAGTAATCAGTTGAAATGACTGTGTAATACACAGTCATTTGAAAATGACTGTGTATTACACAGTCACAGTCATTTCAATTTTCAAATGACTGTGTAATACACAGTCATTTCAAATTTTCAAATGACTGTGTATTACACAGTCATCATTACACAGTCACAGTCATTTCAATTTTCAAATGACTGTGTAATACACAGTCATTTCAAATTTTCAAATGACTATGTATTACACAGTCATCATTACACAGTCACAGTCATTTCAATTTTCAAATGACTGTGTAATACACAGTCATTTCAAATTTTCAAATGACTGTGTATTACACAGTCATCATTACACAGTCACAGTCATTTCAAATGACTGTGTATTACACAGTCATCATTACACAGTCATAGTCATTTCAAATGACTGTGTAATACACAGTCATTTTCAAATGACTGTGTATTACACAGTCATCAGTCATTTGAAATGACTGTGTAATACACAGTCATTACAGTCATTTCAAATTTTCAAATGACTGATGACTGTGTAATACATTAATCATTAATGTACATTGTAATTAATGACTGTGTATTACACAGTCAATTGTGAAATGACTATGTAATACATACTCATAGTCATTTGAAATGACTGTCAACTGTGTAATGTCAATGTGTATTAAAGTATTTCATTTAAATTTAAATTTGAAGTTAAAAACTTAAAAAAATACACAACCAATTAAAAATTTTAATTTTAGATAGTCATCTATTAATAGATGACTGTAAATAAAATACAGTTATACAGTCATTGTAATTTTTGGATGTTCGTGATTTTTTTTGGTAACAATGTTATTTATCTCTAAATGTTGTCTCTCTTTTGCTAGGTTCTTTTCCACATCTTTTTGAAAGAAAATGGATTCAGCTTCTACAGTTAAAGTTGGTGGCAAAAAGAGAGACCCTTGTTGGAAACATGGGAGACCAGGTCCAAAACGAGGAGATGTTTTTTGCAACCATTGCAAAAAAATTGTAAAAGGTGGCATTAATAGGTTCAAATATCACCTTGCAAAAATTCAATGCCAAGATACCACAAGCTGTACGGAATGTACTGAAGAGGCTACGAGAGATGCAATAGCAATGCTTGAAGCATATGATCAAAGGAAGGCAACAAAAAAGAGAACAGCAGAGGCAATGGCAGCCCCAAGGGCAGATTTGAGTTCCATAGGGTCACATACAGATGTGGCGACATCTGGTTCTTCCCTTGGGCCATAGATACGAGCAAAGGGAACTTTGGACAGCAACATGGAAAACTTTTTTATTCCACGTAACACTCCTGGTGCACAACCTGGATTGCTTGGCACTGCATGGAATAAAGAGGCTCACCAACAAGCCAAGGTGGCGTGTGCTAGATTTTTTATCTACAACGATGTTCCGTTCAATGCTATTTCTAGTCCATCTTGGGACCAATTGGTCACCGCGTTGACTGTGACAGGTAAGGGGTTCAAATCCCCAAGCCGTTACGAGGTAAGTGGACCGTTATTGCAGGATGAGGTCCAAAACACTCATGCATTAGTGGAAGAGCAAAGGACTATTTGGGAAAAGAATGGCTGCACCATTCTTTCTGATGGATGGACAGATGGTAGGAATAGGACACTCATCAACTTTCTAGTTGCTTCAGGAGGACAGTTAGTATTTTTAAAATCAATTGATGCCTCCAATGAAGTGAAGAATGCGGAGACCTTGTGCAACATGTTGGATGAGGTGGTGATGGATGTGGGAGTGCAGAATGTCATCCAAGTTGTGACTGATAATGCAGCTGCATATGTGGCAGCCGGCAAACTTCTAATGGCTAGACATCCGACATTATTTTGGAGCCCTTGTGCTGCCCATTGTCTTGACTTGCTCCTTGAGGACATAGGGAAACTAAGTTGGGTAAAGAAAGTGGTTGAAGATGGAAGGAATATCACCAAATACATCTACAATCACACATGGGTCCTGAATCTTATGAGAGAGCACACTGAAGGTAAGGATCTTGTGCGGTCGGGGGTCACACGCTTTGCTACCAATTTCCTCACCTTGCAGAGCATACTTGCTACATTGCCCAACCTGAAGCGGATGTTCGTGAGTGAAAGATGGTTGGGGAGTCCTTATGCTACAAAGCCTGAAGCAGAGAAGGTTGTGATTGCCATTTTTGATACTAATTTTGCCAAGATAGTGGAGGAGATCATCAATGTAAGTTTTGAAACTTTAATTGATGATTTATTATTTAATTTTCTAATATTTCAATCTGCTGATTTTGTTAGATTTTTTATATCTAGGTGTCGGAACTGTTGGTGAGGGTGCTACGAATGGTGGATGGGGATCATAACTCCATGGGGTATCTATATGAGGCCATGGATAAGGCCAAAGAGGCGATTCAACACTTGTATGGGTCAAACAAGACCAAGTATGAACCCATATGGCGCATAATTGATCGGAGGTGGAACCATCAACTCCACCAACATATTCATGCTGCTGCCTACTTCTTGAATCCCAAGTTTTTTTACTCTCCGAGTTTCAGAGCAGATGCAGAGGTTAGAATTGGCCTTGACACATGCATTCGGAGATTAGTTGATGATGAGATCCTTCGAGACCTGATACTTGATGAGTTGCAGAGTTATAAGAAGGCCTTAGGGGAATTGTTTTCTTCACCTGATTGCAAACGTAGGAGAGCCACCTTACGACCAGGTAAAAAAAAACATATGTTTAATTTTTACCATTTATTTCTCTCTTTAAGATTATTGAAATCTTTACAAGTTATAAATCACATTTTGTATCCTTGCAGATTTGTGGTGGGAAGATTATGGTGCCACAACGCCTAATCTTCAAAAGCTTGCCATCCGCATATTATCACAGCCTTGTAGTGCTTCTGGTTGTGAGCGCAACTGGAGTGTTTTTGAGAACATCCACACAAAAAAGCACAATAGGTTGACTCAACAACGCTTGAATGATCTTGTCTATGTGCGGTACAACATTCGATTACATGAGAAGAAGGTGCTAGGGCAAGATTCACATGAATCACTTGACTTGGATGACATTGATCCATATGCAGCAGAATGGGTTGCTTCTCCTGATGATGTTGATAATGATTTGGATCCATTCCTTACTAATGAGCAGCTGAGTGAGTTGGAGAGGGCAGGAGAGGAATGGGATGCGGAAGTGGCAGCACGTGAGGAGGAGCAAGAGGTTGATCATGCAGCAGAGGCACCTGTTAGTGTTAAGGATGTTGCCACTACTTCAGCACCACCCACCCAACGGCCACAATCTGTTTTGAGCTTTAGTCGTAGACGCAATTTATGATTTCTTATTTTCATTGATACCAAACTTTGAACTTGATAAGTAATCAGAATTTCAGAGGTTCTTGTTTTGTGGTCTATGACTCTATAACTCTATGAGACTGTCACTATGATACGTTGATATGTATTGAACTCTTATTCATATGTTGCACTTGATTTTTGGTTTATGCTATGATAATTGCATTTGTTGCTATGTATTACCAAAAAAATTTGATTTATATATCATGGAAATCATATATGTTATACAAATTTGGTGTAAATGTGTGATTTTGAATTATATATAAAAAAAAAATGTATTTTCAAATGTTCGATAAAGTTGCCAAGTTTTTCGCCGAGTTTTGGCGAGTCCCGAGTTTTTAAAATTTTTTGGCCTTGTCGAGTTATTGCAAAATCCGAGTTTTTCAAGCTTGGTGCCCACAATACAATTCAATGGCTTAAATCAATTTAAGATCAATGGCCGAGGTTTTACAATGAAAACCCTAATTAGGGTTTGCTACAACAAACTTAATTCTGACCAATGAAATAATTGCATTATTTGGACAAATATCTTCTCTAGAATATTCGACCAATGGATAGCCGTGGTAGGTACATCGAAGTTAGTGCCATCTTTTGATGAGTCAGGTACATCGAATCTAGACATGCTGAAGTGGACCAACCCGACTGGAGGGGTGATGACTGGGATGCCACCTTGTCTTTCCTTCAAATGTTGGACTGGAAGATGTTGTCCTTGATGAGGCTGGGCTGGAGAAGGTCGTCCTTGTTGATGCTGGGCTGGAGAAGGTCGTCCTTGTCCTGGCCTGGTCTTCTTTCATCTGCCAAAACAAACCAAAAGATGATTAAGGACACATGATAAATTCATTTCAACATAGCATTTTCAACTTAAATCATCAACAAAAAGATATTAACATGAAACTTGCCCAAGATTTTCTCTAGGAACAGACCCTATAAGGATTTCACCCTGGACCCTTTGGAAGGGTCAGGAACGAAATTCCAACTTTAGCTCAAAATTCACATTTTTGAAGGTCAAACATCTTTCCAAGGCATTCCAAATAGCTTTTCTCACCCTAGTTCAGGCCTGACTTAGCACAAAATTTGAAGAAAAGGATGGTTTTAGTGATTTTCGCTCTGGACCCTTTGGAAGGGTCAGGAGTGATTTTCAAGTTTTGAGCATGTTCCTCCATCCTTTCAACTTCAATTCTCCTCCAAGACTAAGGACACATTGCCTCACTCCTATCTAGGCCATAAAAATCAAAATTTTAACTTGTCTTGCAAAGAAAGTAGGTGATCCTAGGATTTTCGCTCTGGACCCTTTGGAAGGGTCAGGAGCGAAATCCTTGGTTTGGGCTAATTTCCATCATTTTTCAACACCAACTAACTTCAAAAGGCAAGAACATGTCTCCTCGCACCCATCCAAGCCATGAAAACCTAACGTTTGACTAGACTTGCAAGGAAAATAGGTGGTTTTAAGATTTTCGCTATGGACCCTTTGGAAGGGTCAGGAGCGAAATTTTCATTAGGCTTCAAAATTTGCATTCTTGGCCACCAAAATCCACTCTAAGGCATTCCAAATGCCTTCTCACAACCTTGTCCAAGCTTGGCTTTGCTCCAAATTTGGAAAAAAAGATGATTTTAAGGATTTTTGCTCTGGACCCTTTGGAAGGGTCAGGAGCGAAAATCACTTCTAGGCTCAATTCCTTCATCTTTCATGGTTTATAGCAAATCAAAGTCAGTCTTAGGGGCAACTTCATCTTGATTCTACCTTATCCCACACTTGATCTAGCAAAACTTGATAGCCAAAAAATGTTTTGAGAAAATTCTCTTTGGACCCTTTGGAAGGGTCAGGAGCGAAATTTTCATTCTTGACCAAAAATCATTATTTTTTCAACTTGAAACTTCTTTGCAAGGTAGGATTTCATCTTTCATTGCCCTAGGAACAAGGTTTCATGTCCAAGAAAGGTCAAAAAGTAGGCTAATAAGGAATTTCGCTTTGGACCCTTTGGAAGGGTCAGGAGCGAAATTTCCTTTCCTGGCTAGAATCCTTCATTTTCATAACTTCCAAACATTCTCAAAGGCTAAATCATGCTCATTCTTCTTCTCATCATGTCTTGGACACCAAAATTTGGCCAAATAAGGCAAGAAATGTCTCTTAGAGAGATTTTCGCTCTGGACCCTTTGGAAGGGTCAGGAGCAAAAATCTTGACTTGGGCTAGATCCTTCATTTCTCCCTTTTAAAACGACCTCAAGAGGCAAAGACAAGTTATTTTTCTTCCATCCACCTCATAACAAATCAAAAAACTTGACCTTTTTCAATGCAAAAAATATGAGTTTTTAGGAATTTCGCTCTGGACCCTTTGGAAGGGTCAGGAGTGAAATTTCCCTTTTGGTCCAAAATCCTTCATTTCTCAACGCTTTCAAACACTTCAAAGGCAACAAGAATGTCCATCCTTCCCTCCAAGATACCCTGCAAATCAAAAATTAGTCAAACTTAGGAGGAAATGAGCTTTAAGAAGATTTTCGCTCTGGACCCTTTGGAAGGGTCAGGAGCGAAAATCTCATTCTAGGCTAGATTACTCACTTTTCAAACTTAAAACCACTTCAAGAAGCAAACTTAGTTCATTTTCCACCTGAGGAAGAAGGTTTCAAGGTCGAACAAGGTAGCAAATGAAGTTTATGATGAATTTTGCTCTGGACCCTTTGGAAGGGTCAGGAGCGAAATTCTCCTTTAAGCCAAAATCTTGTTCTTCAAAATCAATCAAACTCCCTCTCAAGGCAAAAACATACCCATTCATCTCCCATCAAGCCAACGCCTAGCCAAAATAAGGAGGAAAACAAGAGTTATAAGGATTTTTGCTCTGGACCCTTTGGAAGGGTCAGGAGCGAAAATCATGTTTTGAGCTTGATTCTTGACATTTCCAACTCCAATCCTCTTTGAGAGGCAAACATAGATCCTTTCTCTTGCATCTCCACCAAGATCCTGACTTTGGCTAGAGGGAAAATGAGTGCTTTCAAGAATTTCGCTCTAGACCCTTTGGAAGGGTTAGGAGCGAAATTCACTTTTTAGGCTAGACTCCTTCATTTTTTCACCTCCAATCCTCTCTAGAAGGTAGCTAACATCATTCTTCACCCAAGGGACAAGGTTTGGATCCCAAACAAGGTAGCAAAAGAGGTTTATAGTGAATTTCGCTCTGGACCCTTTGGAAGGGTCAGGAGCGAAAATCATCCTTGGGCATCAAATCCTGACTTCATTTTCACATTTTCTCATTCAAACAAGCGTTTTTATCTTCATTCAAGTCTGGGAATGCGTTAGTTCTAGGTTTTGGTCAGAGTAGAATGTCTTATGGAGAATTTCGCTCTAGACCCTTTGGAAGGGTCAGGAGCGAAATTCGCTTTGGACCCTTTGGAAGGGTTAGGAGCGAAATTTGACATTTTGGACTCTCCGTCGGGATCATTTTATGGAATATAACATTTAAGTATAAGAAAGATACTTTAAGTTATATTCCATATATACTTTCAGGGTGTTTGAGAGTGGTTTCAAACCTCCAGGAGTTATATTGCAAAATCTAGTTTTTGGAGGATTCTTCAGTATTCCAGACTTAGTCAAATTTCAAGATCAGGACATTCCAGACTAAGCCAAATTTCAGGGCATTTGAAGATCAGGATGACATTTCAGACTTCATCACTCACCAACTCGACCTAGCTCGGACCTTCAAGAATGATATCCACTCACAAAGCAAGACACAATTAGCAACGAGAGCAAAACCAAGCCCTAAGGAAGACTCTCAAAGAAACCCTAATTCTGGGGCCTTGTGGACTCACCCTGGCTCAAGCAAAGCCTGTAATCCAACGATCCCTCGACAGCACTCATCCTGCAAAGGCTAACAGACAAAACCCTAAAAGACCTAGAAAACAAACCCTAGAAAGCAAAAAGCAGGGGTCCCCATTTGCAATGGGGCGATATGTGAATACGTCACAACAGGAACCTGTTATTGAAAGAAGTGATAGGCTCATGTTCTCTCCTTCGGATCGCAACAAATTGTCTATATAGCTTAGCTGGCGTGGTTCGGATACCAAACTTTGCAATAAATGTATCTTTCATTGCATCCCATGTCCTGATTGACCTTGTAGGTAGGTGAATGAACCAGAAGTATGCTTCCTCTCCTAACGAATAGGGAAAAAGCCTACAAGCTACATCTCCGTATTCAACTCGCCTGTTGCAAAGGTCTTCGAACATTTTGATATGATCTTCCGCGGTACGATTGAAATCATTAGCATTGAATTTAGGACATAAGTTCTCAGGATTCTTAGGCATATCATGATATATTGCAAATTCTAATGGTGATGGATTATCGATCATCCATGTAGCGTCGTTCAGTGCATGAGCAGGAGGAGGAGGAGGAGGAGCATTGTGAGCCATCGTGCTTCCTGAAGGTTGGAAACTTGGTTGAGGACTTGGCGAACCAACCTGGCTTACTGGTTAAGAAATTGCCTGGATACTTGCCTGAATTGCTGCTTGTACTTGTTCTTGAAGAGATGGAGCTTGAAATAACTCAAAAGTGCCTTCTAATCTTGATTCAGATTCTCTTGGAATATTTTCTCTTAGCCCGCTTCGATCTTGAAGTGAACTGGAGTTCAGTCAGATTTTTCGTGCCTGGTGTAGATCTCAATATCCTTTAGTGTTTTTCAGGCAAGAAAGAACCAATACGATCCAGCGTGAAGATCCTGTTTCTGAGGACTATTGCGGGTTCCTTTGGTTACAAAGTTCTCTGGCGGCAGCTCTTTGACGTTCTTCGGCTTTGTCTGCTTCTTGTTCCAAAATAATTCTGACTCTAGTATATTCAGCTTCACTTCTCCTCAGGTTCCACGCCAGGTCATTCAATCCAGAAATAATGTCTTCTTGAATGTTGCCTATTTCCGAATTAGATTGTACTACCTCATTCAATCCTCTATGTGGCAACACCATGATGATACATGTTTATCTTAGATTTTGCTAAAAAAAAAAAAAATTGATTTTCAAGATAGTACTGTTCCTTTTGAATGTTCAAACTTTTGGTATAGAAAAGTAGAGGCCCTCCTTCTAGCGCCAATTCTGTTGATGTATATTTTGTACACGACCAAACATAGAATAAAATACCTAAAGGTACCTTATCCTCTCTTGAGTAAAGTTACCGAATGCTGAAGATATCGCAAAGAAGGATCAATCGGTGAAACTTCAAGGTTCTTTTATGTAGGTTCTCTACTCGTGGATAAGCACCAGTAGTCGTTGTGTTTACTGTTTTTCAAGGGGCCTTACGTACTTTCAGAGAAAGCTTGTTCATGTGACTACTTTTCAAATAAGGGAACAGGATGCTCCTAATGCTAACAGATTTTCAAAAAAAGATCAAAAGATAAAGGTTTCGATGAGGAGATACTTAAACTAATCCTAAGAATGACTCAATGAGGATTGGTCTTGATAAGATTCTACCAATTTCAGTATCGCCAAAGGATTACAACTCCACTGGAATTGGTGCGATCTTCTAAGGGGATTCAATGATTTTCAAATCACTAAGGGGATAGATACTATCAGTGAGATACATATCAATACCTCCAACAATGATTGAACTCTTAATCAATCTCAATGTTTCCAGTTGACCACACAAGGCGTTGACCAAGCTAATAGAAGCCAATATCATCTTCCCTATCAAGCACTCCTCCTAGGTGGCCAACCTTGTCCCTGTAAGGAAGAAGAATGGGGAAATCAAACTATGTGTAGACTTTAGGGATCTCAATTGAGCCTCCCTCAAGGATCACTATCACCTTCCCTCTATGGAGCAGATTCTCCAAAAGGTCAGTGGCTCAGAAAGATTTTCATTTTTGCATGGGTATTCAGGCTACAATCAGATCTTGGTCCAAGAATCAGACCAATACAAGACTGCATTTACTACTAAGTGGGGCACCTATGCTTATTGTAAAATGCCCTTTGGGCTAACCAATATAGGTGCCACGTTCCAAAGAGCAATGGACATGGCCTTCAAGGGTGTATTAACAAAGTTTGTACTTGTATACCTTGATGACATAACTGTTTATTCGAAGCATGCAACTGACCATCTTGGTCATCTTGAGCAGGTGTTCATGAAATGTAGGGAGTATGGTGTATCCTTGAACCCTAGCAAGTGTGTATTTGCTACTGATCAAGGAAGATTGCTAGGACACATCGTATCCAAGGAGGGTTTGACCATTGATTCAGAGCGAGTGGAGGCTATTCTTTCTCTTCCACTCCCCAGTCACAAGAAAGGATTGCAAAGTTTCCTTGGTAGGATCAACTTTGTGAGGAGGTTCATTCCCAACCTTGCCACAATGGTAAAACCCCTCACTTCCATGTTGAAGAAAAACTTGGCTTTCAATTGGACCAAGGAAGGAAGGGCTGGTTTCGAAAAGATCAAACAAGCAATTGCTCAGGCCCCTACCCTCGTCAATCCTAATTATGAAAGAGATTTTATCCTCTATACCTTCAGAGGATAATCTAGCATTTCAGCTGTCCTAACACAGCTGAACGATGACAAGTTGGAGCAACCTATTGCTTTCTTTAGTGAGGGGCTAAAGGACTATGAACTTAGATATAGCTATGTAGAGAAGCAAGTCCTCATTGTTGTAAGGGCATTAAAAAAGTTCAGGCACATGTTGTCCAACAACAGGTTCCATCTCTTAGTTCCGCATGCAAGTGTCAAGGATTTCCTTCTAAACAAGGATATCAGTGAGAAGAGGGCTGGGTGGATAACCAAGGTCATGGAGTATGACATCAACATCAAGATCACCGAGCTTGTAAGAGGCAGGGGCCTATGTGAACATCTTGTCTCATCTTCTGAGACTACTTCAGAGGTCGCCCTTGTGTTACAAGATCAACCAACTGACAACAACACTCAATTCAGTTGGGTAGGTGACATGACCACCTTCTTAATGGAAGGTAGATACCCCCAAGGTTTGGATAATACCAAAAGAAGGCATTTCAGGTTGCAGTCCATTCCCCATGTCTTAGTCAATGGCACTCTTTTTCGAAAAGACTCCAATGGAGTCTTACTAAGATGTATCGAGCAAAACCAAGTCAGCAAATTGTTAGAGGAATTTCATGATGGCTCTTCAGGGGGCCACTTCTCTGCAAAGACTACGGCTATCAAAATAATGGAGGCTGGTTATTATTGGCCATCCTTATTCAATGACTCACATAGATGGGTGAGGAATTGCAAGAAATGTGCTCTCTTCTCTGGGAAGCAAAGACTAGCTGCCCTACCTCTTCATCCCATCCAAGCAGATCAATCGTTAGCCCAATGGGGTTTAGACTTCATTGGCATGATAAACCCACCTTCTAGTGTTGGCCATAAGTGGATCTTGGCCGCAACAGATTACTTCACTAGGTGGACGGAGGCAGTCGCATTGAGGGATGCCATTGAGGCCTCAGTGTTGGAATTTCTTGAGGGAATTGTGACAAGATTCGGTGTCCCCTCCACTATCATATCAGACAATGCCAGTGCATTTGTTGGAACCCAAATCAATTCTTGGACAGTTAAGCATGGTGTATACTTAAAGACATCATCCAACTATTACCCTCAGGGTAACGGCTTAGCTGAATCTTCCAACAAGAACCTCATCAGGATAATTAAAAGGACAATTGAAGACAATCAGAGGGCATAGCATACTAAGTTGAGGACAGCCTTATGGGCTGACAGGATCACACCCAAGCGGGCAATTGGTTACTCCCCTTTCATGCTAGTATATGGGAAGGAAGCAAGGCTCCCAACTTCCCTAGAGTTACCCTCTCTTGAACTAGCGCATCAGCTGGAATTAATAGAGAATGATGCCATGACAGTAAGACTAGCTGAGCTGATGGAGCTAGAGGAGGTTAGAAGTCAGGCTATGCATACACTTAAGACATCCAAAGCAGGTTAAGAAGGTTTTTGACAAAAAGGCTACTAATAGGGTCTTCAAAGAGGGAGACCTAGTTCTGAAGTGGGATGCAGACAGAGCCAAAGTTGGGTGACTCTCCAAATTTGATGCTATCTGGAGTGGTCCATATGTCATCACTAGTTGCACGGAGGCCAATGCATTTCATCTCTCCAAGCTTGATGGCGAAGTTCTTCCAATCCCAGTGAATGGGATTCATCTCAAGCCTTGATTCTAAAGAGGGTGTTGATGACTATGTATATATTAGACTAGAGGTTGTTTTGCTTTCATAAGTGCTCATGCACATGCCGCATTCTCCTTAAGAGGGTGTATGCTCTAGTTTTCAGTTTTCCTCCAAGTGATGGCACACACATGTTTGGGTCTTCCATGACTCAGTGCCCAATGGATGCTTAAGGCTTCTGGACTTCATGCTTAGCAGGCAAGCATCCCGCAGAAATCGCCAAAAATGTTGTCATTTTATGACACCCTTAGTCCATCAGTGAGATATGTTCCATGGACCAGTGCTGCCCAATTGATCAAGGAGAAAGCAATGGAATTATGAAGTGTGAAGTGTTGTCCTGTCAGAAGCAAGTTCCTAAGTCTTCCCAACTACGGTGACCTCGGTCCCCGAAGTCGCCAGGTTCCCAAGTTCCTTGTTCTTCAACCCCGGAACTCCGGAACCCCCAGGTTCTAAAGTTCCTTGTTCTTCTACCCCGGAACTCCGGAACCCCCAAGTTCCGAAGTTCCTTGTTCTTCAACTCTGGGACCCCCAAGTTCTGAAGTTCCTTGCTCTTCAACTCTGGAACCCCCAGGTTCCCAAGTTCCTTGTCCAACTACGGTGACCCCGGTCCCTGAAGTTCCTTGTCCAACTACGGTGACCCCGGTCCCCGAAGTTCTCCAACTACTGTGACTCCAATCTCCGAAGTTCCCCTTCTCTCTTTAACCCTTTCCCTCTCTATCTCAGAACTCCAGAACCCCGAGGTTCCGAAGTTCCTTCCCCTTTTGCCTTCTCTCCCTAGTTCCTCCGGAATCCGAAACCCCGAGGTTCCGAAGTTCCTTGCTCCTTCCCTTGTCTTCCTCACTTCGAGAGTCCGGTCTCCGAAGTCTTCCAAACTTGCTTCTGGCTTGCAACACTTCCAAATGGCGTGATCGACACTCAAGGCTTTTAATGCTCCAACAGTTTTGGTGACTTATGCACTTTTTTTGTGGAGCCACAGGGGTGCATTTAATGTTTTTGGCAGGATTTCCATCAAAGGAGGTACGGGGCCATGCTGGGTGACTTATGTCGTGTCTGACTTTGGAAGGTTTAGGGTATGGCTAGGTTGCTTGCATGTACAAGTCAAGTGCATGCACTTCCCTGCACTTCCAGACTGACATGCAGGGGTCACGATCACCATTGTAACCCATTTTTCTATATAATGGCTTTTAAGCCTCATTGTAAAGGGTTCTCTCCCTGTTGCCTTGAGCTTTCTTATGCTCTTCTCTTCTCTTGAAGACTTGTAATTATTTTTGCATTTCTGCAACTGTAAGTTTGGCCTTTGGCCTTTGAATGAATTGAAACTACCATTCTTGCCTTACTTCAACTTATGCATGCTGTGTATGTGTTCTTACCTCCATTATAAGTGTATGTCTGCGGTTTTCTTCTCTCCATATATGCTGTGTTAACTTGTTTATCTGAGTGTGACTTGTGGGAATCCTTCTCCCCTCTTGACACTTAGCAAATTCTAACCTCCATACATGCATTTGGGTCACTCATACAACTGAAGTTTGTGCATCTCTTGGGTATTTCAGTTGATTCCTTATGCCATTTCGGGTGAGGAGAGAAACCATCTCTTCTCGGTGCATCACCTCCTTTCATTTTAAGCAATTCTCTCTTCCCTTTCCTTTGCAAGTTGTTAGGATAGGTTTAGTAGTAAGTTTTGAAGTGTTGAGTTGGTTCAACACCTGGACCTATTTGAGGAAGGGAAGTCGGGCTTCTCCGGAGATTCAACCCCCATGCGCAAGGTCCCACACATCGGCGTTGTTTCCATGTTTCACAAGGTTGCTGAGTTGATAACTTAGCAAGGGTGCAAGCTTTTGTGATAACATGCACCATTGAGCGTAATAGAAGGTCTTCCATGTACGAATGCGTTCTACACTTAGCCCCATGGAACAACGGTCCACGTGATGAACATGGATCACACTTCTTCACGGTCCGCCACGCACAGCTAATCTGGAATATGCCTCTCCACGGTATATGCTACGCACAGTTATGTTCTTCGTGATTACAGGGGCAAGCAAAGATAGACCCAATATCGGGTTTTCTGGATAATGATACTCCCGCTAGTTCAACTTCGCTACACCACGGGCAGGGATACTTCCACGGGATACTTCCGCTACACCACTAGTTACGTTACTTCCGCTACTCCACTGGGGACGTTGTAGACCTTCGTGTTTGCAGGGACAAGACGGGAATACACCCGAAGTCTGGTCTCTGTCTCACGTGAAACGAACAAGAGTTTGTATTAATAGCTGCGCCCGATATCGGGTGTTTGTGACACGTTGGAAAGAATAGGATTTGTGTGCCTTTCCGCTAGGCCACCGGTAGTCTCCGTGAGGAATGGAATTAGCATGCCTCCCTGCCAAACTTCTGATAGTCCTCTCCAATTTGTGTGTATGAACTCGCGTATACTCCTGTCATAGATTACTCCTTGGTTCACAGTTCCAATAGGCCAGTTATGGCTGGCAAAAGGAAATCATTAATATGCTTTGATACCTCACATATAATCAATCTTCACTTCGGGCATTGTTTTGTATATAATTCCTTGCTTCTCCTTATTGCCAATCCTTATTTAAAAGACAATAGCGGGTAAAATTCCCGTAGGAAAACCAACTCCCGCAAGATTAAATAATTAAATAATAGTTAAGCAAAGTTTTTAAGCAAACTAATATTTAACTTTTAATCTTTATTGAAAAATCAAATATTGAACTCTTATTATAATATATTAGTCAACATTCAAACTAATATAACATAAGGAAAGTTCATTTTATTCATAATTAATACCAAATAGTATTAATTTGATGGGGACATCACATAGATGGCTGATGCAATCATGTGCACTTGCATATGAGCTGATTTGTACACATTCATGAGTATTGCGGCCTATAGTATAAGGGAAACAGTATTTCCCATCTTGTGACTAATAACGGGGAGTTTGCAATCCTCACATGGTTGCCCACCAATTTTACATTGATCATATTGATGAGTGTTGCATAGGTTTATCATTTTTGTAGTTATTACATAATTGTATATTGCTGAATTTGATGGTTTCAGTTATGAACAACAGTAGATTGGTGCATTATGATGAACTGTAATTCCATGATGATGATGGTGGAAGGTCTCCACTATTGGATACAATTACTAATTTACTCCAGCCATTATAACAGTAACTTTGTTGAGAAGACTTTCTAGTGTATGCAACCATGAGAGGAGGTTTGTTAAAGAATTTCCATATGTGGCAACACCTTAAGCCAACATGACAAAAAAATGAGCGTTTACATGGATGGGTAGAACACAAGAAGCATTTGATAATCTTAAAAAAGGTAAAAATCTCATATTATGCATTTTCTATTTCAGATTTATCACAACCATTTGCTACAGAATGTGATGCTTTAGGAAAGGAGTTGAATTATTTACAAGGCAAAGGAGGAACTCCATAGCAATTAAAAGCATGAAGTTTAAAGATATAGATTTCTCTATGCATGATTAGGAGAAAAAAAGGGGATGAAAATTATGTGCTAATAGATGATCTCATTTGGTACAAGGATAGAATTGTTCAATGCTTGAATCTAAAATAAAACAGAATATTTTGAAAGCTTTGAATGACACACTCATGGTTGGGCACTTTAGATCTTACAATTCTTGTAAATCTCAATAGGGGAGATTCTCATCGAGGAGGTTTGAGGAGAAGACTTCTAGATCCTATAGGGAGTACATCAATTTCTATCAAAATGGGGTAAGTAGTGAATTATTGCAGCCATTGTTGGTTCGTCATCAAGATTGGAAAAATGTGTTCAAAACTTCAAAATGAAGATCTCTTAAATGTGTGTTGTGACAATACAGTTTGATTTATGCTATTGGAACAAAAACATTTGAATGTTAGGGTTTGTACAATGTTCTTTGGCAGGAGATACATCAACTATCAGGTACTAGATTTAGACTCTGGGGGGAATATAGCATGACTTATCACATTGGCAAAATGATTTTTAAGCATCATGATTTACATTGCTTGAGGGCAAGCAATTTTAGGAGGGACTTGTAATGTCCACATTTTAATTAAATCTAGATCATTGAACTTTCACTCATTTTCCTTATATCCAATAAGAATAAGAAAATATTTTAACTAATATTATTTGGTCCCATTTTAATTCATATTTTTGGGTGTTTGGACCATTAAATATTGAATAGTATTTAATAGTCCCAAGGGAGGCCATTATTTCTATGTTACCCCGAGTTTCTAGGACAAGGACGGCAGGGGACAGTGGGACAAGTTTCCGGGATGACAATTTTTTTTGCCAATTTTGGGGACAATGGGAGGACCGCAAAGGGAACGGCTATATAAAATATAGGGAAAATTTTAAATATATAGAAAAATTTTAAATTTTCATATAAAAATAGATAAAGCATGCATATATACATTATATTCATATGAAAAGAGGAATAAAGCAGCTATATGTACATTATAGAACCTTAACATACCACATTTGTGTTCAGAATTAATTGTCAATACTCAATATGCATTCATAATTCAGAATTCATTGTCAATACTCAATATGCATTCATAATTGAAAACTCATTGTCAATATGTCAGCACTTGTTTGCATGTAGTTTATTGTTTCTTTCTGGTTAGAGGATATTTTGATAGTCTTCTATTACTATTATGACCTACAACCGCTTCTTTATGCACTACAAAGTTTTGAGTGTTTGTGAAATTCATTACCAAACTGTTATTCATATTTTTTAGTGCTTTTGGCTATGATTCAGACCTGTTTACCTTTCATATCAATAAAAAGTCCAATATTGCATACCTACAACCACTTTTTTATGCACTACTGAGTTCTAAGTGTTTGTAAAATTTATTACCATGCTGCTGCTCATTATATCTAAGTGCTTTTGGAAGTGATTTAGACATGTTTCCTCGTCATATTAGTGAAAATCAAGTTTTACAAACCTATAATAAAATAAAAAAATGTTTTTATTGAGCATTTGAGTCTTTTGTTTTTTGAATGTGCTGGGAAAAGGAGGACAGCTGGCCGTCCCCGGGATAGTTAGGGGACATCACAGACGTCCCCAACCATATTGGGGACAAGGGGACGTCCCCTTTGAGGATCACTGTTGTCCCCAAGTTTTTGGGACATTTCCCACAAATTTTGCAATTTTGGGGACAGTGGGGGGGCATCCCTTGGCCCTCCCCTAGTCCTCGAAACCTCCCCGGTACAGGGACGAGGGATTTTAGCCCGAGGATGCATGCCTAGGAAACGTAGCATTATTTTGCTAAAGGGGCCATTTCTAAATGATTACTAGTGGTTGTAACAAGAATCTATGACAGGATACAATTGCCAATATGATATTGTAAGTGGCAGGATATTTGGAATGCAAGAATTGGTGGAAGTGTTTAATTCATATTTCAAATTTATTTTCTCTCCAAAAGATGGCTTTGGGATTTTGGGCAGCCAATTTGGCTAAAGATCTATAAATTCATAACTAGATACTTACAATGGGTCTTTTGCCAATTTAACTTCTCAATTCTTACATTGTATGAACTTATTTTGCAATCATCTTCTGAGGATGAAAACCAATATAGGAGACAACAACTTGTGGACAAAAACCCATGAGTTGCGATAGTTAAAGGACAAAGCCCCTTCGATTCCAAAAGAGCATTCTCACTCAAGGAGTGCAATGGAATTTCATTGGATTGTGCAAATCAGCTATAGATAGTGCAGTTTCTATGTGCAAGTGTGAGCTTTGAAGTAGGTGTATTTGTTGTTATGTATGAGGGTGGTTGTCTCCTGCATATATGATCAATTATTTGGCTTTAGCATCTTTTTATGTTATTTGGGTGAGATATTGACAATGTAACGTCAAGATTTACAATGTAGAAATTACCCAATTTTGTGTGGAAGTGCAATATTGATTTCAAATCTTTTTTGTTGTTGTGGGTGTCGTTGTTGTTAGTAGTATTTTGTTGTACAAGACCATTTCTAAGAGTTGGCAGTACCATTTTTACTAGGGAGAAGATTGGAGAGTTTCAATGTGTTCATTGGCAGTGTGTGATCCAACGAGGTGTAAGTTTTATGCTTTGTTTGCTCCAAAATATATTTGTTGTATTTGCTAATATATAGGCTTGCCATAACAATCACTTTTGTTGTACAAATCAGATTTAAATTAATAAGAAGTTTGCAAGAGATGTTGGCGTAATTTGTGCAACTTGGGTGTGTTGCGATGTTTTCACACATCGCCCCATTGCAAATGAGGACCCCCACTCTTTTCTGCTTTCTAGGATAGTGGTTAGAGTCTTTTGCCATTAGCCTTTTGTTTGAAGAAGTGCACTTTCTCAGGTGGCTAGGCAGCGATAGGGTTATTTCTCTCTCCTTAGGTTGGAATGAGGTCAAATTACTTTCATGGCTTCCTTCTCTCTCCTTAGGTTGGAATTAGGTTGGAATGAGGAAAGTTGGTTGGATGAAATTTGACTAAGTATATGAAATCTTCCATTGCTCCCTCAATGAAGCGAATTGCCTTCCTTTGCTCTTCCATGGCATTGGCAGTCATTTCCTTTGACCTCATAGAAGCAATATGTGAGATGGAGATAGAAGGTGTCAAATTGAGTATCAGTTTGAGCATGGCAAACAAAGAAAGTTCAATAGATGCATCTCTTGGATGAAGTTTCACCAATTATGCAAGATTTCCTTGACATCCAATCGGTTTAATTGCGTTTGATTGAAAAGCAGGTTGCGAAGGCAAAATTTAGCTAAGTGCATGAAAATTTCCATTGCCCCTTGATTGGAGCGAACTGCACTTCCTTTGTCGTTGGTAGGAATTTCGCTCACTTCCTTTGCCAATGGAAGGGAGTGAACTTCTCTCATTTGCCTTCCACGGGGTCCAAAACATCTTGAGTCATGAAATGATGCCTTTGTTTGAGCAACTAAGTTGATTTTGACTAGCAACCTTAAGATTTGGCTAAGTATATGCAACATCGCTCACTTCCTTTGCCAATGGGAGCGATGTCACTTCCTTTGCCAATGGAAGAGAGTGACCTAACTCCTCTTGCATATTTGAAGATGATTTAATGAACATGAACGATGGAGAACAAGATCTTAGACATTTCTAATGCTTTACCTTGCATGGAACCTCACCTTTGCTCATTAGAAGGATTGAATTGATGGAATAAGTGTTGAAAGTGCAAACTTCGCTCACTTCCTTTGCCATTGGAAGGGAGCGAAGTGACTTCCCTTGCCAATGGAAGGGAGCGATGCTTGCTTCCTTTGCCATTGGCAGGAAATTCGCTCACTTCCTTTGCCAATGGAAGGGAGCAAACTTCCCTCATCTGCCTTCATGGGGTCCAAAACGTCTTGAATCATGATGTGATGCCTTCGTTTGAGCAATAAATTTGATTTTTTAAACTAACACCTCAAAATTTGGCTAGGTATGTGCAATTTCGCTCGCTTCCTTTGCCATTGGAAGGAAGCGAACTCACTTCCTTTGCCAATGGAAAGGAGTGACCTCCCCTATAAATGCACCTATCAAACCTGCAACACAAAAAATCAGAGATCATATCAAATTAAGAGGGTGTGAAAGAGTTATATATCATGTGTGTTTGTTTTGTTTTGCAGATGTGAGAGGATGATGATGTAAATTGCAAAGCAATACCTTGAAAGAATAAGAGGAGGATAACAAGACCCACACCACCATGCAACTTCAAGGGGAAAACTTCGTCAACAAGCACAAGGGTATCAAGGAAGGTGACTACACAAGAAGGATTTTGAGATATTCAAGAACTTTCATGAAGAGGTCAAAGGGGTGTAAAGGAGAAATCATGCAATTATCTCAAGGCAAGATAAGCAAGCAAAGATGGAGGAATGACTTGACCATAACGATGCTTCCTATCATCATCACCACATTGAGCAAGTGAATAATGTTGAGTATCAAAAGATATTGCTCAAACATTTTGTGTTGATCTACCAAGTACAAGCGAACTGAGGTGTCACCCTAGTCATCATTCCACCAATCGGAGGGATCTACATCAGCATGTCCGGATTCAATGAACCAAGCTCATCCATGGGGACACAAACTCCAATGTACCTAACCCCGCTATCTATTGGTCAAATATTCTAGAGAGGACATGTGTCCAAATATTGTAATTATTTCATTGGCTAAGAAGAGTTTGTTCTAACAAACCCTAATTAGGGTTTTCATCTTGTAATCTCGGCCATCAATCTCAAATCGATCTGAGCCTTTGAATTGTAATGAGATCTCAATATAAGGCTCAAACTTCTCATTTGTAAAGGTTAATAAAGGTTAATGGTGAATAGTGAATAGTTTAGAAATAGTTAGCAGTTCAAGAATAGTTTAATCACAGATAGCAGCTAGAGTAGAGTAGGAGAAGGCAGAAATTGTTGCCAAAGTTGTAAATAAACTTCCTTTTCATTGAAGTTATGGTGGAATGTGTTGTTTCTTTACAAGTGCATGGTTTCTTGTTGGATCTTCATGATGGATGATGAAAAATTAGATGAACAAAGGGAATTGTGAATGATTAATGATGAAATTCATATATCCATACCACTAGCGATTTGTTAATTGTAAGTTTGCCTTGCGTGGTCAACTGGAATTCTTAATGAGCTTAACTGCAATTGCTACTTGCCTCATTGATATGCATCGTCTTGATGGTGTTTATGCTGTTGGTGGTGATTTGAACATCATTTTGCTCTCCTTAGAAGATTGCACTAACTTTGTGGAGTTGTTCTTTGATGGCGAAGCGGAGCTTAGTTGAATTTCGCCTAATCATTCATTGTCTCTTGCATTCTTAGGAGTAGCGTAGTCTCCCTAAACCCTATGTCTTTTGCCCCCCCCTTTTTTTTCTCCATGCAAGTAGTTAGAATCTAAGTTCTAGCAATTCAAGCATCCAATTATTCAACGTAAGTGAAGAGCACACGGTTATACTGAGAGGGGGGGGGGGGTGAATCAGTATAACAACTAATTTTACCAATTTGAACTTTTTCAACTTCATTCACAAGTATATAAGTTATCTCATAAACATATTCATTGCACACCAATATTCATATGTGATCTAAATAATATGAACACAAGTAGAACACAAGATATATGCGTGGAAACCCTTACGGGAGAAAACCACGGTAAATCAATGCTTATATATATTTCTTCTTTTACAATATCTCGTAGGCACCAACCTACTAGAGGCACCAACCCCTAACACTGTTTGTGAGCACCAACCCACAAGAAGCACCAACTCCCAAATCTGATTTGTGAGCACCTACCCACTGGAAGCACCAACTCCCACTTCTGAATTCGTGAGCACCAACCCACTTCACATAAATCTGAAATTCCACCTTCAAAATGTTGCTATAACAACGGATGATGGGCAATTTGATCTAATATGCTGTGATGAATATTACTAATCAGTCACATAAATCTGATCATAATCTCCTCGTAACTCTCTCATAAATATGTTCTCAAACTGCACATATAAATCTGCTCATAAGTCTTCTTTATCTCTGCAGGAAATGCTGCATAATCCTCCCACTATATCTGCATACACTTCTCTTCTATCATCATCAATATGTCTTCTGTCTTAATATGCAAATCTGTATGTCTGATTGATATTTCAAACATTTTATAATCCTCTTCTAAAACTGGTACATCTTAATTTACAACCTTCCCATAATCGGGTACACAAAAATGATTATCTTCAAAAATGTGTATATACACAGCCACTCACATACTTTTCTCACACGTTCACCACACATCTGAGAACTTATTTATTTCATACAACATTCTTTATACCCCACAACTTTTATACACACACAACTCTGTTAAGAATTCTTTATTATAATTCTGAAACTATATTTTACCCTCAATCAGCAATTTCTGATATCATTATTGGCTTCAGGAGCACACACATATTATATTCTGAAAGGCACATACTCACTCCACTTAATCAGCAATCTCTTTCCTTGTCATCAATTTCTGGTGCATGTGAAAATATCTTCAGAAAGGCACATACCATACACATCCCTTACACTTACTTCAAATGATCTTGATATATTATTTATATCTTCAGCATATACCCCTTCGTAAGAGATGTGAAATCTTCCAAAGAGTCATCCATAAACAAAAAAAACTTTATTTAATATTATTTAAACAAATCATGTATTATAAGCATCGCACCTTTTAGGAGTTGATTAACATGCTTGCATTCCTTTAATTGAATCATTAATCGTATAAGTGAATCCTTGCTGTACAATTAAAATCGCTGCCTTTAAGTCATTATCCTTTTACGTAGGATTCTTTTCTCTTTTAGTGGGGGCTCTAATATTGAGAGGTGGGCCCCATAATTATTGTCTTTTAGTTATGTTTGTTTTAATAAACACATCATACTATTCCATGCTGAATCGTAACCTTTATAGAATAATTACTAACCATCTTAAATGATAACCGTTGCCCATTATTAATACCCAAACCATTAATATAATCGCTGAGTGTAATCTCTCTTTCAATGTATCGCTATGTTTAATCACACCCCTTCTCATTAATCGTGCTTCTTTGATCTGAACCATATCCTTTTCCAAGACATTTGTCTTATTTGCATTTTTGTCTTATGTGTCTTTTGTCTTGTTCTATTCTGTCTTATTCTCTGACTTTTTGTCTTTGTCTGCCACTTAAAGAAACGTTGTCTTTTGATAATTACTTCTTTTTAAACAAATCACCATCTTAGCATATAATTGCTTCTTATAAACAAATCGATGCTTTTTGTAACATATTAATAAATGCCTTAATGATAATCGTTGCTTCTAATCCTCTTTTATTGCTGTCTTATGGAGCACTCCTTATAATATAGAATCTCTCATGAACAGTTTTCTTATTTAGTTATTAAACTGAAATCTGGGCACTCATTGTTTGTTTGCTGCTCTGAATAATAATCACTGCTTTTGTATAAGAATTGTTGCCTTTGCTTTCCTTGATAATAGTCGCTGCTTCTAAAGTCCATAATTTCTATGTCTTCAACGTGATTGGCCTTTATAGCTTTTTGTCTTATTAATTTTATTGTGTATTACTGAGGAAATTGACCAGCATGTATGGTATATATTTCACTTTGATATGTATTAACAAACAGTTTGTTAATTACTAATCCTTGATCTCTACATATTACTTGCTACCCATCCAAACTCCTTCAATTTCTGCACCTTTGATCTCTGTCTTGTATTACTGCATTTAATCTTTAATCACTGTTTATTAAATCTCTTATTCTCAGGGACTCCAAATATTCAACCAGAAAAATAACATCTCCTCTGGTACACTGCAATAAGTTATAACCATGACAAGACTTTGGTCCCCTGTTCAACAGTTGCATGTTGTATGAAAGTAAATCTAGAGTTGTAGGATTCCTTAACAGTTGCATGTTGTATGAATGTAATTCTAATCATCTATGTAACCTTGACATCAATGACAATATTTCCATCAAACCTCTCTTCAATCTCCATAGCATAATATGTTCATCAATCTCCATAGCATAATATGTTCATCAATCTCCATAGTATAGCAATCTCATCAACTATATGTTCATCAATCTCCATTAACAAATTCCTTAACTATCACCTTTGACATTGATGATAGTCTTCTTGCATCTTTGACATCAATGACAATATTTCCATCAGTAAGTCCCCTTGGAGTAACAGAAATCACAACGGCCAGCTGTGCTTATCCACAGGTCTGTTGATTTTATGATCAGACTGATAACAAAGAACAAAAAACAATAAACGCAATACACATAACAGTGGTACCCTGGGAAAAACTCCCTCTTGGAGGTGAAAATCCTGGCAACAATTATCTTAGTTTATATTAGATCAAACACAGTGACACAATTACATTCCCATGCTAGGGCAAACTTATCTGAAATGCTACGACCTTGACAATCCTTCAAATGCAGATCGTTGTCACTGTGACTTCATTCGGCAGCACTGAAAGATGTTCGCTCAGCTTGGAATACAAATTCGCCAGCCTTTAGACAAATTTAGGAACCCTAGGTGATTCGCCTAATCAAGAGATAACTCGCTGATCTCTATCAGGAGTAATTCGCTGCTTGTAATCGAAGTAGATCGCTGCTTATAATCAGAAGTAGTTCGCTACTAATTGATTGTGATTTTATCTCAAATCACCTTGCATATATAGGTGACTTTGCCCTCAATAGGCCTCTAGTCGGCCTTGCATATTTTGGCGCCCAGAATCATAATTACATTATGAATTACAAGTTATGCATATAGGTCAGGACCTATTGCAAGTTACATCATATTTACAAGTTACATGAATCGCCCCAAATGAGGCCAGACCAATACATTACAAGTTACATCATCTTGCATAATTAATTCACCCATTTAGGGCTACACCTGAATCGGATCATAGCGCCCATCATAAGCATTAATTATCATGGCTAAGGCCGACAAGCCACTTAACCATCTAATCGTGCTAGGTCGGCCCTAGAAGGACCCGGCCTAGCTACAACAACAACACTCCCTCTTAGCTAGGGAGGAGTCCTTCTCAATATCCAAGTCACATAGTGACAACCATCATGGCTACTCCCATGAAAATGCAAATGAACACAACCACCATGGCTACTCCCATGGATGATGTTCACCATAGCTACTCCCAGAGGGTGAACAAGCACAAGTGCTAAGTCATGGAACTTCTTCCATGACATCCACCATACCTACTCATAGAGAGTGAATCCACCATGCCTACTTGCAGAGGGTGGAAGAGGGCTTTCACCTCAAACTTCTCCCAGACAAGAGTGCATTACCACCATGCCTACTCGCAGAGGGTGGTTCCACCATGCCTACTTGTAGAGGGCGGAACAAGGGCTTTCACCTTAAACTTCTCTCGCAAAGAGGAATGCATTAACAAGGGATTGCACCTCGAACTTCTCCCTCACAAAGAAGAACTCATTAACAAGGGCTTTCACCTCAAATTTCTCCATCACAGAGAAAAATGCATTAACCAAATCTTCATGATGACGTGGCTCCCTCTGAAGCTGAAATGTCAGGCTCCTCCTTTTAGAACAAGAACCCTTCTGAGTTGACATTTGAACTTGGCTCCTCCTAAGGTGTCCCTATGTCAACTTCCACAGAAGAAGCTAGAGGGGTAGACCTAGATTCGCACTCTCGAGCAATGTGGCCATACTTGTCACACCTAAAATATTGAATGTGAGATAAGTCCTTTTTCGGAACAGGACTGTTGACGTGTTTTTTATGACCGCGTCTAACACAGAATAAAGTCACCAACGGTCACCTTATCCTCTCTTGATCAAGATTAGTCCGTATGCTAGGATTGCTTAAAGTTCAAATGGCTAATCCCAAGGTTCCTTTAGTGCGTGGACGTGACTCAGATGTTTGATGGGTTTGTTGATAACCCAAGGGGCCTTACGTGTGTTCAATTGGAGAAGACTCATGCAAGCTCAAAGATTTCTGCACGGATGATTTGCAATGAAAGCTCTAGTTTTAGATCTTTTGGATTTTTCAAATTATGCGGAAAGTAAATAAGAGTAGGGTAGAGAAGACTATGCTAAAGCTAATCTAATCCTAAGAACAGGAGACAGGATCACTCATGCAAAATCAAACCACACTTTGTTTCGCCAGCAGAGCACAACTACGCGAAGGCAGTGCAATCTTCAAAGGGTGCATAGAGGTTTTTCATATCATCAATATGGACCATCGGATCGAACAATCTCTACTGATGATCGAAGTTAAGCATATACAAATCAAAAGGGCTCAGGCTAACTTTGCACGGTGTACAACAATCAGCTACACACCAAAAGTATGAGCTCGGATTCTGCAACAAGCACTCCTATCAAATCCAATTCTTCTAACAACATATAAGCAAATCTAATCTAATTGAAGAGAGCAAGACCATGCAAATTGCCAAAATAGAACAAGAATACACCATCAAAATCGAACAATATATTAAGTTGGCTACTTCACAATCCTGATGCAACAATCTCAAATAATAATCTCTCCTCCTTACAAATGAGGGGGGTCACCCCTTTATATAGGCCTCAGGCCATGCAAACCCTAATTAGGGTTTCTCCCCAAAAGATTCTCCACTCAAGGTGCAACAAGGTGGGAATCGGTAATAAATAACCCATTATGCCCATGTACGATTAATTCAAAAGCATAAAATAGCGCCCACTATTGCATTAAATACGCCCCATGATGCTGATTATGCCCAAAATATAACAAACACCTTTATGCAAGGAATAAATGTCCATCATTCTCCATATGACGGCAACATGCACAAAGAATCTATCATAAAACCATAAATGAGGAGGTTGCATGCAAGAAGATTCCTCATCCAACGCGACATGCATTGACTGGACCCACACTCAATCAAAATACCTCCAGCAGTAAATACGCCACTACTATTCAACCAAAAGATTCTCATCCAAAAATGGACAACCATTATCCCGCTCATTTATGGCATATGCAATGAATCTGCTGACGACAGCTTCTAGCTCTCCGATGGAGACACTTGGCACATTTTCAATGTCAAATTTCATCAAGGCAATTTCTTCCTCGCTCTTGGAAAAGAAGCTCTCCCACTCCATCATGACTTCCTATGTCTTCTTCATTATACCGGAGAATGAAGAAACATTTGCAAAATGCTCTTTGGAGAATGAACCTACGAAGAAGAAATCGTGCAACTGAGATTCACTGTTATTTCACCGTCATTGAGTTTCCTTACGAACAATGCCTCAATTGCACTAATGATTTCCTCCTGCACCCCTCTGATGGAATCTTTCAAAGTAAAGGAGTCTACACTGAATTTATCGAAGGTGTTTTTTCCTGAGTAGACGACGTAGAACCATCGGGGAAAGTCATAAGCTTCATTTTCCTGAATCACTTTCCCGTCAACCAGAATTTGCCTTGGAACCTTTGTCAGAGCCCAGAGTCGTGGAATGGTTAAGTCCTGGTAAATGTGCACATCCTCCCATAATCCTTCTCCTGTCTCTAGTCTATTCAGGAGGGTCACGAACTTTGAATGAAGCAGAGCTAGGTCTTCAATGAATTTTCCTGCTTCGATATAAACATCCTCTATCCATTCCATGGAATTTTGCGCCATCGCTCTAATAACCTCTGCATCATCAACCACTTCCTTAGGAAGGGAGGAAGGAGGAGTGAATGAAAGACCTGCTTCCCTAAGGGGTCTTTTGAAACTCCTGACGTACTTGCATAGGACTCTATTTTCTTCCCTCAGTCGCTTACATTTTGCCTTTGATTTCAGTAGTTTCTCCTTCATGGCCAAGGAAGATTCTTCAAAGTCTCCCATTACTTGACCTGTGGAAGCATGGCCAAGATCAATCTGTCTGATAACATAATCCTCGTACCTGATCTCGTTGTTGTCTTTATCCACTACAGGTTCAGCAATGTGCAAGGTCTGGGATCCATATTCTCCCCTAACAACCCTGGAAAATTTTTGGGGAGCCTTCTTTTCTGCTGGTTGATCCATCCTTTTCAATAATTCTTCTAACTCCCGAGCAGGATCAGTTTCCCTTTCTGATTCCCTTGTCAGCCTTCCTACTATTGTGACCATTTCACACATCGCCCCATTAGAATGGGGACCCCCTCTTTTTTGCTTTTTGTTTTGCTTTCTCTCTGCTTGTTCTTCTCTCTGCTTTTGGAATTTTGAGTGAGTGGTTGTCTGTCTGGGCTAGGGCTAATCCTTAAGGGTTCTTTTTTGGTATCATTCAAGCTAAGTCCAGTCAGATTTTGGAAAATTGTTAAATGTCTCCCTGAGGACTCAAGATTGTCAGAATAAGGTATACCTTTCAGGAGGGTCAAATTAGTTAGGTCAGGGATAGGACCGGGTCTCAGGTCAGTTCTAGATTGAATAAGGGTCTTTTAGGGCAAAGTCCTATTTGTTTCCAAGTCTGAGTCAGTTAAATTTTGTCAGTAAGGAAAGTGAGTCTAGTCGGCCAAGTTAAATAGGGAATGAAATGGATCAAGAGCCTGAAAATGCAAATTCGCTCCTGACCCTTGCTGAGGGTCTAGGGCGAAATTCTTTGTAGACTAGATTTCCTTCGCAATTTTGACTGAATTTTGACATGTTTTAAGGTGAATTTGTGTGTTCTTCCCTGGAGAGTTTTTGATAGATTTTTGGAGAGCAAGATGATGCTTGAAATAGAAAATTCACTCCTGACCCTTGCTAAGGGTCCAAGGCGAACTTCATTCTAAACACAATTTCTTGTTGTTGGATGGATTTGCTAACTGGTTCCTGGCCTCGAAAATGACCTGACTTTGCCTTGTGAAATGGTTTGAGACTTAAAATTTGAGCAGTTTGGCCTAAAATGAGGATTTCGCTCCTGACCCTTGCTGAGGGTCCAGGGCGAAAATGTTGTTTAAGTTTATTTAGCACTAATTTTGGCTAACTTGTTCTGTGCAGGGTCTCCCGGAAGGAAGATTAGATGTCACTTGATGCATTTGAAGGTTTGAAAACATGAAAAATGATGAATTTTGGGCAACAAAGGTAAAATCGCTCTTGACCCTTGCTGAGGGCCCAGGGCGAAATTTTGAATTTTCCTTATTCTACAGTGAAAAAGGACCAAGTTTTGAACATGAATGGTAAATGAGCATCTCCCTTTACCCACCTGAGAAAGCTTCAACTTGAAAAGATAAAGGACTTTGTTGAAAACCTAAAATTCGCTCCTGACCCTTAGAGAGGGTCCAGGGCGAAAATTTCCATTGGGGTCATCCCTGGCCTTGTTTGGTCAAATTGAGGTGTCGAAGGCATGATGAACGGTGAAATGAACATGATGAAGCCCCCAAACTTGTTTGAAGATGAAGAGATGAAGGAGTTTTGCCCAGGAAAGGCAATTTCGCTCCTGACCCTTGCTGAGGGTCCAGGGCGAAATTCCTTTCAAGCACATTTTTTGACCTTTCTTGGGCATGAAAACCTATTCATAGCACAATACAAGATGAAATCTTACTTGGCAAGGAGGTTTCAAGGTGAAAAGTGAAGCATTTTGGTCACAATTGCAAAATTCGCTCCTGACCCTCTCTGAAGGTCCAGGGCGAAATTCTCAAAAACACATTTTCCTTGTAAAGTCAAAATGATTTTTTATGATTGGAATGGATGTGAAGGGGTATGTTTTACCCATTGAAGATAATTTGGATGGCCAATAAAGAAGCAATCAAGCCAAATAGGGAAAATCACTCCTGACCCTTGCTGAGGGCCCAGCGCGAAAAACCTAACATTGGACCTTTTTCTCCAAGTTTGAACGAAGCTAAGCCTAGGCATGAGTTTGAAATGATGTTTGAATTGCCTTAGAGCGAAGAAGGATTGTTGAGAATGAAAGTTTTGAAGGCAATTATCAAAATCGCTCCTGACCCTTGGAGAGGGTCCAGAGCGAATTTCCAAGGTTCTCTCCTTTTTTTGTAGAATTAAGACAAAATCTTGCTATATCTTCCTTGGATAGGAGAAGGACGTGATGTGTTATGCCTTAGAGTTGATTTGAAGTCAAAATAATGAAGGAATATGCTTAAAATTCAAAAGTTGCTCCTGACCCTTGCTGAGGATCCAGGGCGAAAATCATAAAACCAACATGTTCCTTTCAAGATTGTGCCAAGGCAAGGATGCACTAAGGTAAAGATGCCTTTTAATATCATGATGAGTAGTGATTTGCTCTCAAAACTTGATGATTCTAAGCCAGGAAAGAAAATTTGCTCCTGACCCTTGCTGAGGGCCCAGGGCGAAAATTTGAAAAACTCTTATTCTACCTTGCAGAAACAAGGCAAATTTGGATGGGATGGATGAGGAAGGACATTGCCTAGCGATGAGTGAGAGTGTCAACAAAAAGTGATGATGGATTGAGTCTAGATTTGCAAAATCACTCCTGACCCTTGCTGAGGGTCCAAGGCGAAAAACTTGGAAGGAGGATTTTCTTGCTTGTTTTGGAGGCATAAACATGATCTTGCTTGGTGAAGAAGTTTTTAATGAGGAAATGAGGATTTTTTTAGTCTAAGTTGCAAAAGTCGCTCCTGACCCTTGCTGAGGGTCCAGGGGGAAAATCCTTAAAACACCTATTTTGCCTTGCAATAACAAACCAAACATGCATGGAATAAATGAAGGGGATCATTGCTAAACCTTGTGAGATAGATTGGGATTAAAACGATGGAGGAGTAAGAGCAAATTTGAAAAATCACTCCTGACCCTTGCTGAGGGTCCAGGGTGAAAAAACCCTAAATGCACTTTCCTTCCAAAGTTCAAGTGAAATCAAACCCAAACTCCAGTAAAAGATGCCTAGATGAAGTTTTGGACATGTAAAAATGAGGTATTCAAGGCCTAATTTGAAAAATCGCTCCTGACCCTTGCTAAGGGTCCAGGGCGAAGTTATTGGCATTCTTCACTAATACCTTAGTCAAGCGTTGATATTCCTCAAATCCCCCAAAATTGCTAACTTCGAGGTGTTTGGAAATATTAAATCAAATTCGCATTAAATTGGAGGCATTTTAATTTAATAAATTAATTCTTGACCTTGGAAAAATCGAAACAAGCATCTTGGAGGCATCTAAAATTAATTTTTTTAAATTAAAATTTATTAAAAAGCGCTCCAAGCATTATTTTGCCTTTATTTGGCAAGTCGGCCCACCTTTTTTTAAAGATTTTATTTATTTTTTACCTCTTTATTGGCAAGTCGGCCTAGGGGAAACAAGAGGTGAGCGCTCTATATAATGGGGGTGCTTTGTTCAAGTTTTAATCATTCATTCATCCCTTCTTGAATGCGAAGTTGAAGTGCGAATTGGAGGAGCGAAATATAGCATGTTTGGAGCGAATTTCTACTAAGTGTGGATACTAAGGAGGGTGGAATTTATTCTTTTTGAAGCTAGAGGAGGCGCAATCCATCCAAAGGAGGACTATAATCTAGACCTTGTCTATCAAAGTCTAGTTTTCTTTCATCATTGTCAAGTCTTTTTTGAGTACTCAAGAGGAGGTATGGCGAAATCATCTTAATATCCTTATTCAAGACTTGATTTTTTTGGGCACTTTTTTTTAGAAAAGTCTAAGTGTTGATTGGCTAATTAGGAAATGATAATTCTAGATTTATCATGAAATTTCCTAATTAATATCTTAAATCCTCTTTTTGAGTCTTATTTTCTACCCTTTAATGCTCAAGGACTAATTTTGAAATGTTGTGTAGGTATCAAGATGGCGACTCCAAAGGCTGGAGTATCTACTAGTCGCCCGGCTCTCATCAAAGAAGATCAGAAGAATGACGAATTGGAGACCAGGATCGTGTCCAAATGGAGTAATATCGGAGACACCAACTTAGGAAACTTCAATGTGAAGAAGTTTCGAGAAGTCCCCTACATTGGCAAGCCATCACCTGTTGCGAAGAAGATAATTGAAAGTGGCATCATCAAGGCGGCAGGTTTCCCTCCCGCAGTCAAGTGTCATGAGCTGATGATCGAGTGTGCCCGCCACTATGCCTCACAATCAAGGACGATTATATCCAAGGAAGGCAACATCTTAGCTTACCTTTCAGAGGAAGCTATAAGCGAAGCTTTTCATCTCCCAGAACATAAAGATATGATTTACAAAAGCTTAGAAGGAGCTAGGTCAATCTATGAAGATGATCCTGATACTTCCTTGAATCTCATCAATAAGAATTGGTTGCTCAAAAGTCAGCCTTGCCTGAACAAGATTCCCAATACACCGCATAGGATCGACTTCCAGGAGGACTACAGAGATTTGGTAACTTTGCTCAATCGAGTTACGGGGGCTCCTCAAGCCTTCTACTTCGAAAAGTGGATGTTCTTCTTCATTCAAGTGATAGTCCAAGGAAAAGGAATGCTTCATTGGGCCAGAATTATTAGCAATTGTCTGGATGTGCAGTTGAGAAGGCTAAGACCCACCAAATCGTTCTACATGAGCTCATATATTATGTATGCCTTAATCAGGGGTTTCGAGTATGCAGGGCTACCTCACAGAGGAGTGATCGGAAGAGGACCCGGAGAAATGAGAGTTTGTGACTCTTAAGTTCATCTGCATCATCCGCCTAGAAGTGACTACAAGTTAGTTAATGATACCTTCACGATGAACATTACTAAGATATTGCAAGGTGGGATTCATAATCGACTATCTCTGGATGCACAAGAGCTTGTGAAGAAGTATGGTGCATGGTTCATCCAGTTTCAAAAGTTTACACACATCAGAGTTCATGGGTGTCCTTCACCTCCCTACATGTTGCCGAGGTATCCGACAGACAGGATAGTGCTACTTGAGGTGACCAGACAGTTGGTAGCTTATGCAAAGGCATGGAAATGGGATTCTCGTGCCCATCATACTAGGGAATTCACATGAAGTATGTCCTAACACTCAAGCCTCGGAAGATGCAGAGAAGGAATTATCTTTGTATTCATTCACATCCTTTGCCTCGCGGGAGAATTTTGATCCTCACGGTTATATGGAGGAGACAAGCGGTAAGAAGTACAAACATGAGTTTCAGGTGGAGGACTTTTGGATGAATCTCCCAAGTGATTTAGAGGTTAAAAGAAAGATGCATTCCAAGCTACCCTTAGATTTCATCAGGAAATGCAAAGTTTATAGAGTAGCTAATCAAGCCCAGGATAATGGTAGATGCCTCCAGTCGTCCTATGAGAAAGAAGACAAAGGAGTGAAGATAGATTGGAATGAGCCCGAGGTTTTAGACTTGAGAGCTTTGATGGCTCCTGTTTTATCATGCACTCGCAGATGGGTAGATGTACAGCATTAGAAGTTGAAGGAGCAGAATGTATCAATGACTTTTACTTTGGAGGCAAGATCAGAAGAAGGAGAAGCAAGCGTAAGTGAGAACACTTCTCATCCTAGAGGTGCAAAGAGGAAAGAAAGACCTAAGAAAAGAGAACCTTCCAAGAAGAAGCAAGAAGCCAATCTTGGTCACCCATCAAGCACATCTTCTCGACATGAAAAGAGGGCAAGCCAAGGGGAAGGTCAAGGGAAGATGGTACCTGAAGTTGATGAATCTATGGAATCCATGGTGCAAAATGATAAGCCAGAGAAGGGACAGACGCCTCAACATTCATCAAGTCAATCTCCCCAAGTTGATGCTAGTGAACTACATGAAGAGAAGAATGATGATGAAGCGACATCTCCTCTCCGAGAGGATGGACCACTGCCTAAAGAAATACAAGTAAGAGAAACAAGATCCGCCATTCCGGATTGGCTAAAAGAGAGACTGACAAGGGTAGTTGTGGTTGAAGAGGAAGAAGATGTATTTGATTTAGAGAACCTTATAGGAAATTCTCAAGAGGTAATGGAAAAGAAGAAGGCCACAAAGATGTCCAAGGTAATAAGGGATGATGCAGGATCCAGGAAATTGCAAATAGCTACACCAGTAGTGGACAAGTATGAGGGTGAGATTCTTGCAGATGAGTATGATTTAGAAACATTTGAGCTTGGTCCACTTACCACCAAACAAGCAATGGAAGAGGCAACTGATTCATTTGAAGCACTTATAGACAAACTTAAAGAAGAAATGGAAAAGAATAAGAGGCTTGAGAGAGAGGTCGGTGCTTGGAGAGGCTATTTTAGTCATCTCAATCAGCCCTTGAGACGTCAGGATCCAGCAGTATCTCCTTTACAAGCACTTCCTCTTGAATCAGTTGGCGAAACAGAAAGGGTCAAGAGCTTGGTTCAGCTTATGAGCTCTTGGATTGATAAATCCCACACAGTAGCCGTTGAATTTGCAACAAGACTGATGAAGACAATTCACCGAGCTATCCAAGTCCTTGAGGTTATCCATAATCTAATGATAACTGTAGCCGCTTTCACTCCCACTAGAGATGTTATCATTCCTATCCTACAAGTGATAAGGCAAACACCAAGACGGATCCTAGCACAAGAAAAGATAATGGATGGAGGAACTCATAACCTCCTACAGTGGTCAACTCTGCTCCAGATGAAAGAGGTTCTTTTTGAAGACATCAACACCAAATGCAGTCAAGTTGAAGGTGTCATCCATCCAATTCAAGATAAGGTGTTTGAAGTGTTGTGTACCATTCTTGACAGGCGGATCGAGATTGAGACAGATGTGGACATCCAAGAATTGGAGGAGAGAATCAAGGTCATCTTCTACAAAGAGGAGAACGTCATCACAGATGAGCAACGAGATCTAATGTTCACTACCATGTTCCTGATTGAGAAGATCAAAGAACTTGAACCTAGATGGGAGACAGCTCTTCTCACTGCTTTTGATCAAGTCCTTCACTTGGAAGAACGAATGAAGAATCTTCCTGAGATTCCCATTGCTGAGATTGAGGGAATTGTGTCTAGATTCGTTGGATATGTTAAAAAAGAGCAAAGGAAAGGGAACAAAATTCTAGAAGAAAAGTTGTTATAGGATGATGTGGCAGCTTAATTCCTATTGGTCTATGTTTCCTCGATTTTTGTGCCAATTAAATATTTGGCCATGCATTTAATAATGTTCATCTAAATGGGGACCGTTTTGTAACAAACCCTAATTAGGGTTTAGGTGTCAAAATCTCAGCCATTGATCTTCTTTCGATCTGGGCCATTCATTGTATTTGAGGATGCTATATATACCCTCACTCGTTTTCATTTTGATAATAGTTAGAAGTTAGAGAAGAAAGAGAGCTTAGAGAGAAGAAAGTTATTATGTAGCAAGATTGAGTAGTGAAGAAAGAATTTTGAACAATTGTTGTCCATTTGGCTTTGAGATCAATAAAATATTGAAGTTATGGTGTTTTATTGCAATACTTGTGGCTATCTTCATGGTTGTTTATTTTCTCGAATCACTCTCAGTTGAAGTAGTATTTAAGTTTAAGTTTGAAGGACTAAGTGTTGTGCTTGATCTTTGGTAAGATTCACGTTCCAAACCACTAGCTTCTTACTGATTGTAAGGATGCCTTGTGTGGTCAACTGGAGATATTGAGATTGCTTAAGAATTCAATTATTTTGGGAGTATTCATATGTATCTCTATGATAGTACCTATATCCTTGATGATTTGAAAATCATTTGAATCACCTTAGAAGATCGCATCAATTCCAGTAGAGTTGTAATTTCTTGGCGATACTGAAATTGGTAGAATCTTTCCAGCCTTCATTGAGTCATTCTTAGGTTTAGATTAGCATTCATCCCTTGAAACCCTTATCTTTTGCTATTTTTTGAGAATCTGTTAGTGTTAGGAAGATCCTGTTCCTGCAATCAAAAAAGAGAGTAATATGGACAAGCTTTCTCAGAAAGTATGTAAGACCCCTTGAAGAAACAGCATATACAACTACCATTGTTGCTTATCCACACGTAGAGATCCTACAACGAAGAACCTTGAAGTCATCCCGATTGATCCTTTCCGCGACATCTTCAGCATTCGGAGGCTTTAATCAAGAGAGGATAAGGTACCATTTGGGTATTTTATTCTGTGTTTGGTTGTGTACAAAATACACGTCAACACCTACCAACCAATCCGGAGCGGGGATGGAGTGACTATGATCCTCTACGTGCTCCTGTTCCTGTGACTCTTCCTCCATTTCACCAAGGATAGCTTCCACGAAGCTATCCTGGCGAGCCTCTTCCTGGTGAGGGGGACTTTCTTGCCTTTGACTTCTTGGTCGATGGTGTCCCTGTGAAGCGTTGATGTTGAGTACATCTGGTGCCGGAATGCTCTCTAGAAGTGGACCTATGGTATGTGGAAACATCTCTACCTCCTGCACACTCGAGGAACTTGCTGGTGAGTGATCTCTTTCCGTCCTTGCTTTCTTTTGTGGAGGTTCTTCCTGCTGGACTTCCTGTTGAACCTCTTGTGGGATTTCCTGCTGGATATCCTTATTCTTTGTTGTCCTTGGTCTCTTTTGGGCATTTTTCCTTTATCCATTCGAACTTCCCTTCCTGCCTGAACCTGCGAAGAGCCTTCGGTTGCCTCAGTGTGGGAATCTAGACTTCCCATTAGCTGATATGCTAGATGAACATTCCCTTCCGCCAACCTCCTTATCTGCCTGTCAATCCAGTGCTTGGTGAATTTCAGCACCGGTCTAGCTAAGATACTCAAATCATCCATCTCGGGCTCTAACCAATCTGGCAACTGAATAGGCTGATCCTTTACTTTCTCGAATTCAGGTTGTATCAAATCTACATCTTCCTTCACCTGATCTGGCACCTGATAAATTTCACTTATCTTGATGGTGTCGAGGGGCAATCTGGAATGCATTCTCTTCCGGACCTCAAGGTCGTCTTCGGCACCTGCCCAATAATCTTCTAAGTGAAACTTGTGTATGAATTTGACGCCAGCGACCTTTCTCATTTGGCAGTAAGGATCATATTGGGCCCTGGATGTATAAAATGGCAGATGATAGAAAGCCAATTCCCTTGTTGCACTTTCAGCAGCTTCCAAGCCTGGACATATTTCCATGAAGTCACCTAAGACAACTGGAAATTCAATTGATTACTTTTTCTTCTTCTTTTGCAACTGATCATAGGCAATTAACTGTCTCATGAGCTCCAGCAATACAAGCTTGTCTGATGGATATCTTGGCAACTTGTATGACTGGAATGAGAATCCTTGCGTCCTGATGTAGGTGAATTTAGGAAATTGCAAGAACGCAGCTCCATACTTCTGGACCAAGGCATTCGCTTGCGGCGACACTCTTACGTGCAACTTCTTTTGAATAAGCCGTGTCAAGTACATGGTGAAGGTGTCATTCGCCAACCTGTAAGAATTGACATTGTGAAGATGCAGCTGGGGATAACACTCATGTACTTTCAGCTGAGCTGGTCCGCAACCCATGATTCCTCTTGCTGGCAGCCCATCGAATCCTCCTCTTCGCGCAAGCATATAGAACAGGTAGGAGCTCATGAAAAAGGACTGGGACCTTTTTTCTTTTAAGTTTTTCAACTGCTCGTGCAAGTAGTGACTAATCAATCTGACCCAATCGATTAGCGCATTTGAATTCATGATTTCACCTATGTAGAAGAACATCCAGGTCTCAAAGTTCATAGAATGTGGACACCCCATTACTCTACTTAGCATTTTTATCAGGGCCACATACTCCTGCTTTAACTCGAAGATGGTGAGAGTTTTTGGCATCTTGGAGGCATGCACCCTAGGCTTCAGCAACCACTGCTTGTTAATCAAATCAGCACACCTGGCAGGACCTGCTTCATATACTGCTTGAGCTCCCCTGCTGGTCCTGTATGTCATGGAATAGTGCGAAGGAATTCCGAAAGCCTCACCAATTGACTCCGGAGTCAATGTTGCCAGCAGCTTGCCATCAGGTGTTGAGATTGTCTTTCACTCCAAATTATAATGTGCTGCACATTCCTGGACCAAGTCTGGGCACTGAATAGCGGAAGGAAAACCAGCTGCCGCAACAATTCCGCTTTTGACAATTTTGACAACTGTTGGTGATGGATTGTGCCCTGCTGTCCCAAACATTCTGATCTTGAATGCAGCCAAATTGAATGTGTCTAAATTAGTATTGTTGATTTCTTCCCATCTTGAATTCAGCTGGGAATGGGGAAGAAAACCTTTCATTTCTGCCTTGACCAATGCCTGCCTGGAGAGGGTAGTTGCCTTGCATGATTCGGCCATCAGGGAAGCACTTTAGAGATGATGAAAATAGGGACTAAGTATGACCACCCTTCACTTCTCCAGCTTTTCTTTCTTGAATCTTGCACGTGAGAAATGAAATGCCTTTCCAAACTTATATAGAATTCTTCAAAATGTCTTGCTAAGTTAGGAGGCATTTTAAATTAGCAATTGCATTCATGATGCGTCATACTTTCCCCAATCACTACGCCATGCAAAAGAAACTTCCCATGCGAGTGAGTTTGAATTTAGAAGTTTCCTTAAATGTCCCAAGTCATGCGTCATACTTGGAAGATTCTCTTCGCCACCTCATTGATTTCCATTCTTTCCAATTTTGGAGGGAAATTGAAGGATTTTCTCAAGATTTGCTTGATTTTATCTTAACTTGTTGTCTTCCGCTTTTGAAGGAATTTCCAGGTCTCTTTTCAACATCCCTATTTTTTAAGGATCCCCCTAAAATTTAGGAGTCGAGTTCATTGGATAGAGAATTTCACCATGATTCCGAATCTATAAAATTTTCCATATCCCGGCGAGATTCGGTGTCTAAAAAAAGCAAATTCAAAAATTTGCCCGTGGGGAATTTTGCTTTTTAATTACTCCTTGACCCCTTGGCTTCCATGCCTTAGGCAAAATTTCAATTTTTTCAAGCTTGAGCGTGGATTTTCACTGGAGGGGAAATTCCATCAAATTTGTGAATCTTCCATGGATGTTTGATTTTGACGCCCAGCTCGAGAGTAGGATGGAATTTTGACTTGGTGGATGGTATTCATTCATTTCATACTCTCCATGAACATCCTGGTTTGGCATCCTCACCCAGTACTTGAGCGCTATTCCTTCTTGAAGGAGGAATTCATCATTTTGTGCATTGTCCATGAGAGGACCATTTTGGCGCCTTCCTCCTTGTTAGGGCGCAAATTTGCCTATGGGAAGAAATTCTCAACTTCTTCAATTCTCCTTGCACACCTCATTTTGGCGCCCTCCACTGCTCTAGGGTGCATTCTGCTCTTTGTCATGGAATTTATACCCTTTCCACCTATCCATGCATACTCTCTTTGGGCGCCCTATGCAAGGCTGGGGCGGAATTTCATCTAGGAGAAGGAATTCTTAGTTTTCAATATTCTTCATGCTCTACCCATTTTGGCGCCCTCCATCATTCCTAAGCGATATTTCTTCAAGAAGGAGGAATTTTGAACTTTTCCATCCTTCCTTGACTCTTGCTATTTGGCGCCCTCCCAGGTGCTAGGGCAGAATTTCACATGAGGCATGATTTTATACCTTTCCCACCTCTCCTTGGAAAGTCCATTTTGGCGCATTCCATTAGACTAGGGTGCATTTGACATTTGCAAGGGAATTTGAACTCTTTCATAAATTTCTTGCACCTCCCATTTTGGCACCCTCCACTAGGCTAGGGCGCATTTCACACTTGGCCAAGGATTCTTGCAATTTGTCCATTGTCCATGCACATTGCATTTTGGCGCCCTTACTTGGCCTTGGGTGGAAATTCCTCCTGAGGAAGGAATTCATTAATTTTCTCATTGTCCATGGGTACACCATTTTAGCGCCCTCCCTCATGTCCAGGTGCATTTTTGACTTGGCCAAGGATTCTTGCAATTTATCCATTGTCCATGCACATTGCATTTTGGCGCCCTTGCTTGACCTTGGGCAGAAATTCCTCTTGAGGAAGAAATTCATTAATTTGCTCGTTGTCCATGGGTACACCATTTTAGCGCCCTCCCTCATGTCCAGGTGCATTTTTGACTTGGCCAAGGATTCTTGCAATTGTCTTTTTCTCCGTGAGCATGCCATTTTGGCGCCCAATTACTTCCTTAGGCGTAATTTTGCCTTGGTCATGGATTCTTGGAATTTTCATGCTATCCTTGGACAGTTGGATTTAGCGCCCAACTGCATATCTGGGCGGAATTTTCACCCTGGCATGGATTCATGGAATTCATCATTCAATCTTCCAGACTTAGAACATTTTGATCTCCTTGTGATTTTGAAGTGCCTTCCTTGACTTGGATGAATTTCTGAGCTTTCTATTTCAGGCATGGGGTTCCAGCACTTAACCAATTTCTGGCTTTCTCTGCTTGCTTTCTGACTTTCCGGAATTAGAGATATCTGCAAATGTCTGATCTTTGTCGCCTTGTCCGACTAATCCTGTTAGCACTGACCTTCCAAAAATAGAAACCTTCAAAGTGTCAGCGTTAGACCCCTAAACAGTAAGCAGGGCACAGGAACGACTTACTATAAATGGAAACTTACTAACAATAGTAAGTTTGATTTTTTGGCTAAATGAGGGCATTCCGGGACTCAAAAAAATCCCTAAAAAATAGGAACTTTCTAAAAATAGGAAGTTGCTCCGTTTTGGCTCAAATTTTACTGGGAGGCTCCTTGTAGGGTCCTAATTCCAATCGTATGTTTAGTTTTCCAAAACCCTGACAAAAAAACCCTAAAATCTAGGACGAAAGGCAAAAACCCTAGAAAGGACAGAACATGCCCTAGATTTCACCAAACTTGCTCAAACGAAAAGCAAATCAACTCCAAATGACCCCCAAACATCTGCAAAGCGGAGAGACTGACAAGACTGCCACCAAAACACACAAAAAACCAAGACCAAACGACCGAAAGGGCCTAAAAGTTACGGGGGGGTCCCTATCTGGGATGGGGTGATGTGTGATTAGGTCACAACAAGGATCTAGACCTTTGTCTCTATCCCTCTTTCTTCTTTTGCCTCTTTCCATAGAAGTATGTGTAGCAAGGACTTGATTTTCCACATCATAATGATTATGCTCAATTCCTCTTGAAACCAACCTTGACTCTTCTTGAATTCAATCAGCACGAAGGCGATCAAATTTAGGAAATTTGGATCTCCCACTTATGCCTTGGATGAATGGCTCCCAAGAGTGAAGAAGGCCATTCAACGCTAGCATGAAAAGATCCTTGTCCACAACTTCATCTCCAATGGCACTAAGCTGATCTCTCAATTCTGCAATCTTCATGAAGAAGGATACGACTGAATCTCCCTTTGCCATCTTGACTTGGTGAAGTTGTTGTCTCAATGCAAGTGCTCTACTTGTGTTGTTGATTTCATACATCCCTTCCAATGTCTTGAACATGTCTCTGGCATAATACATCTTGGAGATAATAGGAGCAAGATGATCCTTCACGGTGAAGTTGCTGTCTCAATGCAAGTGCTCTACTTGTGTTGTTGATTTCATACATCCCTTCCAATGTCTTGAACATGTCTCTGGCATAATACATCTTGGAGATAATAGGAGCAAGATGATCCTTCACGGAGTCAATCAAGATCTTCTTGGCTTTGACTGCATTCTTCTTGAATTGAAGTTTCTCCTCTTGATCTTCAGGCTCAAGTTGATCTTTTCCTTCTACAAACTGAAGTAGATCATTCTCTTCAATTGCAATAAGGACTCTAACCTTCCACGAGGTGAAGTTCAAAGCTCCATCAAGTCTATCTTCGACCTTTAAACCGGTCACCATCTTCAATGCTGGAAATGGTGTGAAGAATGTGAAGTAGGAGCGCTACTATCACAAAGTTTGATCACAACTGAATCAACCTTAGCTCTGATACCATGTTGATTTTATGATCAGACTGATAACAAAGAACAGAAAAAATAAACGCAATACACATAACACAGTAGTACCCTGGGAAAACCTCCCTCTTAGAGGTGAAAAACCTAGCAATAATTATCTCAGTTTATATTAGATCAAACACAGTAGCACAATTACAACATTCCCATGCTAGGGCAGACTTATCTGAAATCCTATGACCTTGACAATCCTTCAAATGCAGATCGTTGTCACTGTAACTTCATTCGGCAGCACTGAAAGATATTCGCTCAGCTTGGTTTACAAATTCGCCAGCCTTTAGACAGATTCAGGAACCCTAGGTGATTCGCCTAATCAAGAGATAATTCGTTTATCTCTATCAAAAGTAATTCGCTGCTTGTAATCAGAAGTAGATCATTGCTTATAATCAGAAGTAGTTCGTTGCTAATTGATTGTGATTTGATCTCAAATCACCTTGCATACATAGGTGACTTTGCCCTCAATAGGCCTCTAGTCGGCCTTGCATATTTTGGTGCCAAGAATCATAATTACATTATGAATTACAAGTTACGCATATAGGTCAGGACCTATTGCAAGTTACATCATATTTACAAGTTACATAAATCGTCCCAAATGAGGCCAGACCAATACATTACAAGTTACATCATCTTGCATAATTAATTCGCCCATTTAGGGCCAAACCTAAATCGGATCATAGCGCCCAACATAAGCATTAATTTGTTGCCCTTTAACATGGCTAAGGCTGACAGGCCACTTAGCCATCTAATTGTGCTAGAAGGACCCGACCTAGCTACAGCAACAACAACGTCGTCACCCGACATTAGGAACCTGTTGATGTGTTGCTTAGGCACATGCGAACACAGAATAAAATACCATAAGTATCTTATCCTCTCTTGAATAAAATCTCTTGGATGCTGAAGATTTAGCTTAAGGATCACCCAAAAAGACTCCAAGGTTCATATATGTAGGATCACTACGTGTGGATAAGCTTAGTTGGTCGTCGTGATTGCTGTTTCATCAAGGGGTATTTATGGTTCGAAAAGATTTCATGAAGTGATTGGCAAATGGCATGCAATGGGGTTTTCTCCTTAGACTACTAAATGATTATCAAAGAAATGGCAAAAGATGAGGGTTTAGAGGGATTCTAAGCTATTCTAAAATGAATGAATGAAGAAATGAAACAAGTGAAACCCAACTAGTTATAGCTTTGCCATACACAAACAACTCCACTAGAACTAGTGCAATCTTCTAAGGATGTTTGAAGATTTTCAAATCACTACTAATCGTAGACACCATCAATTGAATGCATATCAATGATTTAACAATAACCGAACTTAAACACTTTCAAATGTTCCAGTTGACCACACAAGGCTCGCTTACAATCATCAAGAAAGCTAATGGTATGGATAACGAGCTTCACAATATATCATATGCAACATTCCATCATCTAATCTAAACATTAAAACTAACATAAAAGATTGACTTGAGATGACAAAAGAAACAAAAACACCATAACTTCAATGTTTCATTAATCCAATAGCCAAACAACAACAATTCTTCAAGTCTTTCTCTTGCCAATATTCTAGCACTATTACTCTCTCTTCTACTCTATTGCTATTACTAACATCATTAACATTGCTATTTACCTTTTCAAATGAAATGAGTGGAGCTTATATAGGACTCCCGAATACAATGAAGGGTCGAGATCGAATGAAGATCAAGGGCCAAGATTTTGCCACCTAAACCCTAATAAGGGTTTAATACAAATGAAAACCCTAAGATAATCATCATCATGAATCAAACAATAAGAAGACAACATGTGCCAACACGGAAATTGAGGAAGCATCGTCCAATAGGGAAATGAAATGCCAAGTGGAATCATAACAAACTTTCTTCTAGAATTTTGTTTCCTTTCTCCTTCTCCTTCTCCTTTCTGGCATATTCAATGAATCTGGACGTCATACTTTCAACTTCAGAAATTGGAATCTCAAGTAGATTCTTCACACGTTCTTCTAGGTGGATTACTTCATCAAAGACTGCAAGAAGTGTGATCTCCCATCCATGCTCAAGGTCTTTTGTCTTATCAATAAGGAACATAGTGGCATGCATAAGATCCAATTGTTTTTTTGTGATCGGTCCACCTTCTCCCTGAAAGATAACTTTTATCTTGCCCTCCAATTCATGAATGTCCACATCTGTTTCAATTTCCGCCCTTTTGTCAAGAATGATGCACATCATCTCAATTATTTTGTCATGAATAGGATGGATAGTATCTTCGACTTGACTACATCTATTACTCGCATCTTCAAAAAGGAGTTTCTTCATTTGAAGCAAGGTCGACCATTGTAACAGATTAGGAGTTGATTCCTTTCTAATTACCCCTTCTTGTGCCAATATCTATCTAGGTGCTATCCTTATTGCTTGCAATACTGGAATGGTGACGTCCTTAGCCTGAGTGAAAGCATCAACTATCACCATGAGGTTATGAACTATCTCAAGAACTCGAATGGCTCTACCAAGTATTTTCATCATATTTCTTACAAACTCATTAGCTATTGTGAAGGATTTGTTGATCCATGCCTCTAGAAGTTGTGTTGAGTTCGTCATTTTCTCCATATGATCAACTAACTTTGCGGGAAGCAAGGGAGGTGGTGTGGTTGTTGGACTTTGATGTGTCAATGGTTGCTGAAATTGTTGAACACAGTTCCTCCATGCATTCACCTCCTTTTTTAACCTTTTGTTCTTCTCTATTTCGGCCTTTAGCTTCTCATTGACCACCTTCACAGAGTCGGTTGCTTCCTCCATGGCTTGCTCAGAAGTGAGTGGACCTAAATGTCTCCAAATCATATTCTTCTGCCATAATCTCATCTTCGTATTTATCTATCGCTGAAGTGGCAATTTGTATCTTTCTAGAGCCTGCATTATCTCTTATTATTTTAGACATCTTTGGAGCTTTCTTTCTCTCAATGACTTCTTGAGGTCCGTTTAGAAGACTTTCTAAATCAAATGCTTGTTGTTCTTCTTCTTCTATTACTTCTTCAGTAAGCCTCTCTTTGAGCCATTCGGGAATAGAAGATCTTCCTTCCTTTACTTGCACTTCTTTGGGCAATAGTTCATTCCTGGGAGGGAAAGTTACTTCATTATTGTCTCCTTGTTCTTCATCATCACAAATTTGGATATGACGGGCTGGATTTGATGATTCTTGTGACATTTTTCCTTTATCTTGCCTATCATTCTTGTCATTTTGTATTGTAGACTATTGATTCATCTACTTTGTGGACCATGCCTTCATCTATTCTTTGATCTTTGCCTTGATTTTCTTTCTCATGTCTAGAAGAAGCGCTAGGAGGCTGATCGGAATTTGTCTTTTGCTTCTTCTTGGATGCTTCTTTCTTTCCTTGTTCATTCTTCCTTTTTGATCCTTTGGAATGAGTGGTGTTTTCACTGACACTTGCCCTTTCTTCTTCTTTTGTCCTTGTCTCCAAATTGAATGTCATTGTCACATCTTGCTCCTTCAATTTTTGATGTTGAATATCTACCCATCTTCGTGTGCAAGTTAAAACTTGATTCATTAATTCCCTCATATATGTGACTTCCTTTTCATCCCAATCAATCTTTATTTCTTTATCTTCCTTCTCATGGGTAGATTGGATATATCAACCACTATCTTGTGCTTGATCGGTCACTCTATTGATTTTGCATTTCCTGATGAGATCAAGAGGTAGACGGGAGTGCATCTTCTTCTTTATCTCGAAGTCATCTTGTGCGTTCATCCAAAAATCTTCTACTTGAAACACATGCCTATGCTTCCTTCCAGCCATTTCTTCTACATTACCATAGGGATCAAAGTTATCTCTAGAAGAAATTGGTGTAAACAAATAGAGAGATAACTCTGGCTTGACACTTTCAGCTATTTGAAGGGAAGGGCAAACTTCTATTGAATTCCCAAGTGAAATGGAATTAGTGATGACAGCTCCATGTTTGTACCTCAAGGATCTGGTACATGCTAAAAATTGTCTTGTCACTTCGAGAAGTACTATCCTGTCTGTGGGGTAACGTGGCAACATAGAAGGAGGAGAAGGACATCCTTGGATCCTTATATATGTGAATTTGGGAAATTGAATAAACCATGCACCATATTGTTTGACAAGTTATTGTGCCTCCGGAGACAATCTTTGTTGGATTCCACCTTGTAGAGTCCTGGTGATGTGCATCGTGAAAGTATCATTGATTGTTCTATAGTGTTGTTTAGGTGGGTGGTGCAATATTTCATAAGAATCACAAACCCTTATCTCTCTAGGCCCTCTTCCAACTCGGCCTCTATGTGGTAGCCCCGCATATTCATAACTCCTTGCTAGAGAATATATGATATATGAGCTCATGTGGAATGACTTGGTAGGAATCAACCTTCTCAATTGTACATCTAGACAATTACTAATGATTCTTGCCCAATTAATCATTGATTTCCCTTGAATAATTATTTGAATGAAGAAGAACATCCATTTGTCAAAACAAAAGGCTTAAGGAGCACCTATAACTCGGCCAAGCAAGGTGATTAAATCCCTAAACTCCTCTTGAAAGTCAATTCGGTGTGGCCCATTAGGTATCTTGTTTAGATGGGGTCTACTCTTTTGCAACCAATCCCTATTGATGATTGATAGGCATGCATCTGGATCATCTTCATAAATCGATTTGGCCCCTTCTAAACTTCTATAGATCATGTCCCTTTGTTCTGGTAGGTGGAAGGCTTCACTTATGGCCCTTTCTAATAGGTAGGCAAGAACGGTTCCATCCTCGGCCACAATTGTTCTTGAGTGTGAATCATAGTGCTTGGCGCATTCAATCATCAATTCATGACATCTAACTGCAGGGGAGAAGTCGGCTGCCTTGATAATGCCGCTCTCTATTATCCTCTTGGCTATAGGTGATGGTTTGCCAATGTATGGTGCCTCATGAAACTTCTTCACATTGAAGTTCCCAAGATTTGTATCTCCAATGTTGCTCCACCAATCTTGGTCTCCAAGTCATTGCTCTTCTAATCTTCTTTGATGAGAACCTGCCTTGAGGATGATCCGCTTGTCTTAGGCGCTGCCATTGTTTACCTTGAGAAATGCTCAAGTTAGGGTATTGACAAGGTTATAAAAATCAACAACTTTGAGCTTGCAAATCCTTATAAATGAAGATGAAGTACTGATTTAAACCAATCCTACATCATAATGATTCTAATTAAATGCTTCATAAGACTGACCTATCTTACACATGCATCCTATCTTGAATGAATTATGATTTTCTGCCTTTAATCAGACCTGATTTCAATCTTAAAATGCAGTCCTTACCAATTGAATGACTGACACTACTTAATGAAATCACTATTCGAAATTCAAGTCTGATGCCTAATACAAATCTGGGCTGTCCAAGGTGAATTCTATGATGTCCTCATCCTAGTCAGGGCTTTAGAGTTGATGAGTTAGCTTATTTTCTGGACCCTCGTAGGCTAACAGGGTATGGACAGAGGGTCATGGGGACAGTGGATGGAGGATGATGTTCTTTAGTTCAGGGTTGGATTCAATTCAGGCTTCGTTTGAGCAATTTTTGACTCCATTTGAGGGATTTGCCATTTATAGCATTTGGGCTATTTATAGATGGGAAGTTGCTTATTTTTAGACAGGCCCCTGGTCACATGGGTTTTGGGAGCTTTATCTCCAGCTTCTGACGGTTCATCTTTTGGAGTCATATTGAGAGAGATATTAATATTTCAATGAATTACATGCAATATTTAATTAAAGACGTTTATTATAAAGTGACATTGACTTTTTAATAAAATATTTCACTTAAATTTATTTAAGTGACTTATTATTTTTTTCCATAGTTGGGCGCCCATATTAAAAGTGTTTTACCACAATGATATTTTTCTAACCCTAAAAGCAACCCTAATTAAAAATTGTGGGTTTTTGCATAAAGCCCGCCCCTTGAGAAATCAAACTCATTAATTTGTTGATCATTTGATATCTCTTCCTCTCTGGGTTTTGGAGCTTGAGGGTTTCAGACTGGATTCTTCATTGGAGAACGTTTATTCTTCAGTGCATGGTAATGATGAGACTGTGAAAGATCAGTTGAATTGTTGCAGCTGTGGTTGGCTTCATTCAGAAGTCAAATTGGAGGCAAATTTGGCTTCTTACAGGGCAGATCTGTTGTAGGTTTTCTTAGTTACTATTATTGTTGTTAATTTTTTGTGGTTTGGAGGCCTCCTTTCCCAAACACACAGCTTGCTCATTAAATTGGTGCCATCTTCTCTTGTTTGGGCATCTTATTATTAAATAAGAGCAAATCTGAATTGTTTCCTGAAAAAAAACCAGAACTTTGTATGTTGCTGATTTAATCTTTTCATTTCAATAAATTGGCTAAGGACCTACGGGTATGCTTCTAAAATCTCTAGTTTATTGTTTCAGCTGATTATTTCATGTATTATTTTCAATATGTGTTGAAAATTAAGAAACCCCTTCTGCAACTTCTGTCTATTTCTGAAAGACAATCTTTAATAATCAAAAAATACAAAAAAGAATTACAAATTACAGCAGGTTGAAAAATTGAACCAGCAAGGGTTCATCTCAAATTCGCTGATGATAGGGCTTCTTGCTTGAGCGAATTCGCTTCTTCTGATCTTCAAATGACAGAATTCGCCTTCTCCAAATGACTAACCCTGCAATTAATGGTGAAGTTTGCCTTGTGTACTGATTGAAATTCGCTAATGTTTGATGAAGTTCGCTGTTTAATTGAAGAAATTCGCTGACCTGCTGACAAAATTTGCTGATAGAGAGGAATTGTGTTTTGATTTGATGTAAAACTGATCTTTCAACCTCTCTTATATATGCGACTTAGGGTAGAGGTGCGTCTTTTGGGATGCAAGGCCGACTTGGTTTAATGTAAACAAAATGTAAATTGTCTTTCTTGATGCTGGCCGACTTGATAGATCATAGTTCTCCTTTTACCAATTCGAAATTTGAAAAAGTTTAAGCGCCCAAAAATGCTTGTCTTGTTGAATTTCGCTTTAGGTCTCTTGCAAGGTACACATAATTCGCTTGAGATGGTGAATTCGCTCTATGTCCTTTCCAAGGACAGGACCTATAATGTCATTCGCTCTCTATCCCTTGGAAGGACAGGCCCTATAACAAAATTCATCCTCTGTCCCTAGTGTTAGTGAACAGATTTGTCCTTTCTTAAAATGATCAATTTTAAACTCTGTCGCCTTCTTTTAAAGACAAGTGTTCCACTAAACAGTTGGGTAAGTGTTGTATAAACCACTTCCCTCTGAATTTTCCATAGGTACAGCTCCCTATTTCAGTTATCCAAGGAATAATTTAATTAATTTTATTTGAGCAGTAGCTTTTAACCTGAAAGCATGTAAGCTGCCTACTTCATTCTTGGATGAGAGGCCAATATTTCACACGTATTTCTGAGAAAAACAATCTTTCTAATCTTTTCAATACAAGAGATGAAAGTAACTGAATCAAAGTTCAAAACACCATTTCCACAATTCCAATAAGGAACGAACAGATAAGAGAAACCGAATCTGTTCTCAAACACGAATCTTTTCTAAAGAAAACAAACACTCAAAGGAAGAAGTACCAAAAAAATAATAATTTTCTGCAATAGAAAGGTCATTACTGTTATTTGATTAGATAAGCATATGCAAAGATATGTGTCTACACAGATTCAAAACCCACAGATTTTCCTTCTCCCAAAAACAGTATGATCTTTGTATATATATATATTCTTATGCGACAAAGGCACGATAATACATCTATAAATCTTTTTCCATTCCAGATTTAAAAGTCTAATTCTTCCTTCTACCGAACAGAAAATTCACAAAACAGAGGGAAAACAAAAAAAACTAACTAAAATTTGTCACCAAATCTAACCGCCTTTCTATCTATCTTTCCTTAATTTATAGTTTTTAGAACAGGGGAGGTCTCCCTGAAAACTCGACCTCCCCCAAAACAGTTATGAAACCAACGAGATGTATTTTTGGGACAGATGTCCCGAAGTCTTTGCATAGACATGAGAAATTACAAAAATAAAGGAAACCGGGCCTAGATCAATGCATTATGTCGCTTTCCCATCATCATCATCCTCTCCGCTTTCGCGGGCGTCGTGGGCGGTTGTGAGTTCCTGAATAATAGATTGGTTTGGAACCTTTATCGCATTGAGCTTTGCCTTCGCCGCCTCCTTATTCCACTGGTGCTTCACCATCTTTTCGGCATGTTTCGGCAACTGATCATTTCCAATGAAGGTCATGGACTCAATCCTAGCCACCCTTGTTATATCTTCCGGAATGAAATTACCCTTGGCTTTGATTTTCTCCATGTTTATCCGGAAAGCCCTGATTGCATCCTGTGTGTTCAACCCGCAAATTCCCAATTGCCAATCATGGTCAGGGTTGACCACCTTGTTATCATTAACTATACTGCACTGGAGATCCTAGAGCTCATAAACAGAGGTCTTAGCGTCAGAGATCGGAGACTTGAAGGTAAGCACCCGCCACATTATGGTTTTCTTCAGCACAAAGAGCTGACATTCATCCGCTACTAGTTTGATTGAGTGTTCCGTCAGAAACCTGGTAACTCCATATTCTTCTATTTTGGCGAACAAAGGCAAGATATTCTGCCACTTGTGTTCCTCCTTCTCCCATGGCACAAGCTGATTTTGAACTTCAGCGATAAGACTCTGTATCTCGTCACATAACTTCCGGGAGTCGGTCATATACTTCTCCCCATCCTTGACTATTCCCTCAATCCATTTCTCCACGGCTTCTGCAATACTCTTGGCCCGTTGAACTTGACTCATTAACTTTTTATTTTCTGGCAAAGTTGGGTCGAAGTTCTCTATAGCATGAGATATTGGGAGTGCCCCAAAGTGTAATGTCCCCACCTTTTTAGCATCTCAGTGGAGTTCTTAGCCTTTACATTCTCCGAAGGCTAAGTGGAGAAATAAGGAGAAATTGATTAAATTAATTTCTTATTAAGTCATTAAATAAAATAAAATAAAAAAAGGTGACTTTATATTTAATTAATTTAATTAAAAGTGACTTAAGTGATTTATTTAAATATTTTAATGTTATTATAAAGTTATAAAGTAACTTTATAATAATAAAGTCACTTTAATATTATAATGTGTGAATATGTCTTTAATCCCACATTGGCCAAGAAAGTGTTCGAGCTCTCATAAGAAAGAATAAAAAGGGACTTAAGAGCTCATTTTATATCATCCATCTAGAGAATTGATATTTGTTTGTTATGAACTTGGGAGAAGAAGCCAAGGGTTTCTGATTCAGTCAGCCATTGGAGAGCGACAATTCTTCAGTGTTGCAACCATTTGAGGTGGTGAAATATCCACTGAATTTGGCATTTCAGGAGAGCTTCATTATGGAGTTCTATTTGGGCTTTAAAAAGAAGGGAAGACATCTAGGGTATGCAGATTTTCGAATATATATCAATTGCAGACCTACAGTTTCATTTGGCAGCCATTAAAAATCAAAATTGAAGCAATCATTTCAAGATACAATTGCTGCTACAGTACCCGCGCTACAGCAGACGCTACAGTACTCATGCTACAGTATACGCTACAGTACTCGCGCTACAGTAATCCGTGAATAGTGAAACGCTACAGTGGCGTGAATAGTGACGTGCTACAATACTAAGAAATCAGGCATTTAATTGGCAAATTATTCGTAGCTACAGCAGGAACGTGTTTAATTGGCAGTCCATTGAAGAGTGGAGACCATCATTTGCAGCAAGCATTTTACATATCAGGTTCTCTAATTTTGCTGTCATAAGTTTTGGAAATTACATGTTATACCTTTGTAACTATTTGGTGTAAGAATAACTAATAAAAACTTCATTATGCTGCTGCCACATAATTTCTAGTTTGCATGCCAAGTGTTTGATGATTTGTCAAGCAGCTGTAGTTGTTATTTTTAGTTACTTATATGCATCAAAATCAATTGGCATATCATTTCTATGACATTGTTAGTCAATCTTTCATGGTTAGAGGCATTCAAAACATTAATTGCAGTGTACAAGACCCAAACAATACAAACAGAAAACTCATAACAGCAAGTACAGACTTTGCAAGACAAGTGTTTGACAAAATTCCCAAGGGTAGAAATCAATGATTTAAGGGCAAAGTTAGTAAGGGTTCTTACACAAAGCAACCAATACTGTCGATGAACTAGGCAAGAACATTTATGTGTCGCTTTAGCTCTCTCTTTTCCCGCCCATCTTTCTCCAATCTGGTGAGCATTTTCTTTGCCGATACCTGGAAGAAATGATTGTCTGAGTCTCTACTCATATTTCCCAGTTCCACCTTCGTGATCTCAAAATCATCGGGGCTCGCTTCCTCATTTTCGTCCTTGGGTTTGTATGAGGAGATTTTAGCGATCCATTTTCCAGTTCCTTCATCATTGTCCAGGCGGGCGGCGGTTTTGAACCTTTTCGGCTTGGGGCTCTTCTCTGTGTACTTAACGACCATTTCTTGAATTGGAATAGTCACAGGAAGAAAATTCCGCTTTCTGTTCAGCGAAGTAGTCAACCACTTAGGAGTTGCACTGGAACTGGTTGTTCCTTCAATCGCTTTGGAAGGTGGTGTCATAGCCACGGTCACCGTATGAGAATCCAAGGCATTAGCGACATCACTATCTAAGTCTTCAACTTCAAATATTTGGGCATCAAGAATCGTATCTTTCACCCCTGTATCCTTTGCTTGATCCATCTTTCTTTGAGCGGCACTTCGGGAACGGGTATGCTGAGGAGTACAGAAATCCAAAGCTGAATTAGACCTATGTCTAAGCTGGGGCGGCTTGTTATCTTTACCTGCATGAACAGGCATAAAAGCATTGTTAGAAAGACGCTTTGGTGAACATAGAGGGACCTCATTACTTCTCGCAGAATTAGACTTAACGCCTAATTTCGCTGCTTTCTTCCTGGCAACCCACGCTGCGGTCCTTTCCAAAATTCCTTTGGTCCTTAACTGTATATCATCTTTCTCTTCCTCATCCCAGTCAATTGGAGGCATTTCAATTTCTGCACGGGCTAAGTATCCTGGTTCGAATAGCTCTAGATAATCCTCTTCGAGCCCCTTAGTGTCCAACTTTACCTGTAATGAAACGACTTTTTCTAACACCATCCTCATATTTCCCTTTTTGAAAACCTCAAGCTCATCACTACAGTCTTCCCAAAAGTCTTCTAATTGTGGCATTGGGAGGTATGGCATTAGACCAAGACTTCGAGAAAAACCCTTATTATCAAAACCTTTCCTTTCAGGATACAAGGAAAAATTGAAATTCCTGAGATCTGCTCCAATACTCAAAGTGTCGGACATCGAACTGCAGGACAACACGCCCAATTGGATGGGAAAATGACCCACCCATTTATCCCTGGGTTGTGCCTTTTTTATTACAAAAGTCAGCTGCCTACATATCTCCACCAGAATAAAGCAATCTAAACAAAAATGAGGGAGCTTGAAAGGCTCATCTTCAAAACCGCCTATCCTTATTTAACAGAAGCGTGGAAACTAGATATAGAAACTGCCAAACCTCTTTATCAATGTCTGCGCATCCTCGGAGATTCTTTTGGCTTTCATATTCTTCAATTCATGGCACAAGTCGCTCAGAAAAGCATTGTGCACCCTTCTGAAATCCTACAAGGCCTTATCCTTTTGCAACATGGGATAGAACTCATACACGGGAACATCCTCCTCAGTGAGCTGTTTTGGTATTCCAACTAACTCCTTAACACACGCCAAGCAATACAAGAGATACAAAGACATAAAGAAGTTCTATTTGAACTGTTTAGCCATACTCAGTTGTTCTCTCATTGAATCAGCAATCAATTCAGCCCAATCAAGATACTACTTCCCTTCCAAAACCAGCTGCACGTAGCAATAAATCCAGTCGTCGAAGCTGTAAGCTTCAGCAGACCCTCTGGCCCGGTGCAACAAAAGCATAACATCATGAATGTGAGGCAACATGTGATTCTTATTAGGATTCTTGGGTAACTGGTGCAAGAGCACCCTTCCAAACTCTTTCTCTTTCTTTGTTTTGTTGGTGTTATGCTTCTTTAGAAGACATTGTACATGAATAAGAGCCATGAGCTCATGTGTACTAGACTAGGTCCTAGTTTTAGGTCCTTAGTGTTTTTGTTGTGATTTCTTGTGCAGGAGAGGTTGAGTGTGCCTGGAATGTGTGTTAGGCCTTATTGACATGTTGATGTCCTTAGGATAGCCCAAAATAGGCTGAGGAGTCATGAAAAGCAACAATGGCAAAGTTGCTCAAAAGATGCAAAAGTTGCATGACAACTTTTAAAAGTTGTCAAGCAACTTTTCCACCCAAAATGGTCATAGACCCTTGTTGTGCGTGGAGAGCCCTAATTTTGGCACACCGACCGAGGTATGGGTGGTATAAGATGTTGCAAACCCTAATTGGATGGGTTGGACGTCAGACATTGTATGGCCCTAGCAAAAAAGACCAGACTGAGACTGTAAAACTGTTACCAGTCAGTTTGAATGAAGCAACCAAGCAAGTTAATGGATTGAGATACGTCCAAAACTGTGTGGAATGTCTTTCATGGTGTAAATACTTTCATTTCAAGCAATTAGTTTAGGTGTTTACTTGCAGATTGAGTGTGTTTGTAAATAGTTTGTAAATTGTCTTCTTACTGTCCAGTTTTGGACAAGATTGTGTAAATGGCTGCATAACTCCATTCCCCGTTGTGGAACCACCATGAAACCATGGGGAATGAGAGTGCAGACCTTGTACCATACTGCAAAACAAGCAGGGCCCTTGAAAATCCAAGGAGGCCATCAAGAGACCCAATCCTAGGCGAGACTGAACAGTGCCTGGCTAGGAGAGGTTAAGTTGCAGAGGTCTTGGAGAGCAAGGTTGGATAGAGGAAAGTACACCCTTTGGAGGAGGTGTAGAGGAGTGTTTGAAGCATCATTGGTGTGAAGGAGGAGCCTCCACCAATCCAGACAAGGTGGCTAAAACACAAAACACTCACTATGACCCAGGCAGACCACAAAACCCTTAAAAACCCCAAAATTCGCCCAAGGCACTGTACGGCCACTTGGAGGCCCAAAACCTAGAAAATCCTTGAGCCCTTGCCAATTGAATGGTAGTCTATTTAGGGAGTTTGGGTTGTGTAAGCATCATTTATGAGAGAAAGCCCTAAAGGACCGGGTAGGAGGCCTAATTGGTCCTATTCCTTGTAGCCCTGTTTTGTAAGCAAAAACACAAAACAGTTAAATCAGTAGAAAGGATGAAGGTAGCAACTTCTTGGGGGCACATGGAGGGATGTGAAACATGGTTTAAGACCTGATTTAACCTTGCTAAGACCTTGGAAGGTGTGGAACAAGCCTAGCCCTTATTAGCCATAGTAAGGGGTTTGAAGTCTCATGAGAAGGTGAGACCTTAGGAGCAGCATAGCAACTCATTGGTGGGTGGATTGGGCAAGGTCAGGGGATTCCTCAAGCAAAGGAAGTCCTAGAGACCCTAGGGTGTGAGGAGAACACTAGGTGATCCAAGGAAAGGATCCAGGAGCATAGACTAGGCTAGTTTATCCCAAGCACCATCCCATCAGTAACCTGGAACCACCTCTTTGAGGAACCTTCAACCAGAATTTTGCTATGTTGTTACGGTGTCCGGTTCTGTCCGTGTTGAACTCAGTGATTGACTGAGCAGGGGAAAAGTTGGAAAACTGGTAATCAGGTATCTTGAAGACGGAGGAAATTACTTCACAATTTATGGCAAGAAAGGTTTCACCATTGTCTCTCCTAATAGTCTCAGAGACTGGGTCATATCTAGCGATACATTCCTGAATCAATTCTGGGCAAGGAATGGCTGGGGGAAAAGCTATCGCTTCTATGAGACCGCCACTCAAAATCTCCACACCAAAAGATTTGTCAATTCCCTTGAACGCCCTCTCTTTTAAAACCTCAAGATTTTCCCCTTTAAGGTCGGTATCGCTAACTATGGGTTCAGTACATGCGAGGCTAAAAACATTCCCGAACAAATGCAGTGTGGACTTCATAATTCAAAGCAATATGCCTTAATTGGTTGCAGCAAACCTTTCTATGAGAGAGAAAATGCAAGTAAAAACTACTGGAGAGAACAAGAAAAGGACTCACCTTCACAGTTGAACAACCAGACGACGACTAGCAGCAAACAAGACTCCTATCCAGGAAAAACAAAACCGCAGCAACGAGGAACAAATGCAGAGCACTAATAATCCTTCATACCTTATAGTGAGGGCAATGATACGGAACCATTGAATGCAATAATTCTAAATGTCAGTTTGAGTGTGTTAAGTTTGTGGATTGGACCTCGCACGCATGCATTGAATGCATGGGGGCGTTTTTGAAGTAACCGCCAGTTCTCGAAATGATTACTTACTTCGAAAAGCCAAGGATTGACGTCACTGAAGACATGGTTCACCTTCCTCATATTTGGCAATAAATGCAGCATCAAATCATTTAACCCGCGGGACCCACCAACTTCGTACACATATGAACATCCTGAACAGACTTCATTAGCGTTCAAGTAGTTCAAGATGTACACTGCGCTCAAGGAAAATCTTTGCCGAGAAAATTAATTATGCCAAGCTGCTGACCATTTGTGCTATATTGAACATGTTGAACACGTTTGAACCTCTTGAACTTGGTTCAATGAGTTCAACGCCCGGAGAGAAATGAAGTAACATATTACCGAACAAGAAACTTTTAAAGAGCCATTGCAAGACACTTGAAGAAAATGTTAGAATGAAAACCTCCCTAAACACCTAGGAACCTATGGAACCTAAATGAACCTATTGAACCCGGTTCAAGATGGTTCAATGTGTTCACAGGGTTCAACCAATTACTAAAATTCGACCTTTTTGATTGAAAGATGATTCACAAACGTACTAAGGGCTTTAACCAAGGCGTTACAAGAAAGACACGGACTCTGAATGGAAAAAAAAAATTATTAGGATGACTCGCTCTTGTCATGAGGAATGAATAACGCAGTAACACCTAGCAAGGACAGGTCCTATAATTGAAGTTCGCTCATTGTCCTTTGCAAGGTACGCCATCTTCAAATCAGCTTGCTTTATGACCTTTGGAAGGACAAGGTCGATGTAGGTATTTCGCTCCATGTCCTTAGCAACGACAGGACGTATGTGATATTTTCGCTCTATGTCCTTGACAAGGACAAGACTCATGATGATATTATTCGCTCCAAGACCTTTCTAAGGACAGTTTCAAATGATAAAGTTAGCTCTTTGACCACGGTAAGGACAAGGCATGATTCTAAACAAAGCTCGCTTTAAGACATATTCAAGTTCGCTCTAGACCATTAGCAAGGACAAGGCAAGTAGTTCGCTCTAGACCCTCAGCAAGGACAAGGCAAGGTGATAATTTCGCTCCATGTCCTTTGGAAGGATATGACCTACAATGCCAAATTTCGCTCCAAGACCTTTCTAAGGACAAGACTCAAAATATAATTCGCTCTATGACCCTAAGGAGGACAGACCCTATAACAAAACTCGCTTCATGCTCTCTCCAAGGATAAGGTCTAAAAGATTCATTCCAAGTCGATGCAAGGTACATGGTTAAGTGAAGAAGTTCGCTCAATGTCCTTTGGAAGGGCAAGGTCAAGATAGGTATTTCGCTCAATGTCCTTTCCAAGGACAAGACTCAAAATATAATTCGCTCACCGTCCTTTGGAAGGACAAGGTCAAGGCAAGGACAAGACTTACTAGTTCACCTTAGGATCTTCACAAGGACATGGCTTGAAACTTACCACTTCCTTTTACCTCATCGATTTGAGCCTTAAGTTTTCCAATTTCTCCACATGAAAGCATCACCAATTCGGGCCCTAAGAACACCTATAGAGGAAAGTCGCTCTGTGACCTTCGGAAGGACGGGACCTAAAACAAAATCTCGCTCTAGGACCTGAGCAAGGTACGGATCGAGGCATTTAAGTAAATTTCAGTCCAATGACGGTTTTTGATGAAAGCTTTGTTCTCAAATTGGGGCAAGATAGGTGACCTTATGGATGACTCTTCACTTGACTCTTTGCTTAGCTTATTGAATCGTGAGTCCTTCATCTACTAATCAATTCTTTGCAATGCTTGAAAATCCATTCTACTCCACACTAGAAAAGAGCATAGAGAGAGACTACTGCTAGAGAGGGCAAAACCTAAAAAAAAGGGGGGTCCCCATCTTGATGGGGCGATGTGTGATGTGGTCATAGCAGAACCTTGGAGTTGTCTCATTTGATCGCGAAGCATAGAATTTGAGAGACTTTAGGTATTTTAGGTATTTTATTCTCTGTTCGAATGTGCCTAAAAAACACATCAACGGGGTGTTGACCAACTAGATTTCATTTCTGTGTTCGAATGTAATTTTTGGCAATATTCGCTCTAGATTTCATTTCTCTGTTGTTGTAGGTGTTTTGGGTATTGTGACGACTCTTTCTCTTGTAATAAACAAATTCATATGATTTATAGAAGTTACAGGAGTTTCAGTTGCTTTTCATATATTATTAGTGTCAATTTGCAAGCAAACTTAAATTTGTTTGGCATTATTTTCAGACCTGATATTGCTTACAAAACCATTATATGGCTATTAAAAATGTATTTTTTAAAGATAAAGACTTCTTCAGAGTCTCGATACACCTACATCCGATCACCATGGGAGGGATGTGATGCGGTGGCCATGATAGCAAGTGGCAGTTGTTGGAAATATTGTTATCATTGATGTCAAAGGAGACCAGAATTGCGCTGGCCCTCTTTTGAGAAAATTTGATTTAATGTTAAATGAGGCCTCCTTCAAATGGGCTGACTCCCTTAATGTCATCGCTCAACTTAGGAAGAACTAATATAAAATTAATTTATTTATTTGATATGCTGGCCGACCCTTGGCAAAATTAAATTAAAATCATTACTTTCAAAGATGGCTGACCCCCTTTGAGAAGGCCGACCTTATTGGGTGAAGATGCCAAATGGGAAGATGAAGAGTTCATTTAGAAGAATCCACACTTGATTTAGCCTTGAGAACAATGCCTCTCGGAAGAGGGGGCATGCTACACCCTTAATCATAGAGTATACATATGGTTATATATAGTCGGATTGTGGCTACCTTAACTCCTGATAAAGTCACAATATCATTATTATATTGTTATTTAGTTATTTAGGTCGGCCTAGGTGATATCATAGGCATAAGTAGGATGTATATATAGGAGGTAGTGAGTCTTATTCTATGATCAGATTGTGAGGTGTGTTCTCATTGAGGATATTTGGAGGCTAGCCCCCTTGAAGTGGTTTGTCATTCTCAGCTATTATAAAGAATTTGCAGCATATTTCATATTATCTTCCTCTTTTATGCAAGTTATTTCACGAGGAGTCGAAGGAATAAGTTTTCACATGGGCATGGTGATTTTTCTTCCATGGAAGCTTTATATGATATGCAAGCAAAGAAAGGCCCTATAGAGTGGTGGTGGAACCATGGAGGTGAACCCTTGAATTGCAATCACGTGCACTAAGATTGCTCTCACGAGTAGCCAGTTCTCATCTTGTGAGAGAAATTGGAGTGCTTATAGTTTTATTCATTCACCAAAGAGGAACCAATTAGGGTCGAAGAAAGCAAAGAACCTTTTGTGCATTCATAGCTCACTTCATCTTCTGTCTTGTGTGGATCCTAGATACAACAAAATTTCACCTAAATGAGACGTTACAGCTATGGTGGATGAAGTGGTTGAAGCAAATGACCTTAGTAATTTAACTCTATTTCTACTGCCAACAAAGGAACCTAAGTTTGAGAGTGTTGAGTATTTGGAGAATATCATAGATTGGGACTTTGATATGGATGACCATGACATAGAAGTGTAGACAATTGATTTCTGATTTTTGTTTTTTGTTTGCATAGAAGCCTATCAAGCTATCAAGATTTCTGAATTTCAATATGTTATCTAGTACTAAATATGTAGAGTAAATTGTGAACTCTTTGACACAATGACAGTTGTCATTTGACATTTGTGTATTTAAACTTTAAAGTTAATGTTAAACTTTACCACTGTTCTTGTTTTGAAAGTTCAAAGTCATGATATTTTTCTATAAATTACACAATTATATTAAAAAATGGTGTCTCCAAATACCCCCATCTCCTATTTTCAAAAGTAGATATACTAGTAATTGTACCAGTCGCCCGTAGGAATACCAATACTAGTCTCCGAGCAACCTTGATGATATCATGTTTAACATCCAAGAAACATGATATATGTTAAAATTAAAATGAATATAGCACAAATTCCGCATCTAACTTGAAGGAGACCCAGTTTAAAACCGGAAAAATGACAAAGTGTTGAAATTAGATAAGCTAACTCTACATCTACATCCATCTTGACTAAGCCCCAGATGTAAAAAAAAACCCACATAAATTTGGATAAAATATCACATAAATACCACATCTGATTTGCTAGAACCCAAGGTTCAAACCTCAAGGAGACACAATAAGAAATGTTGAAATTTGATCAAATAACACAAAAAACAATATCTAAATGAATGGAAACCCAGGTTTAACTTTTACGACACAGTATTTATAGAGTAAAATAATAAATAAATATAACATATAACATCTAACTCGTTTGGTGCAGTGTACCTTAACTGAAGCAGGTAAAGTAAAGTCTCAGGTGAATTTGTCAAAAGAGATACTCTGCGTTGTGGCAATTAAATCCAATATTATTTCAAACAAAATAATGAATAATTTAAGAACAAGTAAATGAACCCAAATTCAACTCGTAAAAACATAATAAAATATTATTTCCAACAAATAGATAAATAAATTTAAAATAGACAAAAAGGCGTACCTAGGGAAGTTTTTCTGAGGGTTTCAGGGGACAAACCCACTGTAAATGAGTGTGAATTGTACCTTGTCACAGTCAGACATGTACCATTCACAGCGATGCTATCCCCCAACTTCATGTCTTCGACAACAAAGTTGGATTCTATTGTCATTTCAAAACCCTCTTTATCTACAGTCCCTATCTCCTCAACCTTTCCAATCTCTTCAACTATTCCAGTAAACATGCAGCTGATACCTGCTTTCTTTGGACTGTTCTAGAATATTGTTTGGGTTTGATTCTTTTGCATCAATATAACCAACTGCTGCTGAGTCCACAATATTTAGTTATTGAAAATGACGAAATCTTAATGCATCGTTGTTCAGATGAAAAACCAAAGCTCGTTAGAGAATGACGTTTTTGTGAGGAAGATAAATAGGTGGACTTGAGGCTCCGTATGGAAAAGCTCAGAGAGCCGCAGGCCATTTTTGCTCTAATGCCGATTATCTAATGCTGGTAGTGTTTCAAATATTTTTCCACCCGTCTTCTATCGTCGACAGCGTTGCGAGTATTTTGCATAGCCGAGTCTCTTATTTGGTAAAAATGAATTTTGTGAATTAAGTATTTTTATGAGGCGGCCCCCGTCTCCATCATGTGGACAGCATCCGGCTTTGTGTTTGCAGTTTGTTTTCAGAAAAGGCAACCTAAAAGCCAAGCCTTGATTCAGAATTAAATCTTTCCAAACTTTACGGTACTTTATTCAATGGAAATGTGACATGTTGCATTCTTCCTTCACATTTACTAGTATATAATGGCATTTCAGTAATAATAGGGGAGAGGATCTATTAGTTGAGTCTACTATAATAAGCATTGTTGATTAATATTCATATTTGTTAATTAGATGTTCAATTTTTTTTGACAACATTGCATCAATAGTTGTGACTTTAATACCCATAATTGAATGAAATGTACCCTTAGTTGTAAAAAACAACCAATCATGTGATGCCACATCAGCTGCATAAGTATGGGACCCCTTATGCACAACTATTGGTCTCACATTTTTGGGGTTTTTTGGACACCTTGGCAAAAACAATGTTAATGTGGCATCATATTTGATGATGTGGCCCTAAAACCTTAGTTATAAGCAAGGGACTTGCCAAATAAGTTGTAAAATGTTGGGAGCGATTTGAAATTTCCACATAGGATTTTGAGAAGTGAGAAGTCAGGGTGCTCAACTAGTGGATCCTCTCACCTAGAGAATGTAGTAAGAATTTTAAGGTTCTAAATATTTTATATTTTTATTACTCAATTTTATAAACATGTAATATATTTTGTTAATATTTTGAATTAATTATCTAGGTTGTTTAGCAGTCATTTATATTTTTCTAGAACTATAAATCTTTATTTTTTAGTATCTAATATCCTTAGAGATTAATCAAACATCAATTTTTTTGACTAACAATGTGCATTTGAGCTAGATTGTGGATCACAACTATTGCATGTGAAGAAGAAAGGACCACCTTGGAAGGTTCCTTCCCAAGGATATTAGCAGAGAATTTAATTCAATAATTCCGGTAAAAATGCATCTCACCTACCACTCTCCACCAACATCACCCCTATATTCCCAAGCTAGTTCTAATTCCTTCTTTTCTCCTTCGCCACCTTGACCAAACATAGGGGATGCAACAATTGATAACTATGACAATGAAACAACCACTTTTCATTTTTCCTTTGTGGACCAAGAGAGAAATGTTGCCCTAAAATACATACTACCTTCACCCCTTCCTAGTTTCCATGGGTTCATTATAGAGGACTTTGACACCTTTCTCTTTGATTTTGATGTCCTCTATCAAAGCTATGATTACATACTGATGCCCATAGGTTAAAATTATTCCTTGCTACCCTTAAGGATTCTTCCTTAAGATGGTTCGTGGGGTTGGGAGGAGATGCAGTAGCCAATTGGTCTATAATGAAAGAAAAAATTCTCAAAAGTACAAGGACTCTTACAAATGAGGAGATATGTGAGGAAATAACATTTTCAGAATGAGCCAAAAGGAAGATGAGCCATTAGAGGATTACATGGAGTTGTTTTCAAGGTTAAAATTAAGCATAAGTTAATCAAATATAAAAGAGTGAATCACAAACTCTAAATCCAATTGAATTAACTCCTAAATAACAATGAAAAATAGATGCAAGAATTGAATGAATAAACTAACCAAACTTTTGATTCTGCATCGTGGCTTCCAATGCTTTTGTCCAAATTGTGTGGTAAGTGGCTCTCAAGTGTTGTACCAGATTCCTACATGTGATTAACATTATTATTTTGAAGATAGTGATTATAGATTGAAATCCAGAAATAAGCCTTGCTTTTATAGATTTTCAGGTGAGATGGGGTGAGAAATAGAACTAAAGTGTTGATTGATAGATAACTGATTTTGATTGATCAGTTAAGTGGATTGATTGATCAGTTAACAGGATAGATTGATTTGTTAACTCATTTGATTGATTAGTAGACTGAATTTTGGCATTCTACACTCTAATGAGAATAGTTGATGTTGTCATTGATGGCAACCAACTGGCAACCAACTAGCAACAGGTTTCTACACATGCACCGGCATCACAGACATCATGCACCAGCACTGGCAGGCACTTCCACCGGCATCCAAATTACACCGGACATTAAGTATACCTGGCACTCAAGCTGACATGGGATAAAGTTTTGCTTATAAGAATTATATTGTAAATGTAATTAATTATTTATAAGCCAACTTAGTGTATTGTAAAAGACTCATATATGTATGAGATCTTATAGATCATTTTGATATGTAATGGATAGGAAATTATTGTATGAGGTAATATAGTGGACAGCGAAGGTTTTGGTTAAGGTATCTGACTGAGCTTAAACCGGTACTGAACCAGGCATTAGAGATGCTATTTTGAACAGTACATTGTATTGGATTTAATATTGTAGTCAGTGAGACTCTTTTGAGCAGTGCGCTCCAGGCAGTTGGCCTTCCTGCATGTGCAGGCCCCTATTGCAAGTAGTATTTATTCATATTGGCCAGTGAGTGAATATTGTGGGTCACAAATCCCACCGAGGTTTTTCCCACACTGGGTTTCCTCATTAAAATATCTTGTGTTATGGTGTGCATTTATGTTGTCTCTGTTATTTCTCTTTACTGCATTATTTCTTGTTTACCAGTACATTATTTTGGGTTGCAAAGTTATAAATAAGTTCAAATATAACACTAACCGATTAGACACCGATTCACACCCCCCCCCCCCTCTCAGTGTCTTTGGGACTGTCCTTGAATCTAACAATTGGTATCAAAGCCTGGTCCTCTATTTGCAAAAGCCTAACAGCTTGAGGAAGATTCTGAAATCAGTACAGATGGAGAATTTAAGAAAATAGTTGGAAGGAGCTCTTGAAGATTTTGATGCAAAAAATTTGAAAAATATCAAACTTGAAGATGATCTGAGGACTGCTAAGGAATTCATTAAAGGACTTCAGGAGAACCTGGTTATAGCACAAAATAAGAGGAAAGAACTTCATGAGCAAATGCATAAACATGATGATGAAAAGGAAACTCTTAGTGATATTGCAGACAAGTTGAGGCAAGAGAACACTAACATGAGGAATGAAATGCAAGACTTAACCATGAGGCTATGCAAGGATCTTGAAGACAGAAAGAAGAATGAAGAAGATTTGAATAGAAGACTTAATGATGGAGGTAATGAAAATTTGAGACTTTATCATGAAATTGATATGCTAAAGACAAATCTGATTCACATGCAACATGATAAAGAAGAGTTTGTGAGACAAGTTGGAATTCTTGAAAATGAGTTGATCACTGCAAATGAACACAAAGACAAATTCAAGAAAAGTTCAAAAAGACTTGATGACATGCTGAAAAGACAAAAACCTGATGGAGATACAATTGTACTTGGATTTGAACATGGAGAAAGTTTCGGGACTGCAAACAATCAAGATCACAATAAACCGGTCAGACAACCTAAAGCTTATAAATTTGATGGAAAATGTTTCAATTGCAACAAATTTGGTCATAGAGAAAATCAGTGCAGATTTAGAAATAATCAAAATACAAACTTACCCATTGGTCAATGTTCCAAATGCAACAAAGTTGGTCACAATTCAGAAAATTGCATAATGAATGTGAAATGCTATGTTTGTGGTAGATTTGGGCATTTATCTAATCAATGTAGATCACAAATCGGTCAAGGATATGGAAAATCTATTCAGAGGAATAATGTAACTTGTTATGCATGTAACAAGATTGGACATATTGCAAAATTTTGTAGAAGCAAGACTATATCGGTGAACAATAATGGATCTAGTGTGAAGGGAAAAGAAAAGGTAAATGAAATAAAGCAAGAATTTTCAAAACAATGGATTAAGAAGGGAGATCAGAGAGTTGATGAATCTATCTTTGCACCGGTAGAACAGCGTAACCCACCACCGGTAGGAGATTCTTCATCTAACTAAGGAATAATCCTTAGGGGGTATTGCAACAAATTGAAAATCATGCATTCTACCCTCAGTTGATGATAAGAAGACACATTTCTTCTTTCCTGGCATAATTATTAAGTTCTCACTTAACCGCTGAGCATTTAATGCGGTTTTTGAAGAAATTTTTGGTTATATAACACTGAAAAACCCTCATTTTGACTCACCAAGCATTCAAGCATTCAGAGAGTGCAAAATTGAGCAAGGGCAATCTAAAGGCGAAGCGGCGAAGTGATTTTTAGGCATCCAAGGATTTCAAGCTAAGAGGTATTTATCTTTCGAAATGGCATCTTCATCTTCTGCACTTGAGTTTATTGCAAACCCTATTGTGGTAGAAAATGTTAAGCGCCCTAGGCTCGTGTTTAAAATCGTCCCTAAAATTGCCAAGCAAGATGATTCTATTGGAGCTTTTTTGAAAATTCCGAAGGGAGTCACTTTTGCCAAAGACCCTAGAATCTACATTCACTACAACATAGAAAAACTAGGAACCGATGATTTGGAGAACATGTACAATGGTGTTATTACTAATGAACAAAGTTTAATCAAACTAGAGCATAAGATATTTGAAGACTTAGGATTCATTGAGATACTCAACATACCTGAATTTCCTAAGGAGGTAATCCATCTAGTTCTGAGTAGAGTTCATGTGGCTTGACTCTGTTTTTTAAATCTCTAAGGAAGAAATCAAGGCAGTTACTAGTTTACCCTCAACCGGTAGTAGGCCCAACAAAACTAAGAAGATACCTAACAAGGGAGTTATGGAGTTAACTGGAGCTACATCCGACAACAGATCTCTTAGGGTTAATGACATTACTGATGCTAATGTGAGATAATGTGAGTATGGTACTTGGATACAGAGTAACTCATGCAAACAGATTGAATTCAATTTCCAGCTTATGTATTCATAGTGCATATGAGATGGTAAATAACAATGCTAAGATTGATGTTTGTGAATGGCTTAAAGATGAATTAATAGACAACCTGAAAAATATTAAGGGTGACAAGAAAGGGACATTTTGTTTTGGCAACCTTCTTGTGTGTCTGATGCTTTACTTCACCAAAGAGATACCCGACATTGGTCATAAGGATTTTGGATATGACATCCCAGTAGGCAAACAAATCAAGGAAATTATCACTGGTATGGACTCTAACAGTGACAACGTTATAACAGGTTACTTCAAAAACTTTCAGACTAAGATGAGAGCTAGAGAAAGGTTACCCTAGAGCATAGTAGACAAGTATGACAAGCAAATCTGCTTTGTAATCAAACGTGATGAGACATGGATGGAAGAAGTTAGCCCTAGAACTATTTAGGTTACTGAAATGGGTTAGGAAGTTGATTTACCCATTCTTGAACATATGCAAAAACACTACTTGAGCCACCTAGAGAACCAATTGAAGAAACTTTTGGAAATGTTGAGACCATTGAGAGTGTTGTTTCAATGCAAAACCAGAGAAAAAGAAGAGAGAAGTTTATCAAAGATGCATCCAAGATGGCCAAGGAGGTCAAATTAAATGTAATGATCATAAGTGGTATATATGCCAGTGAAATGGAAGGATTGAAACCGGAAGCTCATGTTTCACCGGTTGTTACTTCTTCAGATACTGACAGTGGGAAAGCAGCAGAGTTCAAAAGAGTTTAAAGAAAGAAGAGGAAACCCTCACCGGTACCCTCTCCTTCTCCCAAAAGGACTAGAACTTTGAGGAAGAAGCAGCAGCCAGTTAGGGAACCTAAAAAGAAATTCACACCAAAGAAGAAACAGACTAAGACATTGGATACCCTAACACCGGAGGAACTGGTAAATGAGATAACATAGGATGGAAATCTTTGCAATGTCAATAAATACTATCATTCTTACAAAGATTCGGACAAGGACACTATAGAGGCCAATATAATTTTGCATTTAGATGTCTATAAAAAGGTTTTGATTGAAGTTGTAGAGGATCTACCGAATGACTTATATTTAAGGCTAGAAGCTAAAAGAATGTCAATGATGGAACTAGATAAAAAGCTAAAATTTGAAGCATTATTGGCAGTGCACCATGTAAACTCTAGAGAGGAAATTGATGAGCTAATCTCTAAAGAAAACTGGCCAGTTTTTGTCAGTGGACACCGACAAGTAAGCCTAATGGCTGGTAGAGTGAAAGAGATTGCTAATGAGACTGCAGACAAATGGGATATCTTTTTTGTTGAAAAGGAAAAGAAAGAGGAAAAGGAAAGACAGAAAATAGACAAATCTTTTGCTAAGGTGTATCAAAAGGACAAAGGGAAAGGCAAGATTGGTAGTGTACCTGCTATAAAGGTAATAGATAACATCCCTCCACCGACTTAGGACACCCCTCCATTAACTTCAGCATCACCGGTACATACAAAAAATCAACCGGATAAGGCAACTGATGAAGTAACTCGTGATGATACTAACCCAAAGTTTGAAATACTTTTCACCGTGAATGTGGATACACAGGATAAAAACATTGTCGTGGATAAAGAGACTGCAGAGGTCAAGGCAGATGATGTTAAGGATAGTAAGATCTCTGAGATACCGGCACACACTATTGACTCTCAAAAGACTGAGATACCGACACACACTATTGACTCTCAGAAGACTGAGATACCGACACAAGCAAAGCAACCAGAGACTAAGAAACCAATAGAGGATAAGGTAACTAACACAAAGCAACAAGAATCAGAGAAACTGACAGTTGAAGAGGTACTTGTATAGACTGGAAAATCAAAAGCAGAGGTACAAACACAGACAGAGGAACTAGAAGAAAATGTAAGTAAAGTGGAAGCAATTTATGGAAATAAGGAGGATATAGTGAAGGTAATTGGGCAAGCATCCGTTGAGAGGAAACCCATAGAAGAACCAAGCACATCCACTGGAGAATTCAGACCTACTAACATAACAGAGGTTTTATTGGATTCTATCAAGAGGATAACAGATTGCAATGCCTTGGCATTTAAGGCTATTGATAACACATTACCTATCTTGAAAATGATTGCACCTACCTGTAAGATAGATCACATTAATGATTCTTTAGGTAAATTGGACACACTATCCAAATGCATTGTTGAAAATGTCATAATTATAGATAAGGTGAATGAGGATACTATAAAGGAAATAGTAGATAAAGAGAAAGGAGAATTCTTTGAAAAAACCATCAAAAACTGTAATGAGCATATTGATTCATTATTATCGATACTCAACTCAACAATTTTGGAATATAAGGAGTTGTATAGAGAAGCTTGCAAGCCTCACCATCTGACAGAGGATATAGATGAGGAAATCAAGAAGTCACAGAAAGAAATCGATGATATTGCAGATAATTTGATAGGTTCCTCGAGACTTATCTCAGTTTTTTAGCAGGAAATGGCAGTTTTTGAGGAGAAGTTATAGAAACTTGAGAAAGAGAAAGCAAGGATACGGTTGAAAGCCCAGGAAATCAAAAGTAAACTTGGTCCAAAATTGGACAGTCTCATTACTCAGTGGGTTGAGCTATCAAAGGCAACAATTCAAGGAGAAAGATCACCGGAGCAACAAATGCACTATCTAACTAGCATGATCCAACAGACTGAGATCATTCTCTCCGACAGCAACAAATTCATGCAGAGCCTAAATCTAATTTTGGCGGACATTTTTCAAATTGTAACCAACTAGTTATAGGCGATGAGGTAGCATTTTTGTATTCTTTGATTCTTTTGACATCCTTTGCCATTGATGTCAAAGGGGGAGTAGTAGTATGGAGAAAAATAAGGAGTAGTAGCATGGAGAGAATAAATGCACAAAGGAGATCACTTGCTAAGGGGAGCGCACTTCTTTTTGGATTTCATTTTTGGATAGCAGTTTTGGATTTCATTTTTGGATAGCAGTCCATCAATGCCAAAGGGGGAGATTGTTGGCATTCTACACTGTAATGAGAATAGTTGATGTTGTCATTGATGGCAACCAACTGGCAACCAACCGGCAACAAGTTTCTACACATGCACCGGAATCACAGACATCATGCATCTGTAGGCACTGGCACTGGCATCCAGATTACATCGAAAATGAAGTATACCGGCACTCAGACCAACATGGGATAAAGTTTTGCTTATATGAAATATATTATAAATGTAATTAATTATTTATAAGCCAACTTAGTGTATTGTAAAAGACTCATATTTGTATGAGATCTTATAGATCATTTTGATATGTAATGGATAGGAAATTATTGTATGAGGTAATATAGTGGACAGTGAAGGTTTTGGTTAAGGTATCTGACTGAGCTTAAGTTGGTACTGAACCAGGCATTAGAGATGCTTTTTTTGAGTAGTACATTGTATTGGATTTAATATTGTAGTTAGTGAGACTCTTTTGAGTAGTGTGCTCCAGGCAGTTGGCCTTCCTACACGTGCAGGCCCCTATTGTAAGTAGTATTTATTCATATTGGCCAGTGAGTGAATATTGTGGGTCACAAATCCCACCGAGGTTTTTCCCACACTGGGTTTCCTCGTTAAAATATCTTGTGTTATGGTGTGCATTTATGGTGTATTTGTTATTTCTCTTTGTTGCACTATTTCTTGTTTACTGATACATTGTTTTGGGTTGTAAAGTTATAAATAAGTTCAAATATAAGACTAATCGGTTAGACATTGATTCGCCACCCCCCCCCCCCTCTTAGTGTCTTTGGGACTGTCATTGAATCTAACACTAAATTGATTAGGGAGATGACTGAATTGATTAGCCAGTTGACTAGATTGATTTGAGGAGAAGACTGAATTGATTGATTAGTCAAAAAAGGTGATTTGGGGTGAAAAGGGGAGATTGGAAAGTTAACTGAGTTAACTGATTTCATCAATCAGGTATGATTTTCAACATGTGTTGTAGGAGATTGAATTGAAATTCATTTGAATTTTGATTTTTGAATGATGAAATGCACGTGAGATTTACTGAAATTCATTGAAATTCAGATTTGGTGAAATGTGAATTTGGGAAAATAAAATTAGACGGAATGAGTTGAAATTCGAATTTGGGGATTTTTAGGGATTAATTAATATGAAAATATTTAATCATTGAATATGAAATTATTTAATCATTGAAAATGAAATTAATTAAATAATCAAGATTATTTAATTAAGGAATAAATCATAATTAATTAAATAATTAATATTTGAGATAGGGTTGAATGATTAATTAATTAAAGGATAGAATTTGAATGATTAGTAATGCAGAAAGTGATGATTTGAATTAGTTTAGAAGAATAATTAGCTTAAAATAATAATTAAAGAATTACTTAATTAACAAGACAAATAATTAGTATGTGATTCATGAGACATTTTTAGGTGTCTACATTTGCCCCTCTTTGAGACAATGTCGAAACGATGGTGTTTCAAAGAAAACAAAAAAATTCTACCCCAATATGCTTCAGTGATGCTTTAGGGTGTAAATATGCCCCCTCGGAAAAGTGGTCAAAAATTTGTGAAATTGAGACCATTTTTTCGCTACCGTGCTAGTGAGCAATCATGTCAAGTTTCGCACGGTTTTGAGTATGTTTGATCTGCCTACGAGTGCGTTGAAGTTTGGGGGGACCACGGCCGTCGGAGTGGTAAAAACCCTAATTTTTGAGCTGTAAATAGTGATTTTGACCTTTCATTTGCTCATTTGCATTTTTTGAGTTCTTGGAGTTCCTTCTGATTTTTCGAGCTTTCTTGCAACTTTGCGAGCATCATGGCCAGATTTCGAGTGCGATTGCACTTATCCGATCATACCAGAGACCACCTGATACTAGAGGCATGGTACGTATTTCAAAAAAATTACTCGTTTTTTCCTGTTTGTGCTAGATTTTCTAAATTCTAGTCAGAGCTTCCAATTTTATGTGATGTGCAATTGTATGTCATTTTATTCGCATTTGTCCTTAAGAGTTCACAATTGTTTCAAATGATTCGCAATTGTTGTGCTTAATGCGATTTGTATTTATTAATTTGCATATGTGCTAAATAATTCACCTTTGTTGTTAATAATGTGCATTTGTCATTATTGTTGTGCATTTGCCATTATTATTGCGCATTTGCTCCAAATGATACACGTTTATTGTAACTAATTCGCATTTGTTGTTTATGTTGTTTTTTCAACATGTGTTATTGAAATTTGTCATGCGAATACTTGTCTGACTTCTTCGTGTTTGTCACTTGCAGGAGAATTTGAGTGTACTGGTATGTAGACAGATGAGAACTGATGATCTCAATCTTCGATCTGGGTTGAGTGCCGAGGATGTTGCGTTGGTTCGACATGTTGGTTTGTATCATGTATTGCACTTGCCTGAGGTTGGCATTCAGATACATGTTCATTCCATTTACCTACTGGAGAAGCGTCGATCACTTTGGAGGATGTATGATGCATCTTACACATTCCTATTCATGGTGCTAGGGTGATATATGATCGTAGAGTTGATACAGTCGGTATGTGTGAGCTTCGTGAGTGTACAGAGGAGGAGCTCAAAATTAGAGGTCGATATGAAATCCCTTGGGAGGCAATGGATTATGATGACCTCACCATTGTATTATGTAGTATAGTAGTAGGCTTACTGATTTTTGATAGGAGAACACATGGGTTCCCTGTTGGTTGGGGTAGGGTTATGCATGCCATGATTGTTCATAGATGGGTGTTCGCATGGGGTCCTTGTCTTCTTGCCACTTTATACCATCAGATGCATGACATTGTGTATCTCAGACAGGGATCTATCGAATGTGGGGTTACACTACTCCAAGTTTGGGTATGGGAGCATATAGCTATTGCTTGACCAGTTGTTTATGTAGAGCTTCAAGATGAGGAGCCATATGTATATAGATATGCAACAGGGATTAGGCATAGGGGTGTAGAGAACACCCTATATTGGAGACATCAATTTGATATCTTGCAGTACTTTACATGGAGGCCTTACTTTGGTTGCCTCGGTTGGGCCGATGATGAATAGCATTTTCCTTATTGCAGGCATCAGAGGTATTTGATTAGTTGTGAGGTGGGACAAAGTAGGATCATTGATATTCATCTTCCAAGTTGTGTACTCTGTTAGTTTGGAGAGATACAGGGCATACCAGATGTCACAACCTATTTTTCTCGGATATGTCGAGAGATTGGGATTGGGGTGATGGGGAGGGGTTCTCTAGAGAGTCTCACCTTACTCAATAGGAAGTTGAGTGATATTTTAGTGGGATCCTTTCACTCTACTCTGGTCATTTACCAAACCAACATACTCTAACTCTCTAGGAGTGCTCCCTATCAAATTGTGCTCAATAGTTGCTCAGGCATGGTTGAGATTCACAAGCGTAAATCCAACCTCAAAGCTATGCAATCCTCTAACATATACTTGCAGGGGTTGTAGAAGGTGTTATTAAAGTGTTTCCATACCAATCATCTAGTTTTTCAATTCCCTTTCCTTCATTTCTTCATCGCTCCCTCTTTCTCCTATTTTCTAGGCCTAGTAGCCCTAGAGCCCCAATTAGCCCTACCTAACCATTTTTTGGGGAATTGCCCAAAAATCACTCAAACCTAGAAAAATCTTTTATGATCTGAATACCCTTTTGGATGAAATTTTGAATCCATTAGGTGAGAGAGTCAGGTTTGTCTGTACAGGTACAGAACCCAAAAATGGCATTTATGAGGGGTTTTGGGACTTTGTTGTCTTCTCTGGTCTATCACACCTCCAACATTCCACATAGGTTTTTCCACACCTTTCTCACTCATGCCACACTCTTGGCATCTGCATAATTGATCATCCCTGCAAGCATATGCAACTTTTCAATCATTTTTCTAACTGGGCTATGACTGAGCTCGCCTAGCAAATGATATCATATAGCCTTCCCATGACTTCCAGTCCAAAACAAAACTTATTTGCATTGTACAAAGGTTCCATGTCTTGATTCCCAAGGTTTATTGAGCAAAACTCAAGGGATTTCAAGCTGGAACCATAATTGGACTCTTAAACCCTTGCTCAGACTGAGAGCAATACAAAATCAAATACACACTTCAAACCTGCGCTAAAACTAGTACAAACACCTTCTGAGAACTACAATGACATGTGCAAATCAATCATGAAAGAACAGTAGTAATATCAATCCATTAAGTACAGACTGCTGCTCAAAATTTAAGAAAATGCAAGGTAAAATTTGGAAAAAGTCTTCACAATGTACTCCAACTTGCTCAAGGCGTTCAACAACCTGTTTACATTCATTCTCAGAGCATTTTATATTCCATATAGATCCTAACCAACTCTTCATCGGTTTCCTAACCACCGATGTGCTCAAAGATGCAAAAAGTTGCTCAAAAGTTGCAAAATGTTGTCGAGCAACAATGGCAACTTTTGCCAAAATGTGCAATTTTACATTCCATGCATTACTACTCATCCTAAACCACCTAGAATGACCTAAAAACACTAAAATTACATGTCTAGATGCCAAATAAGGTGTTAAATTTTTTTTTACACCAAAATGCAAGTTTATGCTATTTTAGGCTTACAAGGGCTCATAAGCCAAATTTGAGTAAATACATGATATGGTTGACATTCATCCTCCAAATGCATATCCAACACACAAGTGGACCTATGAGTAGTCCATTATTCACAAACCTAATCCAAGATAAAGACTAACACACCAAAATCTAGAAAATTCACTCAAAACTAGGTGCTCCTGCACCATGGGGAGAGTGTGTTAAGCCACATGTTGTAATTGTTGAGTTTGATGCTCTTCTTCCTATGCAATGGGGTTGGGGAGCTGGGCCAATGGATCCAAGGGCTATGCCTCAGTATGATGATTGGTGGTTGTCGCGCAGACCTATTCCTTTGACAAATCCTACCATTCCTATCTTGCCACAACAGATTTGGCACTAGAGGTCGTAGGGAGGGAGAGGTAGAGGAGGACGAGATGGAGGAGGAGGACAGGTTGCAGCCATTGTTGCAGTGGGTGAGGAGGAGGTTGAGGAGGAGTAGATTGAGAAGGGGGATGAGGATATAGACATCGGTGGAGACATCGAGTCTGGTAGTGAGGATGATGGTTCATCTTCTGGATCATCTGACAGTGAGGGAGATGAGGGGGAGAGCTCACATGATAGTGACATGTCGGAGCTGGAGGATGCTCCTGTTGTAGAGGTAGGTGCACAAGGAGGGGATGATGATGATGATCCGCACGTCCTGAGAGCGCAGATCTGGAGCCTCGAGGATGCCTTAGCGAGAGAGAGGCAGGGGAGACTGGATGATCAGGTTGCGGTTGTGCAGGAGCAGTAGGAATGTATACATGAGAGGGATCATCTCCAAAGAGAGCGCGATGAGGCCGTGCGTAGAGAGAGATTGATTCAGGATGCACAGGAATAGTATCTTGATCCAGCCACGAGGTCTAGAGATCATCATCTTATTCATCTGGCTCAGGAGTGTCGGTATTGGCATCGTGAGTACGAGCGAGTTGTTCCTAAGGGATAGTGTGTATCGAGCTACAGTATATAAATTTTGAGGAGGAGATCAGGCAAATCCACTAGTCGAAATACTAGCACCACAGGTGTCATGGGTCCACCTCAGGCACCATTAGGACATCCTGGGGTAGGCTCTAGTAGGCAGGATCCTCCTGGTGATATGGGCAATGTCGATTGAGACACACATTTGATATCTTTTGAGCCATTTGGCGTTTGTTATATACTCTAACACATTATCATTTTTGAGTTATATATGATATGCAGTTTTGGCGACGATTATATGCTTTATGTTCTATTTATGATGCATGTTTCTATTATGCAGTCTATATGATTTTGCATGTGGTTTCTATGTGATGCAGTTCTATGTGATGATCTTATATGATGTTTATATGATGTATGATTTAAAATGAATGCAATGTTATGTGATTAAATGCAATGCAATTAAAGTTTATATGATTGACTTTAATGAATGAATGCAACTATATAAAAGTGGTTAAAATGATAACACACTTAAATGAAATGCAACTAATATGATAACACAATTAAATTATAATGAACTAAATGAATGAACTTAAATGAATCAGCTATATGAATGCAATTAAATAAATAAACTAGATGAATGCAACTAATTCTTTTTATTTCAAATCTGCCAGAATGTTGTTTTACCCTTTTGACTCAATTAATTTAGAATAAACGTTAGTAGGATAAAAATTTGATGAGAGAGAGATGGTGTTAAATGATGAAATGATGAGAAAGAAAAATTATGTCAATCTCTGAAAAAGATACTTCACTAAAGAATGATCTTGATTGATACAATCAACATGATGAGAAATGAAATGAGATGATTGATGATTAATGATGTCCTTATTAAGCCACATACATTAGGGTATAAAGAACCAATACATAAAGATATCTCATTGCAACAACTAACACATAGTAGACAAGGAGTGAACCCTCCATTATGGGAATGATGGTAGGAGTTGAGGTATGTGTGGCGTTCAGATATTGAATGCTCTTATCACAGACACCCATAACATCATTGCCCCAGAACTTCATTGGTTCACACCACAAATGAAAAACAAAGAAAAGGATCATGCTCATCATAGCTCCTCTAGACACTTTTGGACATCCCTGAGTAGCATAGAAACATGATCTTCGCCAATTGATAAAAGATAAAACCAAATTAGATAAAACTCAGCAACTATATTGACTGTGCCTTTGCTTTGATATGTTTGATGTGATGGTTGATAATGTCTAATCTCAGAAGGTTGCGGACCCCGTTTAAGACTGATCAATCTGATTTTGAGTATATCCTCTTTTGTTGAAGACAAGATAATGATCACATTCATATGGATATTGATACGATTGATAAGATAGTTTGACCAATTTGGTTGCAAAATTTTGATAAGATAGTTATATCCTTTGTTGAACTTCGTGCGAAGTGTTTGCTGGATATTTGCTAGGGTATTTGTTTCTTGTGAGTCATTTTATTGCAATTTTTTTGATTGATTGATTTTTTTTATTTTTTTGGATTTTGTGGATCATTTTCGAATGTTTTTGGTTGATTTTCAATTTTTTGATGTTTTTGTGCTTTTTTCAGGATCGTTTTTCGAATGTTTTTGTTTTGATATTGTTGTTTTCCGATTTTTAAGTTTTTCAAGTCTTTTCAAATGTGTTTGGTATTTATTCAGGATCTTTTTATGCTTTTTAAGATATTTTTCTTTTTATGATTTTTAGGGTTTTTAGGACATTATCTGATTTTTAGGGTTTTTAAGATTTTTAGGATTTTTTCAGGACTTGATATGATTTTTAGGATTTTTTAGTTATGTCCCCATTATGCAAATCCGTTATGGTATGATGACTAATAGAATTCTCATGAAGACAATGGTATTTAAGCATGAACTTATGCTAATGCAATATGCAAGATGAAGATGCAGTTCCTATTTGAATAAGGATGACTGTGTTTGTTTAACATTTTGTAATACACCAATTGAATTGGAGGTGCAAAACATTTCATAGATAAGTGGTCAATTGATCCTCAAGATCCCTTGGAACATACAAATTAACACACTTAGCGGCTAGGATTTGCAAATGGAGATACAAAAAAATTCTCCATTGATTCTCGAAACTTTGATCCTCTTTTGCCCATGTGTGTGCAAGTGAGTTAATTCCAACTCTTGTGTTCACTAAAGATCCTTGGCATCCTATATGACTACCTACGTGGATTATTCTAACTTTAAAAGCATCCTGGATAGAGCCTTGCTGCCAGTAAGCTTTAAGGGCTCCGACGAGGTTATACACTGTAATCTCTCGAATATTGCTCCATTTCTGGTAGACATTCATAGCCCTGATGGAGTTATTCGCACGTTCTCATAGTCAAGTTTCTTTTTTTTGGTCGAACTTGAATGCCTAATATTTCAGTTATATATCATTTATCTTTTGCCTTGAGATGGATATTGGCATAGCACTTTTTTCTTTTTATTTTCTTGCCTTGACTTTTAAGTAATAACCTACTTGGGTATGACAATTACAGCGGCATTGAAGCGGAATTTTAGATTTTTCACTAGACATATGATCAACTAGGTGTCTAGAATGAATTAGAGATATTTTAATGTGTGAGATATAGCAATTGATAGATTTTGGGTTAACAAGGAACAAATAGTGAAATCTCTACCCAACCAAAGGTAAAGCGTCGCCACGGCGTGATGTTGAAAATGAATGACTTCGGGATCTCAAAAACTTCATGTCTGAATATATAAGAAAGGAGACGACCCTTGTTTCTCTTGAATGCAAACATATGATAAATTTGGACACTTTCCTTGTTTTATTGATGCGACTACATGAACAAGTAGTAATGATATGCAGCTACATGAAAAAGCAGTAATGATATACAACTACATGTTGTGCAATGATTAGTATACAATGCAATGCAGTAACGAAATATGCAAATGCAATGTTGAATTTAAAAATGAACCCATCCCTTAGATGTAATATATTTTTAGGTGCATAATATTCATAGGATTGGGGAGTTGATAGGCCTTTGCTTGAAAAATTGAATAAATTTTTCTTTTTTTAGAGGATTTAGGGATTGTGCTAGATGAATTTTGTGTACATTCTCGACATCTCCTATGTTGATCTCTTTAGTTTCTTCCATTAGGAGTGTCAATTTCTCTTGATCTATTGGAAGATCATCAAGTCTACCTCTGGTCATGCTTTTTGTTTCTTCTAAGTCATCTAGATTGGAGGAAGAGCTTGCCTCTCCAAAATCTGTTGTTCTATCCAGATCTATGGTGAATCTTGCCTTGTGGTCATCAAATGGGAATCCATCTCTGGCACCCAAGAACTCTGCTATAGCCTCATCATTCTCAAACCAATCTAGTTTTGGTTCCTATTTTTGCCCCCAGTCTATCAAATGTGGGTACATAAGGCATAGATCTCTTTCATCATCAAAGTTTGGGCTTGTTGTTATCATGCAGACTTGATTATCAAATTGGCTTGTGAAGAAATTTAGGTCTATTCTTATATCTTTGCAAACAATGGCATCATCTACAGGTGGCATGTGATCATAATATATGTCCACATCTTCTATGCTATTGCTATGGAGAGATAAAAATTCATATTCATGTGAGTCGGTGATCTTCTCTACATAGGTGTATATATCTGATCTGTCATTATATGGTTCCTCTTCAATTGGAGTTAGAGGGAACTCTGCAATATTGATAATGTGTGGAGTACTCTCATGACTTGATGATGTATCTTCATTTATTGACATGTTTCTTATTCCTTGAATGACTGATTATGGCCTTGTTACTGTGACATTTGCTGGTGCTATGTCATTATCTGTTGATGTACTTGAAGATAAGGATGACGCCAACCAGGTGTTGATCTCATTTGGTGGTCTTATGCTTGTGCATGTGTTGTTATCACTGGCAGGTGTTATGCATGTTTCTATTACTGCATTAGCATGTGAAGATGGTGGACATGCAACTGTTGATAAGTTTCCTAGTGTAACATTATCAGGATTTCTGATTTTGCTGGTTGACTGTTGTGGTATTGCTGGTGGTATGTTCACAATTACTGGAGTAGCTGATTTTTTAGACCTTTTTGTTGTGTGGTTATATCCCAAACCTTTGTTTTTTGGGTTGTCTATAGGTAAGATAGGTTCTATGATACCTTGAGCATTTAGTCCCAATCCTGTTGTTCCATCATAGCCATGTCTTTTTAAAATTGTGAATCCATTCCCATATAGGTCTAAGGGAAGTTTGATAACATGGTAGTCTTCTTCATCCTTGTATAGCCAAGCATTCATGTCTTCTTCTAGGGCTTCATCTTGTATATCTCCCCATCTAAAAAATGAGCAAGAGTCTGAATATCTGACAATATCTTTTCATTTATCTTGCTTGGTGACAGTAGATGAGGGTCTCCCAAAAGTTCTAGGAGATAGAGATAATGGTCTCGTTGATGATGATCTAGCAATAGAATATTACCCTCACTCTTCATCCTTGATTTGCAGTGGAGGTGCAGTAGGTATGTATGGTGCAGAATTATGTGCATCTGATGGTGCTATAGATCTGAACTGTGGAATGATTGTGGATTCTTGATTGATGGGGATTTGGTTGTCTACACTTACTCTCAAGTAGTTGTAGTGTTGAAAAGGGTCTCCATGTACTATTATTTCAATTCCATTGAATGGAAACTTGATGCATTGATGGAATGTGGATGGTACGCCCTGCATGTCATGTATCCATGGATGACCTAATAGCATATTATATCCAAGTTCCTTGTCTAATACTTGGAACATAACATTAGTAGTAATAAATCCAACTTGTACTGACAACGTGACCACCCCTTTTGAAGGACATTCTTCATTATCATATGCCTTTATGTTGATCTTCTTTGTAGGGTTAATGTGAAACTGAGAATAGCCTAGTGCTTGAAGAAATTTGAGGCTGCATATATTCATCCCTACTCCTCCATCAACCAACATTCTTATGATTCCTTTCTAATGAATGTATGCTACTAGATGTAATGGATCATTGTGCATGAATCTATCTGTGGGGACATCTTGTTCTATGAAAGCAACCCAAGATGAAGAAACTATGTTTCCCACCATTGCTTGAAACTTGATCTCATCTATATCTCTTGAGACAACTGGATCTTGGAGTGCCTTGTTGATAGGGTTCACCTAGCTTGCTTACACTTCACCTAGTTGGTGTTGCTCAATTCTACCAACCTCACCAGGTCTAGCTATGCTTAAAGACCTCCAAGTCCTTCCCAATCTATAATAAGGAATTTCTCCTCACCATTCTTAAGGTGTTTACACAAGTGTTTTGACTAGGAACTCCACCAATTCAATGTGCTTCTCAAATGCTCATCTTGCAACCTTGACAACAACTTGTCAACTTCCCACTTTTCACCCCCATATTGTTATAAGACATTGTAGAGGTGTGGAGGTGGTATTTACCAAGGAATGAGTTCAACTAGGTCCAATTTGGGTTTTGCAATCTTCATTTCCTTGCTGATTTCAAAAAGTTGCTTAGAAATAGGGCTACAAGGATGAGCCCCAATTAGGCCTCCTAAATCCATTTTTTGAGGGTTTTGAGGGAATCGGTCCAAAAGACCCTGCAATAAGTTTTATTTTTCTTCAATCACTCACCTATCCTCAAGATATTTTGGTGGTTTTAGTCTCCCATCTTTCCGTACAGTGCCCTAACCCCAAAATGAGGGTTTGCTAGGGTTTTTAGGCCTCAACCGGTTGTGACTGTTCAACAAAGGAGTAAGGTTATGAAATGAGGTTGTCAAAGATTCCCCTCTCAAATGGAACTCTAAATGGACCTATCCTTCATTTACAAATGCTAAAGTTTGGGTTTTGAAGTCACCCCTGCCATATACATTCAATTTACACCCCGTTTTCTCTAGTCGGGTTGCTCCTGGACTCGCCTAGAATAAGGTGGCAACTATGATGAAATCCACTTCCAGAACTCCTCCTTGCATATTTAAATTGTACATAGGGTTTCCTTCCATTTCCCAAAAGGTCTTGATGGTAGCACAAAGGTATTTTATGGGACAACCATTTTTCACATAATTTGCTATTTACAAGCCAAAACTGGCTGCTTGAAAACAAATAGTAAAAGAACTAATAGAAACTATCTACAAAGAATGAAATAGATCAAATGGAATGATAAAACACCAAAGTGCAACTATCCAAAGTTGTATCAATTGATTAAATCCATTTATGTTCACATTTATGCAAAATAAGATAAAAACAGTGATAACAGTCCGAAAATGAGTGGTTTCAGATTGTCATTCACCAAAAATCAAACTTCCAACCTTGGTAACCATGCAAGAGGAGGTTTAGATAGTCTTTCCCACATTTGGAGGCATCTTAGGTCAATGTTCTAACCCTAACTCCACCACTAAGCTCTTTTAGGACCAAAGTTGTCATGACAACTTTTACAATTTTCCAAAATTTGCTTTGCCAACTTAGGAAACCTATTACAAGTCATTATTCATGTCTTTTTCAACATTACTAAGACTATTCTAAACCTCTCTAATGCTCTCACAAAGTTATGCCTCTTTTGACCAACAAGAAGGCCATTTTTACTACTCACCCTAACACCTACTCACAAAGTGCAAACCTAGAAAGGAAACTAACACAACTAGGCCTACACTTGACTCAAATCAAACATTACACACACACCTTGGACCCTCCTGGAGTCCTTATTAGAAACCTAACTTGGCTAAGGTCAGTACAAGCCAAAATTGTAGAAGGACTATGAGCCTAAGTTCTAGGTGCTCCTGTACCACTTGTCTAAGGTTTTTCTATGGCTTGGTGATATATGAAGCAATTCAAAGAGCAAGATTTGTGATAAAGTCTTTTTTAATTGACCTACAACATTGAAGTTGCCTTTTTGAGAAGGTACTCCTTGTAGTGTAGCCTTTGATCTGCGGGTCATAATGACACAATCTTTGTTTCTAGGATTAACATTGATAGTGGCCATTATTGCATCTCCTTCACTGAGTGTGTTAATGGTGTAGTCATAATCAACCTTTGTGTAGTTGGTTGTGTTATCTTGTGTTCTTGAACCAGAAGCTTGGCCTTAATTGTGCTTAATAAATGGATCTTTGTAGATGACGTGAGCTTGATTTGTCGATCCTTTATTGGCATCCGCTTGACATCCCCTTAGTCTATTAAATCTTGAAAGAGGTTCTTGAGCTTATAATAGCTAGTTGTCTTGTGGCCTTTTGCTCGATGGTACTCACAAAAATCATTATCATTCCACCATGATGGTTTGAATGGACTTGGTTCATATTGCCGCACCTCAGGCAATGTTATTACATTGGTTTGCATAAGTTTCTTCAATGCAGAGTCTATCATCTCTCCCAAGGGTGTAAAATTTCTTTTTGGTGTGTTATTCCTTAGAGGTTTGAAGATGTTGGATTGCACTGCATTTGTACTTGTAGTCGTTGTATTGTTCACTTGTGATTGATTCACATTTGGAAAAGAAGAAGTTATTGGCCCTTGCAATGATATTGCTTGTTGAACTCTATTTACCACACGATCATCTACCACTCCATCATTTTTCACATTCTTATTTATGGACCAGAATTTAGGCTTATCTACAACCGTTGTGTAGGATGTACCACTGTCTTTGCTATTTTTAAGGATGTCTTGTAATAGAAATCCTTTCTCACATTTTCATCCCTTTTTAGTGATCTCTTTAAAGGTACTCAAACATTGCATTTGTAAAGGATATTTCACTGGGGGCATGAGGTTTTCACATAAGATATCCACTTGCTCTATTTATAGTATGCGGCTTGGATACTGTCTGTATAGAGATCTCCATATTTGCAAAAATGTAGCAAAGGTCTCACTTTCCTTTTTCTTTGTAGAACACAAGTCTATGAGAGTTATTGGATTGTCAATATTGTAAGAGAAGTTTGTACTGAACAACTCTGCTAGCTCTCCCCATGAGGTAATCCTTGGTGGTAGATGTGAAAACTACTCTAGTGTAGATCCTCCAAGAATTTTGGGAAAAAATTGTAAAAGGTATGTATCCTCATGGGCTACTTCAATGCACAATGTAAAGAACTCTCCGATGTGATCTCTTGGATCACCCTTTCCTCTATACTTGTCAAACTTTGGTGTTTCAAAATGAGGAGGAAAGGGTGGCATGTATAATGACCTATCAAAAGGATAAGGTCTTAGATCTTCCATAGTGTAATTCTTTTTCTCTTTACTTGACTACACTGTCACCATTTGCCTTTGTAGATTCTGAACTTGCTGAGCCAAAACCTCTGTTTGTGTCAAGGGTACATTGGATGTGTAAGTATTGGACACATATGGTGGATCTGTTGTATAGATAGGTATCATTGAAGACATTGTTTGATTGTAGAATTGTGAGTTTAAACCTCCACTAGGCATTGTAAAGTAGGCAGATTGTGATCTTGTATTGGATTGAGTGGACCCAATGGGATTGGTAGATCCTTGTTGTGTCCCTTGACCACTACGAGTAGATCCTGCATATACTTTCGTTGTCACTTGTGAAGTATTCACCAATTGTGAACTGACCATGGGTGTTGTTTGGAATGTAGCAGACGTGGTTCCTGATATTTGTGTTGAAGCCATGGTAGCTTGTATTGCATTTGATTGTGTTGACATAGTTTGAGCAACACTTCCTTGAATTTATTGTTGTTATTGGTATCTAAGTTGTATTTTGGTTTAGAGTTACTCCAAGTGGCAAGATTGTAGAAATGTCAATATTTGGTGGTAACTTTGCTCCATTTTGGATCAAAAGAGAGAGATATATCTATGTTGTTATTGATGAGAGTGTTGAAGACTTTTAATACTTGAGGGTTGTTGAGCAGCCTCAATTTATTCTTGTCTTAATATGGTCTATAGCTCCTCAATTGTGGGTAGTTGATTTGTGTTTGTAGGTAAAGTAGCTCCCCCTCTTGGTTGTGAATTTGATCTTGTATGTTGGCTCATATTCCAAGTAGGATTGTAATAGGGGTCAGTATTTGGATCCATTTTTGCAGGGTCACTATTTGGATCCATTTGGTGTTTTGCCTTTTGAGATCGTGTTAATGACATGAATGTAACTTCAAAGTGATCTTGACTCTCTATGATGCACCTAAAAGGAGAATGAAGGACTTGGACAACTGATATGCAAGACCTTGATCTGTTGACTGTGAGACTATGTATGCAAACTTAAGCTACTATGAGAACTCTCTACTGCTGAGAAACTTGTTCTTCGATGGTAAGTCTGGCAAGTTGTCGAATAACTTCTTTCTCTCTTTGTTTCTTGATTTATCACTCTTCATTCAAACTGACTTACGAACTTCATTATCTAAGACAACCTCAATCTCTTCATATTGTGGGAGATCAATTCTTAATTCCCAAGAAAGATTGTCTAAAACATCAATTTTTGCTAATTGATCGTTATCTAGTCCAAGCTTTGGTTGCACAAATGGAAATTATCCATCCCCTAGTAGACCCGTGCAAATGAAATTCTCTTAAGACTTCTAAGGGTGATAGACTATGACTGATGCAAATGACGACAATGCAAGATTTTAGATGATGGACTTGGTGGCAACCTATTGAAGTGTGCAAGACTGATTCTATCTTAGGAGGGATGTAAATGATGACTTTGTAAAGACTATTTGGATGTGAATAGTTGACCTTACTTCTTAAGTATGTGGTGAGGACTTGTGCAAAATGAGGTCATAAGAAGTGACTATACATGGACTAAATGTATGGAACCTAAGATCACAAAATGTAGCATATTCTTCATTTCTCTAAATGTGGCAAATTTGGTTTGATTTGTTGATGTTGATACTTGATATTGCAATGTTTTTTTCTTGAAGTTCTCAAAGTGGTTGAAAGATTCTTGAGAAAACTTGATTGTTTTGACCTCATTTTGATTATGTTGTGAATGTTTGATCTTTTGAAAGTGTAGCATAAGACACAACAACAAAGTAAGAAAACAATCTGAAATAAACCAAAGAGAGCATTGTTTAAAGGATTTTTTCAAATCCTAATGATTGTTGGGGTCTTTTCAAACCTCATGTGTTTTCAATAAATTTTTGGTCATACGATCATAAAATAGTCAGACTCTCCTAGGGTCAAAAGGTCACAAATAATATCACAACCCATATCTTGATACTCTGTCAACTCAAACAACCCTGTCACACCCTAGGGTGCACCCATTTTTTTGCCTTTGTTTGGAAGTTGAACCAAAGAGAATTTCTCCTCAATTGGCTCATTTTCCTGGGAGATATATGGTGTGTGTCTTAGGGGTGGATTCTTCCCCACCCTTGCATTGTGATATTATAAGTGTGTGGTTACTGACTCAACCTAGTTTCTATGCTTATGGTTCGTAGAAAGGGTTTTGTTAGGTGTGTCAAAGATAAACTCCCCAAGGAGGCTTCCCAATGTTTAGAACAAAGGATTTCCGCATCTTAAAGATACTGGGGGAAGGCTATCAATGCAAAACTACCGTTGGACATGATTTTCATCACATCCACATTTGATTATAGTGGGTTGGATTACTTGGCTTTAGCCATTGCCCACTTAATTCATTCCCCTCTCATTGGCCTTATGGGCTTCTCATGAGGGCATGCCTACTAAAGGATTTATCCTATTGCAAAATTGACAGAAAACATAAAAGGCGGGTCTAGCTTTTTGGTCACCCAGTTAAGGGGAGAGCATATGCCTATCACCTTGGAAACATGAAAAATAAGAGAGTTCTTTTTATCCCTTCATTGCAAAATTTTCTGGACTATTTGGAGATGTTGCTCCAAAAAAAGCATGATGTTCATTTTAGCCAACAAAACAATGATGAGATAAAGAAAAACAAGTTTGTTTTTGTTCTTTTTAAAGAGCACCAAAGAAAGTATTAGCTAAACTAGGTCCAACTATCCCTGCAAAAACTCATGAAAATGTTAGCACATTGTGGGCTCACAAGCCTAATTTTCTCTTACGGTTACAAAATTGACTTCATTGTCTGTCTAGAAAATAGAACACTAAACTATCAGAATGTCAACAAAGAATTGAGAAAGAACATAACAGGAAGCTTTTATGAGGACCAGACAATTGCACATCATCTTCTAAACAAATGCAAATTAATATGAAGACAAATGCGGATTTCTATCAAGACAGATGCAAATTTATGTCTAAATAGATGCGAATTGATGTCTGCATAGATACAAATTGATGCAGCCATAACTGGTAAAACCCTCAAACAAAATCAACCAGCTTATGTAGCAAGAGCAACACAATGAAAGCAACAGTAAAATATAACAAGATTGCATAAACATATCATATTAATGCCTTAGAACTTCCGACAATCATCAAATAATCATTAAAGAACATCCGATAATTAATCGGTTACATGCAGGCTATCAGCCATATACAATCCAATCTGAGACTCTAAGAATCAACCATATCACAAAATGCGAATCTCAATCCTTATTCTCGATTCTACTTGTTCTGCCCCTACAAATGATTACATAATAACATATCTATACCCACCGGAACACATCCGGGTTGGCCTCATAGGATTACATTTACCAGTGCAGGAAAATGAAATGTGTAATTAGGTCAGCCTTAAGAATTAATAAATCCTTCCGTAAAATAACAACTAAGAGGTGCAGTTCAATAGGAAGGTTGGCCACACGCCAAAGAATATCGGACAAGACCCAAGATAGATCCACACGCCAAGGATCACGCTGGTAATGAAGGAAAACCAACTGGATAAGCACAAGAACTGTCCCGGAACCCAAAAATAGTCAATCGTAAGCGATAACTGACTGGAAAAGAACCCAAATGAACTGGAAATCTGGAATTAAGTACACAAACCAACCAAGAAACCAAAAATAAGATCTTCCACGAAGAACAAGCAACTACCGGTACCAACCAGTAAGAACACATAGAACTGCACAAAGAACTAAACAAGAACAAAACTGAAAGGAAATATTTTTGGATGATGCAAGATTGCTCATCGATCGGGGATGCTCCTGCATCACAAATTGATGTCTGAATAGATACGAATTGCTTTCTGAACAAATGAAAATTAGTTAAATAAAAATAAAAGACAAAAGATAGACGTTTTTAAATGGCATGAATTTGATCCATTATCATGTTGCCCATGATCTCAATGTCATCAAATACGTCAAATATTTGTTAACTCATTTGATTGATTAGTAGACTGAATTGATTAGGGAGATGACTGAATTGATTAGCTAGTTCACTAGATTGATTGAGGACAAAACTGAATTGTTTGATTAGCCAAAAAAGGTGATTTGGAGTGAAAAGGGGAGATTGAAGAGTTAACTGAGTTAACCGATTAGTTAATTGATTTGATCAATCAATTATGATTTTCAACATGAGTTGTAGGAGATTGAATTGAAATTCATTTCCATTTTGATTTGAATTTGAATTTTGATTTTTGAATGATGAAATGCAAATGAGGTTTATTGAAATTCATTGAAATTCAGATTTGGTGAAATGTGAATTTGGGAAAATGAAATTAGATGGAATGAGTTGAAATTCGAATTTGGGATTTGGAGGAATAAATTTATTAATTAAATAATTAATATGAAATTATTTAATCATTGAAAATGAAATTAATTAAATAATAAAGATTATTTAATTAAGGAATAAATCGTAATTAATTAAATAATTAATATTTGAGATAGAGTAAAATGATTAATTAATTAATTAATTAAAGGATAAAATTTGAATGATTAGTAATGTAGAGAGTGATGATTTGAATTAGTTCATAAGAATAATTAGCTTAATTAAATAATTAAAGAATTACTTAATTAATAAGATGAATAATTAGCATGCGATTCATGAGACATTTTTAGGTGTCTACAGGAGCAGTTCTTATTCAACCTTTAGAAATCTAGATATAATAGGTTGGGAGTGTTGGCAACAATGCAGCAAACTGAGAGGGGGGGGGGGGTGAATCAATTTGCTCACAAACTTTACACAACTGAAACTTGAATTCAAATCTAATTATTAACAATGAAAGCATAAATCATCACCACATCAATAACACACATAACACCTAGATTTTTGACTTGGAAAACCCAGTTAAGGGAAAAATCACCATGGGAACCTACCCACAATGAGATAATGCCCTGTTAAGAGTAAGTGAAATATTACAATGTGGAATGCACATGCATTCAGGCACACTGCCTAGAGCTCACTGCTCAAATCACAAAACAAGAAGGGGTACAACCCTTGGGAAGGCTCACTACCTTATAAAAATATTTGGATTACATCTGGAGGATCATGAACTGATAAAATAACATCTTCTCATGCCTGGTTATAGTTTCGATTAAGCACATAAACTCAAACTCCGCTCTTTCACACTTCCTCACACTCTTTTGTACTTTTCCTCTGCTACTGAAAGATTTAATCAATGTTTGCACATGCAGATACATATCTCAAATGAATATTACATATATTTATACAAATCATCAACCTATATTTCAAGGTCGGCCAAACCCTCAACACAAATTGCAAAACAATAACCTCACACGCTACAACAATACATGCGGACCAAAACAATGTCAGCTAAGACATAGTCTAGACCTAAACCAATACTGCAACCAAGAAACACCACCAATAATTATGCCTCAACCATCCGCAACATGCTACAATCACCAAGAATGTCATATAACATGAAGAACACCATCGGATAAAGAAAATGATCGACAACACGCACAATGATCGATGCAGACCATCAACATGGATAGAACATATTCTAGAAACATCCACAAGCAACGTGAATCGCCATAAAAATAACCACAACATCACCACTTACTAGAATATCCATCATCAATATACTGAACCTCAAGAACACACACTATACTGACTGTCAACCTAAAAGATTCACTTGTGAACCTCCAAATCATGAACCATCTTAATTGAGGACAAAACTGAATGTCCTAAACACTGCCAAATCCACAAACCAAGATAATGCAATTCCAGAGCAATGCAGAGCATAAACCAGAATATTGAATAACACGAACAACTGAATAAGTAACCATAATACTGGACCTCATAACTTGATAACATCATCATGCAGACCTCAGAAACTTTAGTTGAATCAACTAGAGATCTTTAAACCCAATAAACTGCAACAACTCATCTACAACACACGAACCAAACCAACTCATCCAATCTGACTGCAACATTGGAATACATAGAAGAATATGTTGACATCAATGACAACACATCATTCCAGCAAATTTCTTAGCAATATCCAATAATCTCCCCCTTTGGCATTGATGGCAACATATGAATGTGAAAAACTATCCATGCAAACAAAGAAATCAACAACCAACAATCTCCTCATAACTCACAATAATCTCCCCCTGAGATTAACGTAGGATATAGCAGTTTTTCACATGCTCTTCTCCCCCTTTGACATCAATGCAAAAGGAACATGTACAACACAAATCCCAATTCTCACCCTCATAGGAAGATAATATCTTCCCCTAAGAACAAACTCTCTATGAACATCTGAAACACATATTGACTACTCCCTCTAGCAACCTCACTCATCAATCTAGATCACAAGATATCTCTGTGAAGTCCACCGAACTAATGAAACTCCATGCATCTTAGTTCTAATCAGGAGGGGAAACTACCCCCAGCTTCTCTCTGAGATACTCAAATGTATCTTTAGGAAAAGGCTTCATGAAGATATCTTCAATTTGTTCCTTTGTAGATACATACTCCAATATTTCTTCCTTCTCATTCACCTTCTCTCTCAAGAAATGAAACTTGATTGATATATGCTTGGTCTTTGAATGCAACACCGGATTATTAGAAATGTTAATAGTACTTGAATTGTCATAGTATATAGCAGTAGGCTCATCATAAGTAACTCTGATATTCTTCAACATCTACTTCATCCAAATCACCCGAGCACGCTTGCTAGCAACAACAATGTATTCAACCTCTGCAGTAGATAGAGATATAGCATTCTGCTTCTTACTCATCCATGAAACCAATCTCTTTCCCAAGAAAAATACACCACCACTAGTACTCTTCATGTCATCCACATCACCTTCCCAATTAGCATCAGTAAAAGCACTCAAAGTGAAATCATCATCTCTATGATACCACAAACCAAATCAATTGTCCCTTTCAAATATCTGAAAATTCTCTTCACAACAACTACATGAGATTCCTTAGGATCAACTTGAAATCTAGCAACAAGACATATAACATTGATAATATCTTGTCTAGTTCGAGTTAAATACAACAAACCACCAATCATAAATCCATATCTACTCTGATTTGCTTTTGGAGAATCATCATCATTTGTCAACTTACATACAGTCACCATAGGCTTACCAATAGGCTTTGCATCATCCAAACCAAACTTCTTCAACAATTCCTTCACATACTTAGATTGAGATACAAAGATACCTTTATTGAACTGAGTAATTTTCAATCCCAAGAAGAATTTCATCTCACCAATCATAGACATCTCAAACTCATTCTGCATATCATCAACAAACTTCTTTCACGGACCATCATTTCCACAAAAAATAATATCATCAACAAAAACTTCAACAATCAAGATGTTATCATTATCAATTTTGAACTATAGATTACTATCAGTAGTACCTTAAATATTTATCCAATCTCGCATACCAAGATCTTGGAGCTTGCTTCAATCCATAAAGTGCTTTCTTCAACCTGCAAACCATATCTTTATGATATGTCAACTGAAAACTATCTGGTTGCTCAATGTAGACTTCTTCTTCCATCTCACCATTAAGAAAGGCTGACTTGACATCCATCTGATAAACTTCAAAATCTTTGTAAGCAACATAAGAAAGAAATAATCTAACAACTTCAATTCTAGCTACTAGAGCAAAAGTCTCCTCAAAATCAATACCTTCCATTTGAGAATAATCCTTACAAACAAGTCTTGCTTTATTCCTAACAAATTCATCTTTTTCATCCAATTTATTCTGAAACACCCATTTAGTTCCAATTACCTTCTTATCCTTAGGTATGGGAACTAAAATCCATGTATTATTCTTTTCAATCTGATTCAACTCTTCTTCCATAGCTTTAACCCAATTTTCATCTTTGCAAGCTTCATCAACATCTTTAGGTTCAATCTTAGAAACCAAGCAATACTCTTCAACAATTCTTCTCCTAGTCATCACACCTCTATTTTTATCACCTGCTATTTGATTCTATGAATGATTTATTGGCTTCACGCTCTTCTAAAAAACCACCAACACAACAAACATCAACTGTACCGACCTAAATAACCTTTTCAAATTAGTCTGTTACAAAACCAAAATCCAAGGACACTGAGAGGGGGGGGGGTGGATCAGTGTTCTGCCAGTTACAAGAATTTTAGCCTTATTAACAAATCCACTTATTAACCGATATGCATAAAAGAAAGTAATAACAAGTAATATTAATGCAACGACATGAATCAACACCATAACACAAATATTTATACGTGGAAAACCTCAAAGAGGAAAAACCATGGTGGGATTGGAGACCCACAATATCTATCCACTGGCTAACTGAATAAATATTACAATAGGGGCCTACACATGCAGGAAGGCACATTGCTCATCACAAAAGGAGCCTCACTGACTACATATCCAAAGTACTGGATTACAAACAAAAACTGAACTCAGAATGTGCATCTTCTATGCTGGATGAGTTCCGGTTTAAGCACTGTCTGTACCGGTTAAACTGTAACCTCCCTTACCAGTAACTTAGATTGGTTCCCAAACCTCTAGACAAATAATCAAGACCAATTACAAATCTTTACATTCACATTCTATTGATCAATATCTCGCTCACATACCATCACATAGCCTATCGCATCTCTTATCTATCATATCTTTAAAATGACCTAACTCGGACTGACTTATATACCCATTTACATTAATAAATAGAAATGCCTTATGTCGCTTTACAATCATATTATAAATGATAACACACATGTCAACCCAAACAAAATATAAACATGAAACAATATGACAGTTGCTGCTTCCATGCTTACTGGATCAATCACCTATGTCAACCTTAGAATACCGGTTCCAAGTTTTTCGGTTACATGCCTGCTAGTTCCCTGAATGTCGGTTACCTTGATTATTGGATCTCCCATGAAGTGTGTTGCCATCAATTACAACACCTATAACCCGGATGAGTGTCAATTGCCAACAGTTTTCTCTGCACGAATGAAGGACAAATGGAAGGCATAAGGAGGTTGTTTGCATGTACATATGTGCTTCTATGGTGGAAGAGGAAAATGGAAGTGATTGTATTGTAAGCACTTTTATTGTTGTTAATACAAACTTGTCCTCTCTTCTTGGTGGATTTTTTTCTCGCAAGGTTTTCTCCATGTAAATCCTATGTTATGTGTGGGTGTTATGTTGTAGATTTATGCCTTATTACTATTATCTTATGCTAATGTTAATCATTAATTATTACTGTTATAAGTTTACATAAGATGAGTTTTTAAGCATGCTTAACAGGTTGTTTTTTGGCATCATAAAGAGGAATGATTTAATCATGGTTTTTTCACAATTAAGGCAACTTAATTTTTTAGATTTACACATGAGTTTCAGATTTTCATGTTACTGCCATCCAAGCCTTGAATCTCATTGTTAGATTGGTTTATTAGATAGAGATTGATCTTCACAATATTTTGTATTCAACCTATTTATTTCCTAATGCCCCGAAGATTGTGGCATGCTATGTGATGGGGCTTGTGAGATAGGTTGTGTAGGTAGAGGTCATGCTATAGTAAGGGGCATACGAGGCTGTTGGGAAGTGGTATGGACCACAACTTGCATATCAATAGGTTGAACATATGTGGTAAGGAGGGGTGACACTAGGTGGATGATGCACCAAGATCTAAGACCTATCTTATGACGTTATTATCTATTGATGGATTGTGAAAGGGTAGGAAGGGATCAAAAGTTGTGGTATGTGCCACTAGAGGGGGAACAAGTACTGGTGGCAAGGATGTACCTTGTTGCAATAAATTTTCTATAATAGCCTCCTAATTGTTACCCATGATATGACTAATCATGGCCACATTACTAGACTAATTAAGAAAAGCTTTCACAAATTGTGATGTGGGAAGCTCAAGACAATTGACCTAGGTTTTCCCAATCTATATTTTCTCGAAAGATGATGTGGTAAGTATAGAACCTGGTGAGGTTTTGATGTGTGATTGTTGATCCATGATTTTTCACTTTTGCAAAGGATATGAGGAGCAGACATGAAAAGGGTAGACGAATATGGATGCAGGAAGATGGACACTAATTGTTGAGGATATATATACTGATCAATTTTTGTGATACTAAAGGATTACCTAATAGTGAAACACCTATTTGACACTAGTATGGATGGGATTATCACCTAAGATGGACTAATATTCTTAGGTGATGAGATATTCAATGTCAACCGAACCTCTAGATCAAGGTGATATGGCGAACAAGGACGAATAAAACAACTCTTGACAAGATTAGTATGAGAGAAGATAATAAAATGATGGATAGAGTAGTATGTAGATGTAGTCAACTCAAGTATGCAAGATGAGGCACTAAAAGGATTGATTATATTTGAAGTTGATTTGATGTGGATGGATGCAAGATGATCCTAAAGGAAATATAATGGACATGAGAATGGATTAACCCTACAAGGAGATAGGATTGTTTATAAAAGAGAGATTAAGAATCAATAATGAAATGTACGACAAGTAACTTGATATGATGAACTCATCAAATCAAAGAGAAAATTTGCTAAATCTAAAGGACAAACCCATTTATCCTGAACGCAATCTCATTGATTCGAGTGATTGTTGGTGTAATTAATTATTTTATGTTGGATATTATTACACCTTAATTAATTTTACTTAGGTACATGCATATCATAGTAGTTTGGGTATGAGACACTTGGTTGTTTATGCCACATTGGGATAATGTGTGTAGGAGAATTTCCACCTTTTATGGTGTTGATCTTATCTTGTTGTCACATTCCACCTCATGTGAAATATCATATTGTTTCTCCTACCTACCCACACCTATTTCCTACCTACCTTTGTTTCTTATTGAGCCACATGTAATGTTTGTGTGCTCACATATCCCTAGCCTTGCCTATATAAGCAGGCACGTCTACATTGTTTGTACGGGCAATCATTGAACATCTTGTGATGATCCAGTTGATCACATTTTGCATCTTGATAGAATACAGTTTATTCCTATCATCTATTTTGTTCTCTCTTATTTGTGCTTTCCATTGCATCTAGATCTTGGCAAAATCTCACATGGTATCAGAGCCATTAGAGTGTCATTGGTTTGCCAATTGAGAGAAATTTGATGCTATTTGGGGTTGTGTATTTTGGAGCTTTCTATTTGCAGGTTATTATTGAAGCTTGATGGGTCAAATATGAGGTTACCATTAGATTGAGGAGGTCCAAGAAAGTCAGTTTTGCCTTTCGTTTCATCCAAATCAGACTTCAAAGGCCAAATCTAGAGGCATTGGAAGTTTGAAGCTGCAACGGAAATTTTCCAGAAATTATAATTTTGCGGGCAATTTTCAAATAGTGATATCTTACTCATCTGGACTCCTTTTTTCAAGAAATTGTTTTTGTTTTGGGGTAGAATTTTGTGATCTATACAATGGTGCAGGATTGTTCTAATTTTTGGATACAGGTTTTTCTGAAATCATGAAATCTCAAGTTTTTCAACTTTGAAGGCTTCATTCGGGCTCGTATGGACTCCTTTTCAGATGCCGTTTTTTTTGAAAGTGCACAATTTTTTGTCTACTTTCATAATATGCCATTAGTTTGCAATGATTTTAAGTGGATATTATACTTTCAATATTTGGTTATTTTTGACCTATTTGGTACTTGTATTTTACTTGGATCTCAGTTTAGATCACTAACAATATTTGTTGAAGTCTCTTATATCTGATTTTGAGAATTTGTAATCATTGAAATTAGAAGTCAACTTTGCCATTATTTGCAAGTGCCAACATGATCTTTTTATGGGGGGTTAGTTGTTCATTTATATCTCTTGGTGAAATTCCATTCAGAGGCATCTTCATCTACAGTATTCTACAGGGATTCTTTGTTGGTGGCATCATTTTAATGTTTCTACATTTGAATATTTTATCATGATGTATGCTCTTTCTTGAGAAATTTTGTACTCACACTATCATAAAGTGCCACACCTCTTTGTATCTTGTCATTGTTGACTATTTGATGTAATCCTCTTGTACACGTAGATTAGGAATATCTTGTGAGACTTGGTGCATGGCTCTAGTTGAGACTTAGATTGTACACATTTTTCCATGGCTCTTGTGAGACTTGGATTGTACCAATATTTCTTCCATTTATGAGTATCCAGATGATGCTCAAAGAAGGTTGTCTCCATGCATGATCTTCATTTTGTTGCGGCGAGTGATTCATCATCATCGACTTAGTACCTGGTTTTGTCACACTTTGACATTATTGGCTCTCTTTCTTCCTTATGGGGAGGTATCTTTGTCAACATCTTGGACCATCCTTCTAGGAGATTCGACATTGAGGGGGGGCTTCATGGTATCTCTTCTCTCTTATGGAGGGGACATATTTTGTTCTTCTCATTCATCATTGAGAGAATTGTGTGCTTCATCTATCTTTTAGGGGAGGGTTTTTTCCCATTGGGTTTTTCTCTCTTTCTCCATTTATGGGAGATTGAATTTTCATTTGTACATGCGTACCTAACATGGCCTCGTAGCCGGGACCCATCTTGCATTGCTTAGTTGCATTGTCGACTTAAGTGCATTCCCCTAAGTTGCGCTTAAGGGGGGGTGTTGGTGTAATTAATTATTCAAGTTGGATATTATTACACCTTACTTAAGTTTACTTAGGTACATGCATATCATAGTAGTTTGAGTATGAGACACTTGGATGTTTGTGCCACATTGGGATAGTATGTATAGGAGAATTTCCACCTTTTATGGTGTTGATCTTATCTTGTTGTTACATTCCACCTCATGTGGAATATTATATTGTTTCTCCTACCTACCCACACCTATTTCCTACCTACCCTTATTTCTTATTGAGCCACATGTCATGTTTATGTGCTCACACATCCCTAGCCTTGCCTATATAAGCAGGCTCATCTACATTGTTCGTATGGGCAATCATTGAACATCTTGTGATGATCTAGTTGATCACATTTTGCATTTTGATAGAATACAGTTTATTCCTATCATCTATTTTGTTCTCTCTTATTTGTGCTTTCCATTGCCTCTAGATCTTGGCAAAATCTCATAGTGACAAACCTGCTAGTTCAAGATGCAAACCCATTGGTTCATGGTGCAAACCAACTAAACAAGACTACAAACCCGTTAAAGCTAGGACCAAACATGTTGAACCTGGTAGGTGACCTGACAAACTCCAAAGAAAAACTGCAGGACCAACAAACAATCCCACCAAATGAAATGCAAATTTGCCAAATAGAAGAGTTGTAACGCTCTGCTAGGAAACCCCAAAGGGATTAGAGTAAAATACTTGAAAAGAGTGTAAATATATATTTTTTTAAAACTTTAATAAGTTAAATGATGCATTAAGTTAACATTACATTTAAATTACACAATGGAAGACTTAACTTAACTCCTAAAGGGTTTCCCAACATGGTTTACATGATTTAAACTAAACATGCTTAATGTTAATTCATCCAATTAAGGTGATTTAATCATAAAGACATAATTACACTTAAACAATGATTAATTCATCCAGTAGTATGAGATATTATTAAAATATCTAAGTTCCATTCATGATGATTCTTTCCATTACATTACATCTGATATTCTAATAAAACATATGCATTTAACCATTTAATTTCCATCAATACATTTCTTTGCATCACGAGATTGAAATAATATTACATTACACTAAATCACTAAGTAGATCATAAGAACATATAATGTTTACATTTAAAATTACATCTTGCCATGAAGGCATACACATCAAATAATACAACTGACCATATAAGGTCCAAGATATATAAATAATGATCCAAGATGACAAATAGGATCTAAGTGGAAGTACAAGACGCTCGAATCCATGAGCAGCCAGAACACCTGTGAAGCCAACTCCTGCAAGAAGGAACAAACACACTCGATGGAAAGTGGCACTACCTCCCGACCATGTGGCTTAAAAAGAACCACCCCACCATGCTAGGAGATAGAAATAAGACCCACTAGCAACCTACAAGGTATGCACACATGGTCTAAACATGACATCGAGAATCTCACATCAATCATATACTTGCAGAACATGACTCCACAACAAAACTCCGGTGATACCAACAAGGCTACTTACTAGTGACCATAAGGGAAGAGTGTCATCACATAGCTTGGTATGGTTATTCTGGTAGGCCTCCATAGGTCCCGAACCCCATCTTAGGTTATCTTGGTAACCTCTCCCGAACCCCCGACTCCATCCAAGTCTCATGCGGACCCAAATAATCCTTTCGTGAAGACAAGGTTGTTGGTTTTCCATTCCAGGCCTTCCCACTGCATCTTGAGTCTGTGCTAGCACTCAACCATGAGTGGGGTACAATTATCTTACTTAATTTTTTAGCTACCCAACCCCCTAATATATTATTAGGTTATCACTTACTTAACCAACTTTTGGGGGGTTATCCTGCTAACCTCTTTGGGTGTGCCCCCCACTCGAAATCCACTCTTCCTTATGACACTAAACAAAAGTTGCCCAGAAGAACTGTAACACAAAATACCAAAATCAATATACACAAAGGAGTTCAAGATAACATATGAACACTTGGTCATACAAGCCCTTGCACATAGATTAAATAAACTGACAAACACAATCAACTCACATGACCGACCAACAGAAAAGACCACACAAAAAAGCCTAATTCCATTTAACACTAAGGACTTGAAGTAAAACGTAAATGTAAAGACAGTCAAAATTAAACAAACACCTTTGCTAATTTAAAATAACAAGCCATTTAATACACAATTGACCAAGGTTTCTAGGTTTTGAAGTTTCAAAATTCACCATTCCTTCATTTCACTAATTTAGTTAAAAATATTCCATCAATAATAATCTGTCCATTTAAAATTTTTAAAAAAATCATCTTAAAAATATTCCTTTCTTCATTGTTGGCATAATTCCCCAAAATATCCTTCAATATAGGTTCATACACTTGATCTAAAGATTCAAAAAGTGGATTGTTGTGAAATTTGAATGCTCCATAAGACATAGATTGCACTTCCAACGAGGTTGATACACCTACATAGATTTCACTTTCAGCTTTCTCAACAATATCCATATAGCCTTCTATATTCTCGACTCGGGGATTCTTCTCCATGACATTCTTCATGAAATTTGAAAACTTCATACTTAGGTTGCATGTATGATAAAGATTAGATGCTTGGTGATTCATCTTCTTTGACTTGGGTTGCATGTATGATAAAGATTGGATGCTTGGGGATTCATCTTCTTTGACTGGGGTTGATCTAGAAGTTCATCAATATCTTCAAATGTAAATGTCTCCAATTCTGAAGGAAAAGAAGATATTTGCAAAGTTCCATGTATGGTTGCCTCTCCACTGGTTATAATAGTATAAAGTTGTCTGTTGGGTTTCATACCTCTGATTTCATCAACAAGTCTTTCCACTTCAACAATTGGTAATGGGAATATCTTCTCCGCATAGAAAGTCATCATCAAATTTTTTGAGACACCAATCAGGAATAAAGACCACATGAGATTTTTTTTGGGATGTTGTTTCTTCATCACCATTTCTGATTTGGGGTTGCATGCAAGTTGAGAGAACTTCCAATGATTCCTCACCATATTTTATACAATCGTCTTTATTATTACATGAAGAAGTGGAATCTCCTTTTTCTATCCCTATCACGTGTTATGGTTAATCTTTTGGGCATGCATATTCAAGTGAGCTTCTTTCAACTATTTGGTTGCAATACATTTTGTTAGTGAGAAAATAATTCTGACACCTGTCAATTTCTTCAATCTCTTATAATGTTTGAAGTAAAGAAGGTTGCACTTTGTCAGGAACAAGTTTCCTATTGCCATAGAAGCTTTTCAAAAACTCAATTTGTTTTAGATCATTGACAATTTGATTTTGTTGAGCTACAGGTACAGGAGAAAGATCAATTTTATCTTCATCTTTCTTGATTGTTGTTGATTTGGGTAAATTATCATAAGCAAGAAAACCAATCTCTTTTCCATGCTTTTCTTCAATATCTTGCAAAACTTGACATAAGGAGGGGTGAATCTTATCAAGAGTAAACTATATTCCACCATAGAAGCTCTTCAAGAATTCAACATGTATGGGCTTATTAGGAAATTACTTCTTTTGATATGAGTAGTCTTCATCATCACTTTCACTATCACTTTCCAACTTTCCTTTGTACCAAACCATTGTTTTGAATTCGATCTTTTAGATAGAGTCACCAACCTTCATTTTGAAGAAGGTACCTTGAAATTTCCGAGGAACAAAACACACTAGTATTTTGAATCCCCAGTAGAGTCGCCAAAAATCTGTTGGTAAATAGATTTGTCACTGTGATTAATTCTCCAAATCTGATCCTATTTGGCCGAAAAGTAGTGACAACCATTCCAACAGTTGGAGAGATTGTGGTGAAGCCACAATCTTCCTCTGCGTTTGAGAGGGGTGCCTCCCTCGTATGATGGGGGTATTTGTGATTTTTGTGTACTTTTGACCCGAAAGTACAAAAAGGAAGGAAAACACAAAACTAAAGAAAGTAGATAACAGAAACCCCAATGGCAAACACCCAAATACACACTGAGATTCCACAATAGATAACTATTACAAGGGGTTTAAGCATAAGATGGGTTTAAAATTTGCAATGATGATGAAAAAGAACAACAACTCTCAACATATGAAGAGATAGGCTATACTAGCACATACAAGACAAAATATCAAGAAATGACGTGTTTCATCAAGTTAGTTACATAGATTATTAAATTAAAAACCAATAGATTCCACCGATACACAAAGGGATTACTAATTTAACATACCATAAATTAGTAACAATAAATCATGAATACATTCAACGCATACAAACTCAATGCATTCTTCATTATTCTTTTGAAAATATACAAGTCCAAAAGCTTTGTGTACAAAATATGAAAACCAAAAGTTCTCAAAACATTTCTCTACAAAATTCTCCAAAGTTTCCCCTCTGTCAAAGTTTCCTCTTTTACAAAGCAAAGCCTTGTATTTATAGGCTTGAGAGAATAACTACCATGTAACCACTTAGTCTAACCACTTTGTGTAAATACTTAGAATAACTTCCTAAATAGCCACTTAGGATAACCACCTAGTGCAATCACTTAGGATAACTACCTAAGAGAATCACTTAAAATAACTACCCTTTTTGGAGACAAGTTTTAGAAATATTAGATCCAAATTCTAATTTTAGTTAGTTCATCGAGTGACACTTTTACAAAAAGAGAACTTGAAGCATGTGACTTTGGAGGAGATGAGATTATTCATCTTACTGAGGTAGTTTGCAATCTTTATCTGCTTTATTCAAACTCATAACCATATCACCAACATCTCTCTTTCAAGGACACACACATTGCAACTACGCCAAATCCTTCATTGCCATCTTGTATGGTCATGAATTATCTTTGAAAAATGTTTGCCATTGTAAAATAATCTGTCAATGCTTTACATCGAACATACTCTGTTCCAAAGTCTTCATTTTGGCTCATGATGCGAGGACACTAGTAGAGGAAGTAGATTGCACATCAGCTGATTGCATTTTCTTGAAAATTTATTTTCAACATCTCCATTTTTCACGATCCTTTCAATTATTACCTTCGGTGAGATGATATCTTTGTGAGATACCTGGTCAAATATTTACATGCCTCGATGGATCTCCATACTCTGTTCTTGAAGTTTACATTTTATACAGGCAGGGAGGATGACGATCAAGGTCGTAGTTTTTAGCTTTACATCTGTCAATTGCTTTGCTTAAAAGTCTCTAAAATATTTTCAACATATTCATTTTACGCCTATCCTGCAATCATCCATTTTATTTCTCGAGATGACATTTTTGGAGGCATTTTGTCATATATTTACGAGAAAAGTCTATACTTTCATATTTTGCCTATATGTTGACATGGAAACTACAATCATCACTCTCCTTGATTTTACATCTCTTTGAGGGATTTGTTCAAACCGGTAGCTTAGTTTGTGATTTTATATTTTATATAAATCACACCATGGCTATTACAACTGTAACATCTAACAAAAATCCTTTGGCCTTTATCCTTTGATGGATGTCTAGAACTGATTCTGATACTTTCCACTGTTGGCATGAGTGGACTGCTAGTAAAGGTCGTGGAATTCATCTATACACCTGCCAATGGCATCCGCTTCATGTTTCAAGTCTTCATTTTGGGCATATCTTGCAATCATTGTATGCCATGAGACTACATTTCTTTGATACAATTCTAAAGATTTTTCAATGAATCTATCCTTCGGTGTGATGATATCTCATTGAAGCATTTGACAATCAGTTTGCATGATTTTGTGTAAGATTCCACATGTTACATTCATATCTACCAACACATTTTCAACTATAATATCTGACATTTGTGTTCAAGCTTTTAGACTATTTTTCAACAATTCCATTTAGTGCAGCTGTTGTGCCTATGCTGCAATCATGGCATTCCATGTGATGAAGTCGCTTTGAGGCATTTTGTACATTGTTTGACATGCCTTGCTAATGCTTCAATGCATGTATTCATGAGCATTTGAAACTCGTATTCAATAGAAATCTCAACTTCTATAATGCTTTGATGATGTCCATACCGTTCTAAAGCTCTCATCTCGCGGCAGGAAAGATGAAACGGTATCCATGAGAAGTTGCTCTTATCCTTATAACGAGTTGGTTATAATAACCAACTTTATCTTTCACCCTTTTCATTCACAATGAAAACTTATAGAGTGTTCATTCATTGGTAACTTGATTTAGTGTAAGAAGTTTGTAACTTGATCGATGCAGCTAATCTGCATTCTTGTTGGTCTTTTTGTAAACTGACCCAACTTACCAATAATACCAGCAGATTGAATATATCGACATCTTAAAAACTTGACCAACCACGCGAAAGGACCAAACCATACATTTACAAATTATTGGTGATTTGAAGAATATCCACAAGTTCATCAGTATTTTGTTGAACTTAGCGAGATAGCCTATTTGATGGCTCCTTTACTTTGGTGGAAATAAGAATATTCACAACTTTATTTAATTTGTTAAATAGCCGATGAGATAGGAGACTTAGCATTTAGGGATGATAGGAAACCTTATAAACCAACAATTATCACATGCAAGATTTCAAATGCCAGGATTTCAAAAATTTCCAAGTTTAAAATCGGAGCTAACACATTCAAACAACTAGTTTTTAACAATAATTTTTTTTTGTAAAAACAGGGTTTTGTAAACATACAGGATATGTAATTTTCTTTTCTTCTCCCAAATTTTTCCATCAAACACCCAACAATTTTCAAAACCAAGCCAATTCCCAAGTTTGCCCAATATAGGAAAATTTTGGCAGCATAACCCCCTCATTTCAACAATGGAACAAAAATTAAATTTTTCTTTTAACAAACAGAGAAACTTAAAAAAAACACTGAATCAAATTCCTTTCAAACACAAACCACAAACTTAACAGAGAGTTGATTTCCAAAGTGAAAGAATCAAAACACCAACCTGGTAAGATTTCTAGGAAGATTAAGTTTGAAGAAGAGCAAGCCTCCAACTACAAACCAGAATCTCCAACCACAATTTCCAGCCAAATCCACTCAGAGAGAATTCCCAAAAAATTTCCCCAAATTGCAGAATGAATGATTTTTGGAAAAAATTTACATTATAAATAATTTTCTCACATGAATATCTCCTTTTAGGCCAAATTTCAATTTTTAAAATGAAAAATAGAAAATAACATTTCTTTTCAAAACAATGCATTTTCAATTAAATTTCTAATTTGAATTCATTTCATTTTTTTCAAAAATGTAAAATCAATTTAAACATTAACATATCATAAAAGTAAAATTACTTTATTCTTTTTTTTTTAAACAATTGGAAAACATAATATAACATTTCATTAATAAATCTACAATTTGATTTTTAACTAATCAAATAAAATAATCTATCAATCTATTAAAACATAAAAATACACTTACTCATTTATTTTTAAATTAATTTTATAAATACAATATTTATTAATTATTAATATCCATAGGGTATTAATAATTAATTACTCATTGAAAACATAAGCAAGAATAATTTAAATTCAAAGATGCATAACTCGCAACCCAACAAAGCAAAACAAAAACACGACTTGCATACCAACAAAAGGAAGGTTGACCAACGACTGACAATGCTCAATGACGAGCAAGGCTAAGGGTGAAACTTAGGGCCTTAAGACTATCTCCTTTGTTTCCGTCAGATTATTTAGGTACGCTCAAACCTGTGGAACCAAGTGAAGTCAGTACCTTGTACCTGCAATTCCTGCATCACCAAACCACACATACACATATATATCCAAACACGATAGACACATCGATGAGGGAGAATCGCACGATGTTCCCTGTATCACCAAAGTGAGTGAAGGAAAATCATCTCCTCTCACCCCATACACTTTCACATATACATAATAACATATACATAACACATCTCACACATAAAGTAAATGTGTTAGTCCATGGTCAGTAATCCAATAAAATTAACATCTACCCATCAATAAAGAAACAATGCGTTAACAACATTCACCGAATCTCAAATCAAAGCATAACACAACATAGCATAATATCTGAATTAACCATTACCACATAATGTATCCTCTAATATCCACTGAAAAATTCAACCATAGTCAAAGTAAGTATCTAAAAAGTCTAATCGAGGGAGGGGTTCTAAAAGAGTGCTCCCGCTAAACGAAAGAACAATGACAACACTAATTTTGTTTGCTACCCATTGAAAGATAGAGAAAAACTGCTATCCCTCAGAGTGTTTATGTTAGAAGTGGATCATGCAAGATTGTTGAACATCAAAGAAGCCTTGCTCAACAATTAGGTGTACCCATGGAATGACACATCAAACCTACTAAACAAGACTTGAATTGACTATGTTTGGAAAAAGATATTATCTAAGATAAAAGCATAGAAAATACAACAAACACTCAATCTAATTTTTTGAAAAACAGTGGAGATGGAAAAGCGACTCCTCAAAGTCTAGATTTCCACTAGTCTTAACACAAGAAAAGACACACCAATCACATTATTACGATCTAGAGTCAATGACATAGATTGCAATGAAATCATGCCCACATCTTGGTATCTCTACATGAGAAGGATAGGTAGGGGGCTCCAAGACTGGAAGCATGACCGAATCACCCTCCCCTCGAAAGTCACAATTAGCTTATAAGTTGAGGATTTCTATCTCGACTCAAGAAAATACTTAGTGTGAGTAACTTCAGGGTTCAAATACTATACCCTTGCATTGTAGACACCACAATCACTCAATCAATAGGGTGGGAAACTATGATAAGGTTTTTAGTCACAATTCAGGGATTCCCAGGCACATGCTACAATGGTGAGACAATTAAGTCTCTGATCAATCCAACATGGACCATACATCCACATCCCAATTGACACCACACACATCGATTATAGGCACTAAGGATCCATCTTTCGCCTTTACCTTATTTATATAATAGTGCGAAGGAAAATACCACTTGAAGTCGAACCCTAGGGGGATGAAATCCTTAGGCAAGCATCCTACTAAAAGATAAAAAGAGAGGACATCATTGCACATTTCTCTTACACCCAAGGTCCACGAAGGCGAGGGGAGAGGACGCAGACGTGCAATAGTTAGGGTTCGCCCAACAAAAATGTGCAAGCGCACCAAATAGAGAAGACACTCATTTTGTACCTTAAAGAAATTGAAGTGTTGTCTACACTAGGAAATCAAAAGCACTCTCTATACTACCTCTACAAGCAAACAATCGGTAGTTTCAATATTTTCCCCCTCTTTTCTAGGTTTTGGCCTTTCAACAACAAGTGTTAGGAAGTTTTGGAGGGGTCTTTGACAAAATGGAAGTAGTTGTGCAATCAAGAAAGATGAATCAACATACACAAATGTTAGCTGAGTGGCTTAGGTTAAAATTCAATTCTAAAAATTGATAAATTTATCCATCACACTAAAGCTCATAACTATTCCGCTAAAATAGGGCAATCTTGTTAGTGCACAGAGCGAACCTGCTAGTGCACAGAGCGAACTTGCTAGTGTATAGAGTGATTCCATCAATCTAAAAAATAACCCCACTAAATCTTAAAAGAAGACTTAGCAAGACAACCCCGCCAATATCAATAATAGACTTGCTAATCTTTAATGTGAAATCATTAAATTATAAAGTGAACCCACTAGTCCTACTAGCAACCCTGCAAGATCTTAGGGTGAATCCACTAAATCTAACTAGAAACTTGCTAGTTAGAGATGTGATCCCACCAATTGTAAGTGCACACTCGCTAGACTATTAACACGAACCTGCTAGTTTGAGGGATGTAGTAAATTTTACCTGAAACCACCACCTTGGTAGAAATGTGTTATAGAAATTTTTTGTGTTGTTAGGGTGATCCCACTAACATTAAGCATGAACTTTCTGGTTCACATAATGTTCTCGTCGATCCTTAGTACGATTTTGTCAATCCACAAAGCGACCTTGCAGAGTTTCATATGGACATTTCTTGCGTATTGTGCAATGAACCTACCAAATTGAGAGCACATTTATCAAATCAAGAGAACACCTGCTAAAGCGTTTGAAGTTCCACCAAATTGCGACCTGCAAGCTGAAAAATGCTAAAAAACATAAAAAAGTTAATATGTACCTATGATGTGGGTCCCATCGAGCGTGCTAGCATGTGTGCAATGAATTGTGATCTCAAAAGAGCAAATAAAAAATGTTAAACATTCAAAATAACAAAAAGGAATGCAAAACAAGTATAATCCAAAATAGCCTTCTTGATACAACGATTTGTTCTCTTGTGGATGAATTTAATGTGTGCTCACAGTTTTGATAAAGTGATTTAAATACACGAGCTATGATTGTTGAATACATGAAGCTGATGGTATGAGCATAATAGTGATGGCAAGGATTCTTTAAAATAGCATTAAGTTGTCATAATGGCATGAGCTCTCCCAATTCGCTTCTTGCATAATCTAGGTTGCATAATAAGGGAAGTGAGAACAGTTTTGGATGTGTGTAGGAGAAAGTGATATGGAGGGCTAGGATTGGAAGTTGGATATCAAGGGTGGAGAATGGTTAGGGTTCTCATCTATCATGGGAGGTTGACAAGTGTCAACCTTAGAAGAGGTGAAAGGACATGGGAGATTGTGAGAAGTGGTGGATGAAGTGTAAGGAAGATTTGCCATATAGGAATTTCTCGTCTCCACACTCAAGGGTACTTTGGAGAAAAGAATAAAAAGAATTTAAGGTTGATGTGGCTTGAGGAGAAAGCCATAATGACAAAGTTGACTTTTGGAGTGATCTTTATAGGAATGTGCACGTGTTTAGAGGGAAAGATAAAAAGAATAATCATGGATTAGAGTTCAAGTGGGAGATGTAGGAGGATGTGATGCCTGAGAGAGAATGAGGGGGACTTAAAAATTAAATTTTAATTCCAAGTGGGAGAAAAGGGGAATTTGAATTAAATTAAATTCAAAATGTGAAAGAAAAGGTTGAGAATATTTAATTAAATAACCACGGGAGTTTATTTAATTAAATGTGACTAAGGATTTAGACAAATTAATTAAATTAATTTACCTAGGACTATAGAAGAAGCGGACCTTAATTAAATAATTGAATTATTTAATTATCAACTAGACTATAGAAGGGAGGGGTTATGATGATTAATTTGATGAAATATTAATGATCAAATTTAGGTGTCTGCAATATTATAATTTGAAATGCTCTAGCTGATATTTATGCAAGTTGTAAAAGAAAAGACAAGGCACATGAGCTATTTGGCAAAATGCCTTAAAGAAATGTTATTGAATGTAGAATGCAATGATAGAAAGAGTTGTAAAAAATGGGTTTTTGTCAGATATTAAAAAGGGAAATACTCTATTAGATATGTATGAAAAATGTGGAGTCAGTGACAATATTCTTGACTTGTTTGACATGACTTCTCAAATGCCTGTGCCAAGATGAAAGCTTTGGAAACAAGTATAAACATCACTAAAAGCATAACAACATAGATGATATGCAAGTGTATAAGCATGGACAAAGTCTGTGAAATGTTTGACTAGTGCCTTGAGGAAGTGCAAGCTGAAGGCAAACTATGGAAGCATAAACGTTGCATGTAAATTGTTTGTCAAAATGCCTAAAAGTTATGTTATGATGTAGCCAATCTTTGTGAACCACTATAAATCGTTGTCTTTGTCTTATTTATATTCTTTTTTGTTTCCGATTTATGCACAATTTTATTTGCATCTTCATTTACAATTGGTATTAGAGCAAGGTGGTGCAACTGGTTAGAAAATTTGTGAAGAATTTCCCAAGTTATGGAGGAAGCGGAGATAGAGAAATTCGCGGGTCATAATTTCGATCTATGGAAAGTGAAAATGGAATCACTGCTTATAAAGCGAGATCTCCCACTCACACAAGAAGGGAAGACAAAGAAACCAAATTCAATGATGGATGAAGAGTGAGAGAAGTTGGACAAGAAGGCAAGAGCTACAATTTTCCTCTCGTTGTCTAGTAATGTGTTGTTCAACATTTTAGTAGAGAAGACTTCCAAGGAGTTGTGGGAAAAACTTTCTTTGATGTATGAGATGGCTTCAACTTCAAACAAGGTATTTATTATGAAGAGGTTATACAATCTTGAAATGAAAGAAGGTGGAATTGTATCAAATCACCTTAATGAGTTTAATACTTTAGTTACCCAATTTATTTTTAGTGGGTATTAATTTGGATAATGAAATAAAATCTATTTTGTTATTATGCTCCTTACCTAACAACTGGGAAGGAGTGGTAATGGTTGTTAGCACACACACACACAAATATATATGGGATGACTTATCCTTGTGGCGACTATATGCTTATGTGTTCCTATGTGATGCATTTTCTATGATGGATGTGATCCTTCTATATGCTTTATGAAATGTTTATGTCATGGATACATGTTCTATTATGATTCTAAGATGCTTATGATGATTATGAGATGTAGTCTATGTACATGATGCAATGCATCATCATCATTTTTTTTTTCTTTTTATGTTTATGCATGATGATGATGTAATATAATTGTTCTACTTATGACAATGTAAATGTTTTACGCTTATAATGATGTATGATGGATGCAATATAGTAACAATATGTATATGTTGTGCTAACAAATGGTGTGTGCGGGATGTGACACTATTATGATTATTATATGTATATGATGAGATGTACTAAAATATAGTAATGCAGACAAACACTACATGAGATGCAAATATTTTTGGTGTGTCGTTATACTCAGTCATGTGAGACTGGACTACACGGACCCAAGAAAGGGACAATGAAGGACAAAGCATAAAAAGGGGGATGGAAGGTAGAAGATATGGCTATGAAATGATCTTCTTGTGCTATTATCATCATTGAGCTTTATTATGGAAAATAGGTTATGACCATCCAAGTATAGGTTCGGCCTAGATAGTCATTGTACCCTTTGCATGGAGATTAGATAGTCACAGATAAGGAATGCCCTAGTCCACACCAGACCCATAGTGTCCTCATATCCTTGGATGAGTCATAGTATTACTAAGAGACAATCCAAAAACAACAAAATAGGTGAACATACCTCATCCTTGCCTTTCTAGTCAAAGACATCTTAGAGATAGAAATCTTTAGTCAGATACATCTTGGAAAAGATGAAAGACATGTCACCATCAAAAGAGAAAATCAAAGAAATATCAAAGAATTGACACCAACATAAACTGAACTCCTCAAGTTATTAGTGTTTCTTGCCACATAGGTTAACATGTTTGATTTGGTCACAATGTTGTCATCTTGATAGAGGACAGATAATATTGAGAAAAATCTTGTTGTTGCCAATGTCTGCCAAAAGATTTGATTTATTGAAAACTCAGTGTTGTTTGCATCTCATCTGAAAATGACTGAATCCATTAAACTAATACTTTATTGCAGAGAGAAAAAAAAAAACATAACTTTATTATGGATTGGTGATGCAAGTGATCTTTTATTGCGGATTGTGTGTGAAAAGGAGGAATAAAAAAATGATGCTCCTCAAAATATGTGATGCCCAAGTTCTACTTCCATCACTAGATTTAGGATACGCCCCCAGTTACCAATTGGACCCACAAATCTCGGAGTTAACTTGGAATATTTCCCAAATGAAATAGAACTCTTATGAGGTTTGACCCTTAAGAAAATGTTGTCTCTCACTAAAAATTGTCTAAAAGTCCCATTCCTATCTACATAACTCTTTTTCCTATCTACTGCTTCCTTCAACCTCTACTTGATTAATTTTATTTGGTCTTCCATTTCCCTAAGCATATCAGGAGCAATAACACTTATGTCTTCTAATCTATCCCAACTGATAGGTGTACGACACTTTCACCCATAAAGAGATTCAAAAGGTACCATGCCTATTCTTGGTTATGGGTAACCCCTGTATGAAGTCCATGCTAATCACTTACCACTTGTACTCAGGCATGCTACGTGGATATAAAATCCTTATTGGATGTACATACTTATCCTTGAATCGCCAGCACTCTAAGAATCTAGCTACAAATTCAATCACATCTTTCCTAAGATGCATGGTAATATTTATTGTAGGCAAACTCTACCAATGGAAGATACTTCTCCCACTTGTACTATTGATCCATACAATACATTTGTAGTAGGTCCTCCACTACTTGATTAACCCTATCTATTTACCTATCTATTTGAGGATGATATGCTGAATTGAAATTCAACTTTGTTCCCAATGCTAAATTCGAGGTTGTCCAAAATCTAGAAGTCATGTGTGTATCCCTATTTGATATGATGGTCTCAGGCACACCATGTAAACAAAAAATATCTTGGACAAATTTCTTTGCCAAAGTCAAAGATCCATCCTTAAGATTGTCTAGGATAAAATGTGCTACTTTGGTCAACTTTTCTACAACCACCAAGATGACACCATGCCTATTCTTGGTTATGGGTAACCCCTGTATGAAGTCCATGCTAATCACTTACCACTTGTACTCAGGCATGCTACATGGATATAAAAGCCTTATTGGATGTACATACTTATCCTTGAATCGCTAGCACTCTAAGAATCTAGCTACAAATTCAATCACATCTTTCCTAAGATTTGGCCAAAAGTATAGGGACTTCAATTTAGCTACCATCTTAGTCACCCGAGGATGCCTTAAATAAGGTGCATTATGGATCTCCTCTATGATCAACTTCCTTAGATCTCTTGAACTTGGAATGTACATTCTCCTTTGATACCTTAATATTCCATCCAACTCAAGCTCATATCCATCAAATCTATGGTTTGAAGGTTCCTTCTCTAAAGCTTCCTTGAGTCTTTCATAGTGTTCATCTCCTTGTAAGTTTTTGGATGACTTGTTATCTTAAATTGGACCTTGTTGCAGTCATATGTGCTAGGTGTCTTCTTCTACCAAGAGCATCTGCTATTCTATTCTCCTTTTCGTTGATGTAATTAATTCTAAAATCATACTAAGGAACTCTACCCACCTTATCTATTGTGCATTGAGATTGGGTTGTGTGAAGATGTACTTCAGTCCCAAGTGACACATCTTTAGCTCAAAAGGTTTTCCCAAAAGGTAACGCCTCCACATATGTAATGCATACACTATGGATGCTAGCACCAAGTCATGTGGTATGTAATTTTTCTCATACTGCTTTAGTTTCCTTGACTCATATGCTACCACTTGCCCATCTTGCATCAATAATGCTTCTACACCCTCTCCTAATGCATATGTGAAAACTGTGAATTGCCAATTAGGATTAGGTATAGTCAGAACTGGTGTTGTTTTAAGATTTTGCTTTAAAAGATGGAAGGATTGATCACACTTCTTAGTCCACTCAAATTTCTTCCATTTCTTCTAGAGTGAAGTGATTGGTGTTGCAATTCTTGAAAATCCTTCCACATACTTCCTATAATATCATGCAAGACAGATGAAGCTTCGAACTTCTGTCACATTATGTGGTGTAGGCCATTCTACAATTGCCTTAATCTTCTCTGGATCCACATAAATCCCTTTTGCTAAAATAATGTGGTGCACCTTGTCTAGGTAAGAAAGTGCACTTGGATATCTTCCCAAAAATTTTACACTCTCTTAAGTGTTACAAAACTATCCTTAGATGTCTATCATGCTCTTCAATGGATTTGGAGTATATCAAAACATCATCCAAAAATATTAGCACAAAATCATCCAAGCAATCCTTGAATATGCTATTCATTAGGTTCATGAAATTCGTTGGAGCATTAGTCAACCTGAATGGTACCACCGTGAATTGATAGTGAAAATAACGAGTCCTTTTATTTGAAATGTCCTTCTCCTTGATCCTTAATTGATGGTAACCGAATCTAAGATCTATCTTGGAGAACACAATAGCCCCTTTCATTTGATCAAAAAGTTCATCAATCCTCGGGAGTGGATATTTGTTTTTGATGGTTGTCTTGTTCAATATCCTGTAATCAATACACAAACGCAAAGTTCCATCCTTCTTCTTCACAAAAATGACTGGAGCACCCCATGAAGATAAACTAGGTCTAATGAACCCTTTTCTCAACAAATCTTGTAATTGGACCTTCAATTCATACAATTCAGTGGTAGTCATCTTGTAGGGAGCCTTTGATTTAGGCTTGGTTCTAGGTAGAAGGTCAATAGATAAATTAAATTCTCTCTTTGGTGGCAATTTCATTAGATCTTTTGGAAACACATCCTAGAACTCCTTAAGAATGGGATAATTTTCAAGTACTAGTTTCATGTTGTTTAGAACACTGATGCGCACAACATAGATGGAACACCTCTTCCTTTGGGCCTTCTTAAGCTGCATGGCTGAGATTTGTCTAAGTTCAAGTGGTATTTGGATCCCATGAACTTCAACTAAATTCCCCAAGATCTTACATCATATGATCCCAAAGGTGATACATATAAATTAACTTGGGTTTGAAAAGTAGGAAGCTCTAACTCACTGCAAAACAGACAACACTCTTACCATCTTTTCTGCTCGATTTTCATATTGAACCATCCAAGAATTTGCCATATGCCCTAGTCTAATTGGTAATTTTTGAACTATCCTTGGATCTATGAAATATTCTGTTGCTCCAGTATCTATTTTCGATTACATCAACTAAAGATAAATATCTTAATACATGCTACATCATGTTAGAATATCCAAATTGAGAATCATAATTAAATGATTAAACATGATACAATAATTGACTTAGGCAATCTATCGCCAACAAGCCAACTAATATAATGAGTACAAGTAATATGTGAAAACACTAGAATCTCCAAAAGTCCAATCCAATAATCCTTCACAATCAAAGACAAAAACATGGTCAAGGTGCTTTTTCCACCCAACCACAAAGAGTATGCTTCCTAAAAGAGCTACTTGACATGAAGAATCACTGACTCTGCACGAGATGCTTAGCAAAAAGGAATTTGTGAACATGAGGGAATTTGGTGTGTGCTCGATGTGATCAAATATTAGGCTATGGCAGTGAGCAATATAAATAAATAAATCCACTTATTTCAATGGTCTAAAGTAGCTCGGCCAAACATATATCATATATGGTAAAATAAACTTGTAGAATTGGAAAAAGAAGATTCTATACTCCTGTAACCCCATATTCGACACCCATCCTGAAAGGTAAACTTTCCACAAACACTCATGAAGACAATATTTCCCTAATATAGCACATGGCTTGCATAAATAGTAAGGAAATTTTAACATATTTTAACATATCTTGAAGAAAAACATGCATTTTTCATTCACTTCCATACATTGTTGACTAGTGCAATTTACCAATTTTTCTTAAAAGAAAAAATCTCATACAAATTATTTGCATGTATTGATTTTCATATTTTTAGTAATTTTCTAATAAATTCTTAAAATGTAATTTATAGGTAATGTAATGAAAAATATTCTATATTCATAAATGAAGAAGTATACTATATGTGTATATATGCACATATGGGCACCACAATTATAACCAAGAATAAAATAAAATTACAGTTCCAAAACAAATGTATGTATTTTTCAACCATTAATATCATGCAATCAACAAGAAGCATAAACACAAACATTTTCAGATTTGCATACATCATTCTAACAAAAATATTTAACTACTTTCAACATAAAGAAATAAAATATCTTAACTTTAGATTGATGACTATTTCACAAAATAATCAAATGATTTGTTTAAATATATTGTATGTATGTTTACATATAATCATTAGCATACACAATCTACTTGTGTAAGTGTATAATTGATATACAAACATACAAATTTATTTGCGTTTATAAGCAAGAAACAAAGATAAAAATTTGCGCACTCTTATATCTAAAAACAAAGATAAAATTCTACACTGTTATATTAAAAAAAAGAGATAAAAATCTGCACTATTATATTTAAAAGCATATATAAAAATCAGCAAATAAGATTAAAATTTTACTCTACAAAACATGGATTTTATACTTGCTTGGTTCTCAAATGATAAAGAGACAAGATGGGAGAGCTGAGTGCTTCAAAATATTAAATCTGCACAATAGAATAAAATATTGTTTATGCCTTAAACAATGATGAATATAAGGTTATTATCGGCAACCGGAAGGCAGGACCGGTGGTGAATGCAAGAACCCGACATGCAGAAGGAAAGGAAGGTCTGGAAGGTCGATCCATTAGATAGTATTCTCCAGCTCGGGGGTGAGGGCCCTACTATTGAAAGGGGAGTTGATGTAGTTAATAATTGTCTAACTGGGCCCACGTTTCATTGATTAGTGAGAAATGAGGTCTTCCTTTCGGGATAGTTCTATAAGCCCATAACTCCCTTCCTCCCAGACTAGTTCTTGAACTCGGGTCCCCATTCCTGTAGTTTCTCTGCTCCATCGGGGGTGCCACCACCGGAGGGTTAACCCCACCCAATAAAGGAAACTGCTAATTTCTAATTGGCAACCGGAAGGTAGGACAACCAATAAAATAAATATCTTGCTCTACTCGCCAAGAAGTTAAGTTGAGGACCCAATTCTCACCAAGAGCCCGATTTACGTTGAGGACCCAATTCTCGAGGTTGACGTTGAGGCCCTTCGACATAGGCCATTAGGACAACCGCTAGATACTATCTTGGATTTTATCGCATGGATTATGCAGTCGAGCCCAACTATATGGAGAGAGTAGTTATCAGATCCAAGGAGGGAGGGGGTTCAGGCTGGACCGGTAGTTGATTAGGTGAGAGGCAAGTGTTCCCATCCAAACGAAATAGCATCGCTGGCCCAAGCCCATCCATTTGATTTTATCTAAGAACCTATCTAGTATTTTCTTTCTTTCCTGTTCAGAGCCATAATAGCAATGCTCAAAGTAGTAGAATCTTTAGTTCGTTAGGAGGGCAACTAGAAGGTAACTACCTTAACTGAACACCGGATGGGAGAATTAAAACAACTAGAACTAAAATAATCCATGGTGTAAGCATAAGATAAAGACCTTTAGTGAAATGACAAAAGATTAAGTTTACCAACTTACTTATAGTTCAAGTTCTCTATTCCTGAGATACCAAGTTATCTATACCAGTAAGGAGTGAACTACTAATAAGATGATAGGTTTGTTATAGTAAGAGATGAGGCTTTAGAGGAATTGGGTTTAGTTCTAATAGTTTAGCTCAGTTCTAAGAGCTATGTTTAGTAATAGTAATCCCTGAAAAGTATTAGTGATATAAGTTTAGTATAAGTCTCAGTAAGTATAGTCAAAGATATGATTAGTTTAGTATCAGTCTAGGATCAGATAACTAATAGAGATAAGATAAGGTTCCTCTTGTTCCTTCTATAGTAAGAGCTTTCTTTTATGAACTTTGTTAATCAAAGTATCTGCGATTTCTTTTCTTAAAGTTCATAAAAGTATCTAACGCTTAGGTAGTTGTGTGAATTTATGCAGAAGTTGTTCTTCCTTCTATAGTTATATAGGAATAGAGATAGAGTGATAGAGTAATAGAGTTCTGTGTGTTGTTAAGCTTAGCATAAGTATATCTTATTCATGCCAAGTACTATCTTGATTAGAGACCTGGTTCCAAGTAAGGAGTGAGCTAATCATGATATAATATGATAGTACATATCCTCTCATTAGGAAACTCCTAACAAATAGGCATCTTATACTAGACTTATACTTTGTACTCTCTATATTCTTTTTCTCACTGATCAACCCAAGGAACCCATTAAAACCCCAAACCTCTTTTAGAAGACACTCATTCTCCTAACTAAGCCTACTCACTAGACTCATGAACAACCCAATGAACTTACTATAACTAACACTACCTAATTGGACTAACACTAACTAATGAATATTACTCACTAATTGAAAAACTTATAGCGTCGTCTATTATTTCTTGACCTAACCGGCCACCTACTTCTCTCTCTTCATTAAGCTTGTTACTTCTTCATGAAGCTTGTTACTTCTTCATTAAGCTCATTACTTCAATATTTCTTATCAGCATACTTGGTTCAGAATCATATAGCAATTGGTTCATTAGAATGCATGTATGTAAAAGAAATTTCCACCCAAGATCCAATAATTGGTCTATTCTTATCCTAGGCAAGGTCCATCTTGCCGTAATAGAAATAAATAAGAATAGATAGGCTTTAGCTAATATAATTAGGATCCCAATTGTTATATTAACGACCCCGTTAATTCCAGAAATAGAATCCCATTCAAAATGTTCCAAAATGGGTATGAATGGAATTGATAAGTTCCATCCGCCCAAGTAAAGAACTGTTACAAAGAATGAAGAAGCTAATAGATTTAGGTAAGAAGCAACGTAAAATAAACCAAATTTGATACCCGAATATTTAGTTTGATAACCCGCTACCAATTCTTCTTCCGCTTCTAGTAAATCAAAGGGCAATCTGAATAATCGTAGAAGTGATTATAACATAAAATTTGTCCGTAGTTTCTTCAGACATACTAAGTTAATATGTTAAGCTCGGAATCGTTTGAATTGTTAAATCTTCAACAACCGATATTGGTAAACGTCCTAAAGCAATATGATCATAATTTAATTCATGATGATCATAGGTCAAAAGTTCATATTCTTCAGTCATCGCCAGACAATTTGTAGGGCAATATTCCACACAATTTCCACGAAAGATACAAATTCCAAAATCAATACTATAATTTTCCAATCATTTTTTCCCAATATCTATTCCGACTTTCCAATCCACAATAGGTAGATTGATCGGGCATACATGGACGCATACTTCACAAGCAATACATTTATCAAATTCAAAGTGGATCCTCCTGCGAAATCGTTCTGATGGAATCAATTTTTCATAGGGATATTGAATAGTAATAGGTAAGTTATTCGTTTAGTCATATTTTTTATCTTCTTTATACATAAGGCCAATATAAATGGGATGAACCATCCTTTTTGGATATAAAAACTTATTGTGTCTTTGCGCAGACGGGATTTGAACCCGTGACTTCAAGGTTATGAGCCTTGCGAGCTACCAAACTGCTCTACTCCTCACTATCCCCTCATATTACCTTTGTTATAATACCCCAAAATGGGTACATCGAGCAATCCCTTGGGCATGCTATTCTCCCTCCTAAATAGGGAGGGAGGATAGCATAATAATAACTTTAAGCAATTTTTTTGAACCTACCAACTCGATTTGGTTACCCCAGCCAACAAACATGCATGAACCATTTCACGGATTATATATCCGGATAATACAAAGTCTCTATAATTGGCTCTGGGTCTTCCAATCTTCAAACAACGTCGACGAAGACGTGTAGGTGCACCATTACGCGGTAGAGATTGTAATTTTCTACAAATATCCAATTTATCATCTAGTGATGAGACTTCGCTCATCTCTTTTTTCAAAGATTGGCGAAGCAAATTATATTTCCTTTCCAATCTTTGTTTCTTTTTCTCTATTTGAATGAGACTTTTTCTTGCCATAATGATTCAACTAGTTTATATAAATAATATAGATCAAATTTCAGATGGATAAGTGTTACGTGGATTACTCTTTCTTTTTATGCATAAAGATTAGATAGAAAATCTAAATATTAGAATAAAATGAAAAAGAATTAACCGAATTTGCCTGATGTAGAGGCGATTAAGAAAGCTACATAGGTGAATAAATAGCCTACATAAAAGTGAGCTAATCCAACTAATCGTGCTTGAACAATGGAAAGAGCTACTGGCTTATTCCTACACATTCCTACTAATGCCCATAAAAGGAGTAGTTCCCCATCCAGGAGCAACTTTACAGGATAAATCCATTTTTCATACTATTCGAGCGAATTAGCTTCTCTTATTGCATTGTCATTATAAAAAAATATGTTTAAAATAAAACAAAGAATACTTTCTATGGATCGTTAATGAAAAAAATCTTTTCTCTATGGGCAAATCCCATCCAGAGATATAATTTATTAAAGATTCATTAATAATTTATCAATTCAAAGTTCTTTTGAATTATAAAAGTGATCTGTAACATATGGGTCCAAAGATATGGATAAATAAATCTGGATATGAAGATAATGATTGTATTAATATTGATATCTTTTTTTACCACTCGACGAGAAAGACGTTTTATATCTCACAACGATCCATTAAGCACCTATCAAATATGTCATAATAAATATGAACACCTGTCTCAAATCGACTTCCCTATCATAGTCGCTCTAGTTTTGAATTGAGAAATAAAGAGAGGAACGAGTTGAGAATATATCTTTTTTTTTATTCGGCGGATTTTTTCTCATGTCTTGTCTAGAAAGAGGAGAACTCAATGACCATTTGTTCACCGAAACCAGAAGTAAAGATCATAGTGGATAGGGATCCTGTTAAAACCTCTTTTGAAAAATGGGCTAAACCCTGTCATTTCTCAAAGACACTAGCCAAGGGACCTAATACTACCACCTGGATCTGGAACCTACATGACCACATTAATCTTGGTAGCTACACCACCCACATAATTTAAAGAACCTAAAGGAGCATGAGTCATATATTCTGTTGAACGTCGTTCTTGCCAAGGTTGTATGTCTTTTTTCAGCTTACTCAGGTCCAAACCATTAGGACCTCTGAGAGGTTCCAACCAGGGAGCACGAAGATCCCAAAAACGCATCGTTTCCCCTCCAAAAATAATTTCTCCAGTAGGAGAACGCATAAGATATTTACCTAAACCGGTAGGCCCTTGGGCAGACCCCACACTAGCTCCAAGATGTTGGTCTCTAACTAGAAAAGTAAATGCTTGTGCTTGAGAGGCCTCTGGGCCAATAGGTCCATAGAATTCAATGGGATAAGTTGTATTGTTAAACCAAACAAAACAACAAGCAATGAAACCAAAGACAGAGAGAGCCGCCAAACTATAGGATAAGTAAGCTTCTCCGGACCATACAAACGCGCGGCGAGCCCACGCAAAAGGTTTTGTTAAGATGTGCCAGATACCACCGAAGATACAAATGGAACCTAACCACACATGTCCTCCAATTAGATCTTCTAGATTGTCAACGCTAACAATCCATCCCTCCCCTCCAAAAGGGGATTTGAGTAAATAACCAAATATAGTACTTGGGTTAAGTGTAAGGTTCGTAATTTTTCTTACATCTCCACCGTTGGGAGCCCAAGTATCATATATGCCACCAAAATACAAAGCCTTAAACACTAGGAGAAAAGCACCAACACCTAGCAAGATTAGGTGAATACCTAAAATTGTGGTCATTTTGTTCCTATCTTTCCATACATAACCAAAAAATGGAAAAGATTCTTCTAAAGTTTTGGGTCCAATTAGTGCGTGATAAATACCACCAAAGCCTAAAATTGCAGAAGAAATTAAGTGAAGTACCCCAGATACAAAATAGGGAAAAGTGTCCACGATTTCCCCACCAGGACCGACTCCCCATCCTAGAGTCGCTAGATGGGGAAGTGAAATCAATCCTTGTTCATACATAGGTTTTTCCGGTACAAAATGAGCCACTTCAAATAGATTCATTGCTCCAGCCCAGAATACAATTAATCCGGCATGAGCCACATGAGCCCCAAGTAATTTTCTTGACAAATTAATAAGTCGGGCATTACCAGCCCACCAAGTGAAACCAGTGGTTTCTTGGTCACGACTAGCTAAAGTTAGAGTTCCATTAAAGAGCATTTCCACAGGGTAGAACCTCCTCAAGGAATATAAGGTTTTCATGAGGCTGATCCTGAGCCTCCATCCAAGCATGAACACCTTTGTTCAAAAGAATATTTTTTGTATAAAAAGTTTCAAATTCAGGATCTTCTGCTGCACGAATCTCCTGAGAAACAAAATCATAAGCACGTAAGTTTAGAGCTAGGCCAACTACTCCAATGGCACTCATCCATAAACCGGTCATTGGCACAAATAACATGAAGAAATGTAACTAACGTTTATTGGAAAAAGCAACCCCAAAAATTTGAGACCAGAAACGGTTCGTAGTGACCATAGAATAAGTCTCTTCAGCTTGAGTTGGGTTAAAAGCATGGAATGTATTTGCACCATCACCGTCTTCAAATAAAGTATTTTACATGGTAGCACCATGAATAGCACATAGAAGAGCAGCACCCAATACTCCGGAAACTCCCATCATATGAAATGGATTCAAGGTCCAATTATGAAAACCTTGAAAAAAGAGGATAAATCGGAAAATAGCTGCTACGCCGAAACTAGGCGCAAAAAACCAACCAGACTAGCCTAATGGATAGATCAAGAATATAGAAACAAAAACAACAATCGGAGTAGAGAACACAATTGCATTATAAGGTCGTAATTGTACAGATCGAGCAAGTTCAAATTGGCGTAGCATGAAGCCTATATGTAGTCACATAAATCTGTCCACTTAATTAAATGAATACTTAGTATTTATTTGATTATTTAACCATCAATTAATAATTAATTAAATTAATATATTTAATTAATTCATCTTAACCCTCTTCTCCTATTAATTAAATAAATTATTCAATTTATTTGATTTAATTCACTTAACCAAATTCAGACCATTAATTAAATAAATAAATCATATTTATTTAATTAAATCTTCTCTCACATTTAAATAAATTAATATTTATTTAAATCCCCCAAAATCCCACCTCTCACATTTAAATAAATAAATCATTTATTTAAATCACCTTTATCCTCCACCCACTTGTATTTTCCTACAAATGCAAGTTGCACAATTATTTTAAATAAATAATTTATTTAAATCACCTTTATCCTCCACCCACTTGCATTTTCCTACAAAAGCAAGTTGCACAACTATTTTAAATAAATTATTTATTTAAAATCCTATTTATCCTCACCCACTTGAAACCTTTAATGGTTTCCCTTAAAGTAGTCAAACTTGATGGCTTTAAAGTCTTCAAACTTGATGGCTTTCTTCTATAGTCTTCTTAAGACTTTAATGGTTTTCCTTAAAGTCTTCAAGCCTTTAATGGTTCCCCTCAAAGTCTTCAAGCATTTTAATGCTTTATCTTCCTTTTTCTCATTTAAATAAATTAATATTTATTTAAATATTTATCCAAATTCAACTTACACCATTTAATTGAAATAAATGATTTTATTTTAATTGAAAATACCAAAATTTCTCCCACTTGCATTTTCCTACAAAATCCACTTGTATGCCTAAACCCCTTCTAGATTCTTCTAAACCCTTCCTAATTAGCCTAATCCATCCCCTAAATATTGTCACATTCCTAAGCAAATTGGAGTCACTTCTCAAAGACTCCAAAGTCTTTGAAAAGCAATTAATGCTTTGTGTGTTCAACAAATTAACCCTCAAAGTCTTGGATAACCTTTGAAAGCTTCCAACCTTCAACCACTAAATGGCTCAAAGTCTTGGATAACCTTTGAAAGCTTCCAACCTTCAACCACTAAATGGCTCAAAGTCTTGGATAACCTTTGAAAGCTTTCAACCTTCAACCACTTAATCCCCAAAGTCTCCAATAACCATTAATGGTTACCTCAAACCCTCCCACATGGTTAAAACATTTGTTTTGACTCAACCTCTACCCAACCCAAGGGTCTCATCAAGCCTTTAATGCTTTGACCATGATTATCTCTTAATCATTTGCACAAAGGTTTATCCTTGCATTAACTCCTAATCCAGTGGGTAATCTTAATTTAGACTTGACCCTTACCTTCTAGATAACCATGAGGTCTTCTCAGGCCTTTAATGCCTCCAACCTCTTCTCTCAACCCAATCCTATGTTGACACTTGTCACCATTTTATTGGTGCCAATTGTGCACATGGATCCCCAACTTTCAAGCTTGGCCCTTGATTAAACCATTCAATCTTAACCCTTCATTTCCCCATTTCTTCTATAAATAGAACCCTTCTCCTCAAGCAAAAGAAGAAGCATTTAGAGTATTGTTGTTATACTGGCATTAGCATAGAGCTTTTTCATAGCATCACTATCTACTCTTGCATAGTATTTGCTTATCATATTCAACCATCTTGAATCTCCATATGGCATCCATGGCTAGTGCTAAAAGCTGAGAGCTACACTCATTTGGGACTTGGAGAGGAGAGGAACAAGGGAGGAGCAACTATGAGCATCTTGATTAGCTATTTCATTCTATGTTTATATGCTTTCTATTTCATGCTTAATATCTCTCTTGATATGCCTGTTTAGGATAATCTTTTGTTGCTAACACTAACGTTTGTTTCTTGTGCTCTTGTGTGTGTTGCCATCAAACAGATTTTCTAATCCTTTTTGCAGAGCATCATTTGGTGAACCCGACGTGGGCCGAATTTTTTTTGAAAAATCGGGCGATCTCTCGAAAAAGAATGAAAAGCGGAGGGGAGGTAGAATAGAAGAAATTAGAACTAATGATGAAAGAATGGGAGAAAATGGAGTGAATATGAAGAAACAACAAGCCAGCGAGTACCCTGAGGTCATGCAAGAGATACAACAGATGTAGTGTGGGGTTTGGATTGATGCTATACAATTGATCAAAATTGGTTGGACAATCTGGTGCAATCGGTTTGATTGCCCCGGTCAAGTCAAAGCGTGACAGTTGATGTCAGTTGGTCGCTTGGACATGATAAAGTCTGAGTAAGTGAATCAAAGTGACCTGATGTGACTTAGACAATTGATGTAATTGCCCGATGAAGTCAAGGTATATGAAGCAAAATACTCGTTGAGACGTAGACAATTGATGTAATTGTCCGTTGGATTGTGTTTGATTGGCTAATCAATTGATAGTGTGTGCGTGTGATGGATGGTTGTGGGGAATCATGGCAGCCCCGTTGAGACTAGGTCATTATGATAAATGCCTGATGTAGTCTAGGATTACCATGATCGATTACCTGTTGAGACCCGAAGATACTTGATCAGAGTATCTGTTGATAGTCTAGGTGTGTGTGAGTCGAGGTACCTGTGCAGAGAGAGTAACTTGTTTGGCTTATTGGATGACTTAGCATAGGAAACACAATCCCTCCTATTTAGAGATGGATGGTGATGAACATGGCTTGATTAAGTTGATTAGGACACGATGTAGGGTATGTGATGGTGATGATCAAGATAAGGAGGGTGAGGGGGGATTTGATGTTAGATAGAAGAAATGGAGGACTAGGACCGAGTCCTATGGAAGAAGATGAGTAAAATAGAGTATGCATTATTATGACTATGTATGCATGATATGCAGCTATTATGAATGTATGGATGGGTGGAATGCAACGAAATGCAATATATACAGATGAGATGGAATGACGATCCATGGTGCTTTATTTTTCATCATTGAGCTTTAAAATGTTGTAAGAAAATACAAGCAACTTGACATAAAGATTCAAGATGACCAGAGTATTTCTTACATGGATTTTGATATAGCAAGTTAATACAAGCAACTTGATATAATGGATCAAGTTGACCTGAGTATTGCTTGCGGAACAGACAAGGATTATCTCTGTTCATGCATGACTTGGATCGTCCTCCTTGATCTTAGGCTGATCATATCCTGAGACAAGTGCATACCGTACTAAGAAATAAAAACCTTTATCCAAATTGGATGAGGAGGAACCAAAGAATGAGCATTGTACCTGCAAACAAACAGTATATACATAAAGAATAAAAGAATATGGATCCTTGGTAATGGTTCATGCTCATATGGTCGAGGTATACGCTGTAGTCAGCAAGCCGTAGTGATCTATGACTGCATTTTGCATAAGATCACGTAGCTTAGTGAACTTCCCACGTAGACACCATTAGTACATGCCCCAGAACTTCATCGGAAATAATGCGCAAATGATACAAAACAATGCTGAAAGATCCCGATACAGATAAACAAATGATTGTACTCACAAATCAACCAAGTATTTGATAGCTTAACATAATTTTCTTGTCAAAGAAAATGTCACTTTTGTCTTTGTTTTGATAAGGAAGGATGCATCCTTGTTTTAAAGACAGTTTTGGATTGTTGATGTGGATTGTGTGGTTGTTTGGTAAATGGTCATTGTGTGAGTAGTTTGTCGCAATGTTTGTTTTGGTATCTGCATGGATGAGTATGTACAAGGTGTTGCCATGTTTTGGTGTGATTTTCGATGGGTTTTTCGATGTTTTTGGATTTTGTGTAATAGTTTTTGAATGTTTTTGGATTTTGTGAGTCATTTTTGAATGTTTTTGGATTTTGCGAGACATTTTTGAATGTTTTTGTATTTTGCGAGACATTTTTGAATGTTTTTGTATTTTGCGAGACATTTTTGAATGTTTTTGTATTTTGCGAGACATTTTTGAAGACTTTAAGGAAAACCATTAAAGGCTTGAAGACTTTAAAGCCATCAAGTTTGACTACTTTAAGGGAAACCATTAAAGGTTTCAAGTGGGTGAGGATAAATAGGATTTTAAATAAATAATTTATTTAAAATAGTTGTGCAACTTGCTTTTGTAGGAAAATACAAGTGGGTGGAGGATAAAGGTGATTTAAATAAATTATTTATTTAAAATAATTGTGCAACTTGCATTTGTAGGAAAATGCAAGTGGGTGGAGGATAAAGGTGATTTAAATAAATGTTAATTTATTTAAATGTGAGAGGTGGGATTTTTGTGGGATTTAAATAAATATTAATTTATTTAAATGTGAGAGAATATTTAATTAAATAAATATGATTTATTTATTTAATTAATGGTCTGAATTTGGTTAAGTGAATTAAATCAAATAAATTGAATAATTTATTTAATTAATAGGAGAATAGGGTTAAGATGAATTAATTAAATATTAATTTAATTAATTATTAATTGATGGTTAAATAATCAAATAAATACTAAGTATTCATTTAATTAAGTGGACAGATTTATGTGACTACACTATATATTTTGGGAATTAGTAGGAAAGTGTTCCTATTTATTGATAGGTTTTTGGTTTATGCAACCCAGTGCGGCTAATGCTTGTCAAAAAGCATTTATAACTAACTGTGCAGGGGATTTTGGACTCTTATTAGGAATCCTAGGTTTTTATTGGGTAACAGGTAGTTTCGAATTTCAATATTTGTCTGAAAAATTAAATGAATTGACTGCCATTGATGGGGTTGGTTCGTTTTTTGTTACTTCGTGTGCTTTTCTCTTATTTTTAGGTCCAATAGCCAAATCTGCATAATTCCCACTTCATGTATGGTTACCTGATGCTATGGAAGGGCCTACTCCTATTTCAGCTCTTATACATGCCGCTACTATGGTAGCAGCAGGAATTTTTCTTGTAGCTCGATTGTTTCCTCTTTTTAAAGCTCTACCTTTAATAATGTATCTTATCTCTTGGATAGGGGGAATAACAGCTCTATTGGGAGCTACTATGGCTCTCGCCCAAAAAGATCTTAAAAGAGGCTTGGCTTATTCTACTATGTCTCAATTAGGTTACATGATGTTAGCTCTAGGGATAGATTCCTATCGAATCGCTCTGTTCCATTTGATTACACATGCTTATTCCAAGGCATTATTGTTCTTAGGATCCGGATCAGTGATCCATTCCATGGAATCCATTGTTGGATATTGCCCCCGTAAAAGTCAGAATATGGCTCTTATGGGTGGTTTGAGGAAATATATGCCAATTACAGGAATCACTTTTCTTTTAGGGACACTTTCTCTTTCTGGTATTCCACCTTTTGCTTGTTTTTGGTCTAAAGACCAAATTCTTAGTGATAGTAAGTTATATTCTCCCATTTTCGGGGGGATAACTTGGTTCACAGTAGGATTAACTGCCTTTTACATGTTTTGTATGTATTTACTCACTTTTGAAGGGGACTTCCGCGTAAATTTAGTTAATTCATATAACAACCATATTACATTATATTTGACTTCTATGTGGGGAGAGGAGGAATCCAGGATATTAAATAGAACGAGAGCAGATTCTATGTCAAATCAAATTATAGGAAGGAATAATTCCTTTTCCAAAGAAGCATTTCAAATTTTGAATAAGATGGAAGGATTGTACAAAAAGAACCTCATTATTTTTCTTATTTCAACTCTCTCCTTTAGTTGTAGAGCAATATATTCCACAAGAATTTTGGGTTCTCTATAAGGTTTCTCCACTTTTTCTATAGAAATGACAAGTTTTCTGTTTACAAAATCAAGCATACTTTGTACAAGCATATTTTGTACTTCCTTTCTTAATTGCTTAATTTCTTGTTCGT